>NW_026652290.1:34647450-35247450 GCF_009828535.3 Hylobates moloch | reverse complement strand
CAGGACCATGGGACATGGAGAGCTTTTTCCTCCCCAAAAGCGGAAACTTGAGAGCTGTTGGAACTGCTGGAAAATACACCTTCATGACTAATAAGAGGCCACTCGAACTTTTCAGTGTCATTGCAATAGGTGGGTCTTTCTCTGGCCTCCCTGAGCTCCTCACTTTCCCCACACTGCTACAGGCTGCTACAGGCAATGCTTTTCTTCCTTTCTCTTTTCTCTTTTATGTTACTCAGGGCAACTGTCTGCTCTTTCATCTTGCCCAGAGACCACATGTTGAAAAATGTCCTTGGGAGCTTGACCTTGTAACCACATGGTGGTACTTTCTCTTGGTCTCCGTCTTCCAGGGAATAGAAATTTGGGGGTTCATGTCATAGGTAGCCCTAAAAATTAGGGCAGTTAAAAATTGAGCAGTTAAAAGCCTTTGCAAGTTCCAAATTGACTGCTCTAGGCTCCTCCTAGGAAGGGCAATGAAAACTGTAGCTTAGTAGCTAAGTCTCATTGGTTTCACCTGTGAGGTTACTTTTGGTAAAGGTCAAAAGCCAGAAATATTGGAGGTTTGGTGTGGCTAAAGTCAGGTAAATAAGAAATTTAAAAGTATTTTTTTAAAAGAGTGGCATGGTTAAAAGTCAGCTTAATTAAAAGCAGATATTCAGCCGGGTACCGTGGCTCATGCCTGTAATCCCAGCTCTTTCATCTTTCAATCTTTCAATCTTTCAATCCCAGCTCTTTGCACTTTGGGAGTCCGAGGTGGGCAGATCACTAGGTCAGGAGATCGAGACCATCCTGGCTAACACAGTGAAACCCTGTCTCTAGTAAAAATACAAAAAATTAGCCAGGCATGGTGGCAGGCGCCAGTAGTCCCAGCTACTCAGGAGGCTGAGGCAGGAGAATGGCGTGAACCCAGGAGGCAGAGCTTGCAGTGAGCTGAGATCACACCATTGCACTCCAGCCTGGGTGACAGAGCGAGACTCCATCCAAAAAAAAAAAAAAAAAAGCAGATATTCAAGCTCTAACAGCCTGGGACTCCTTAGGGAAAACAGAGGAGGTGCCACAGACCCTGTTTTGGAAAAAACTGTTTTCCTCATTCCCCAGGAATTGGAAATGGATTGATCCCTCTAAAAATCTATGGCTTTGTTCTTTTTTGCATTGTATTATCTGACATTTTTTTACTTTTGAGAGTAATCAGAAAATACTTTGCATTATGAGAGGGCTTTGGTGTGTAAATTAAGTAGGAAAGTAGGAAATATACTTTTAGCAAAGGCTAATGGCATTTATCAAGGGATACTTGGCTATTTGCACATTTGGATAAAGAAGGATGCTCTTGGCCACCTAGAAAGTATGGAAATGTTCCCATCCCTTTCCCCCCACAAAACTGAGAGAGAAGACTTCTGTGCGGAATGAGCTGACTCCCTCTTTTTCAGATCCAAGATCTGATATAAAAGTGGAATCTTTAATTTTAGGGATCTGTTTTGCCTTCCAGCTGTGCCTACTTTTTAAGCCATAGAAACTGCATGCTTTTCTAGCCCTGTTCCTCCAAGGGCTCCACCATGAAGCCAGTAATCCAGTTAAGAAACTGGCTAATAAAAAAATCATACAACTACTAAGATCTTCATCTATCTGTGTATTTATATGTGTGTGTGTGTGTGTGTGTGTGTGTGATATAAAAGAGCTTTGATTAATTGGCTTAAAAATAATAAGTGCTTAAATCAAATATTTTATCAGAAAAGTAAAAAGTGTAATGCCTTTTAGTTCACATGACTTAAGTAATCTTTGGGAAATAAAAACAGTTTTACATGCAAGGTGCTTTAGGAAAGTCAAGTATGTTTTTGGAAAAAGATTATAAGTCATGGGAGGTAGTTTTTTTTTTATTTTTATTTTTTATTTTTTGCCTAGCTTAAACAGTTAAAGGATTGTTTTAAGTTAGATAAGATAAAGCTGAAGGTTTGAACAAGTGGTGCAAGGTTTGTGAAAAATTAACTTTGTAAAAGAAATTCTGTGTGTAAACATTGGCTAAAGTTCAAGTTTTTCCATCAATTGAACATTTGAATAAAAGCACAACAGGGTTTTTCTTGGAACACTGATCTATTCTTTAACCAAAATTGTAAAGGGTTATAGAAAGTTTATGAAAGTCTTACCTTATGATCAAACAGATTAAGATTGGATAGATTTGTCTATAAGGTTTTAGAGAATTGGCTTTAACATTAATAGTACACTAATTTAAAGATAAAATTTGACTTATTTGATATAAAAATCATACAGGAAACATTGTCAACTATGAAATGGTGTTAGACTTTCTTTGAGCTGTATTTGTGTAAGTGTGTTATTTGTATATGTTCCAAAATTATGGGAAACTCCTATAATTCTGATATGATTTCGTGTGCATTCTCAGTAATAATTACAGTTGTTAAGTAAAATTTTGGTATGCCACAGAAATAACCAAAATTCCTTGTCAATTGTGGCCCTAATAGTGGCCTTTTGTCATCCACAGACAATTGTTGTCTTATTTTGATCCTCTTCAAAAGGTAGTTTATAATTAGTGATATGACTAACAGGTACTCTTGAATACAGGTTTCTGATAATTTTGGAGAGAGAAACATTAAAATAGAGGAAAAAACTTCCGGAACTCTCATGGAGAGCTGGAATATTCATGAATATTAAGCAGAACAGGAGTTAACTTCATGGACTGAACTGGTGGAAGACTGAAGTAATCTTTTTTAACTTTTTGCTTAAAATGTTGCTGAATCCTTGTTATGTTTTTCAGAGCCAAGAAAACGTTTATTTTAAGCTATTTACAGCTTGTAGCAATTGAGTAAACTATACTACTGTGAACAAAATTTGGAGCATGTTTGTTTCTTACTACCTGACTTTTCCAGAATTTGGAAACTAGTTGTGAGTATTTTTAACTTATGGCAATATAGTTATTTGCTTAAGTGTAGTAAGAATCTGTTTTCATTTGTAACAGGACACAATTGGAGGAACTGGTTATTTTACCATGGCTTTGACTGGAATAGTGTGCTTTCCTTTAAGGAATCAAACTTGGCTTATAGAGCCAATAAAAGTCCCTTGGGAAAACTGGCCTCATAACTTGTCTACACAGTCCCTGCACAAGGTTTCTGACCTGTGGTGAGTAAAGAATGTCAGTTTCTGGTAGGCTCAGGAGCCCCAAGTTATCTTGGGACCTCAAGAGGAGAAGAATTTACCCAATGCATATAGGTATTTGAGGGTATAAACTCATGGCTGGCATTGGCTTTTTTTAAAAAGTCTTATTTGAGATTCCTTATGTAATGGAGTTCCATCAAAGCTAATTTTAAAAGCCTATGTGAAAAATAATTATTCTTACTGTACTTTATACAAATAATCAGGCCAGGTATAATACAACAAATCAGTCCTCTCATGATTTATCTTTAGTAAAAATGAGGGCTGGAATAAAAAAAATGTTTCTAGAGCTATGGTATACCTGTTATTAGACTCCAGCCTCGTCAGTTGTTTTTGAGTCTTTTTTCTGCAACTGAGACTAACCCTGCTTATTTCTGTGAACTAACCAGTGATCTTTGGCTTCTGTTCAGAAGAATTAAGAGGGATAAAGTTACTCCATATGGTCTAAAAAGGGGAGGTACTCTCAGTTCCGGAATTTCTCACCCCTTTCCCAGAAAACTCATGAATAATCTACCCCTTGTTTAGCATATAATCAAGAAATAACCACAAAAATGGACAACCAGCAGCCCTCAAGACTGCTCTGCCTGTGGTATAGCCATTCTTTTATTCCTTTACTTTCCTAATAAACTTGCTTTCACTTTATAAAAAAAATCAGTATTTTAATTCTGGGCACATATTGGAATCAGCTAATGACTCCATATTAGCTTGGTTCCAATGATTTCCCAGTTCATGGAAAGCCTTTTTATTTAGCTTACTTGGGATAATTTTACTTATTTTGTTTTACTGCTGTGGAATATATTGCTATTGTATTCTGTGTAGGAATGCAAGATAAGCTTACTGAATGTTTTCTTAAATTGAATGCTTATTAGTCTTCGAGAGACCACCTTTTGTTGGTACTCAGGGTCATAAATTGCCCTCAGCATACTGATGCTTTCTGACTGAGCCTCTCTCTACCCTGAATACAAGAGACCCTAATAGTTAGGGAGGAATATCATCTCCCGTATTCAGCCTGAAGAAGTTAGAGAAGATGGATCTTTATCCCTCTGCAATTCTTAGGATTAAAGATTCCCTTGTAAAATGGAGGGAGTAAATATGTCAGAGGCATTTAAACCAGAGCAACTCCATCTTGAATAGGGGCTGGCAAAATAAGGCTGAGACCCACTGGGCCACGTTCCCAGGAGGTAAGGAATTCTCAGTCACAGAATGAGATAGGAGGTTGGCACAAGATATAGATCACAAAGACCTTGCTGATAAAACAGCATGAGGTAAAGAAACCAGCCAAAACCAAGATGGTCACAAAAGTGACCTCTGTTCACCCTCACTGCTCTTTATATGCTAGTTATAATGTATTAGCATGCTAAAAGACACTCCCACCCGTGCCATGAGTTTACAAATGCCATGGCAATGCCAGGAAGTTACTCCATATGGTCTATAATGGGGAGGAACCCTCAGTTCTGGGAACTGCCACCCCTTTCCCAGAAAACTTATGAATAATCCACCCCTTGTTTAGCATAAAATCAAGAAATAAACACAAAAATGGGCAACCAGCTGCCCTCAAAGCTGCTCTGCCTACAGAATAGCCATTCTTTTATTCCTTTATTTTCCTAATAAACTTGCTTTCACTTTATAAAAAAAAAAATCTTTTTTAGAGCAATTGTTTTTGTAAGTGTTAAGTTGATAAGATGCTAAAATACCAGCAATCAACTTCATTTTCATTTGTAGCTGTCACTCCCAAGGGAACACAAAGGCTCTTGCCTTGTATGTAGTGTGCTCAGCTTGTTGTGCCTTCATCTGTCAACTGTGTGTCCAATCTGTTGTGTCTCAGGGAACCAGATCTCACAAGGCCTGCCATTTACACGTTATTCAAAAGCATTATTCATTTTTCAAACAATCTGTTTAAAAGAATCACTAATGAGATGTGAAAAATACCTCATTATGATACACTTGGGCAATGCAGTGTGAAAATAATTCTATAAACTAATATCAAACTTGCTGAGTAGATGAATAACTATATACTCAATTTTTACATTTCCTTATAAAAGTAAAAATTAGGCATATACTAAATGTCCAATAACAGTAAGTTCATTTAATAAATTATGACAAATTCAATTTAAAGAGTATTTCATAGCCATTAAAATCAGGCTGGGAAAAAATATGTAATGATGTGGGAACACTAAGTGTTGAGTGGGAAAACGTTACATAATAATATGAAAATGTGATTTTTACATATAAATTTAAATTAGAAGATATATATGTGCATATGTGTGCATATATGCACATATACACATGCACATATACGTATATATTCATACACATATGCATCTATTCAATATATATTTAGAAACATAAATATATGTATATATTAATAAATCTCTACATTTTTGAAAAGCCTTTGATTTCTCCTTGCTTCCTTCTTTCCCCTAACACAGTTGATCCAACCCTCTGTGTTTTGTCTATACCACCTTTTGACTAATTCAGTCATAAAATATTAGATGGAAAGATTTCTAGATATTAATTAGTGTGGCTCTCTAGTCAGGGCCAAACGTGGTATGGGCAGTTTGACATTGAGTGAACAATTCCAGTAGCAGAGACTACAAAACTTCATTGGGAAGTTTCTTTTTGTTATTTTTATTATTTATCAGACATTTTATTTTTTACCATTAGCTTAAATTAGTCCCTAAATTTCCCACTCAGAAGTACAGCAGCTTCTACCAACTTTTCTTGAAGTGCTGGAAAATATATAACATTGAAACATCTTTTCTTTCATCCAAAAACCCTTCTTTCCTTTGACATTTCCTAATCTTTGTTTCTCTAGTTGAACTAAAAAATACAGTTGCATTTGAAAATGTGCAAGAATGAAGGACATAAGTTAACTGCCAGGGGAAATTGTTAGAAGGTTATTTCATAATTCTTTTCAATAATAAAAAGCCTGAACTAGCATAGAAACAGTAAAAAGTAAGAGATAAAAAAGAAGAATATATGAGACTAAAACTAATTACAGTTTTAGTAATAAAAAATGGATTATTAATAGGTGTCCTTAATACCTAAGAAAAAGTTACATAGAAAGGAAAACTTTTGGAACTAGGTTAATAGTGCCACTAAATTTATTTCACTAGTCAGTGCTCAGAGACCTGCTCTAGTTAGCTTAAATAGAAGTAAAGGGATTACATTTCTGTGTAGGACAACACCGCTTTCTACAAACTTTAGGAAAAAGCCAGATAACTTACAGTACTAATATAATTTTAAAAGCATCAGATAGTTATAGAATAAATGAAATCAATCACATAAGCCTGCCAAAACTACAATTCCAGAGAGAGGAGAACACTTCCTAGGTGAGCTGCGAGTGAGCTGTTGCTAGCTGTTTGCCTCTGCAGGGACGTTTGCCAATCACGTGCATAAGCTGCGAATTGGGCATGACCCTGAAAAACCCCAGGGTGGGGGAAAGAAAAACACAAAAAATTTAATAGTCAAATGGACTGAAAAAAGTCGGGGAGGGAACATGATCAACCTCAAATATTTGTTCTGTTTTATTCACAAGGCATTTGGTGAATTCTGTGGCTGCAATGGAGGCTAGAAAGATAAGGTAAGGACTTTTCACAGTAGGCAGATTCCAAAGATCCCCTCGACATGAATTCTCTTCCCCTGGTTATTCAATCAAACACTAATTTAGGTGCTGCAGTGAAGGGGATTGACATGTGGAATTAAGCATACACTGACCTTAAAGTTGGGATAGTATCCTGGATTATCCAGATGAGCCTGTGAAACCAGAAGAAAAAGGCATAGGAGTCTTGGGAGAAATGTGGTGAAATAAGAAAGCAGGGGGAGATGAGGCAGAAGGAGAGGTCATTTTCTAAACATGAAAGCACTCCATCTAAACATGGAAGCACTCTACCCCCTACTGCTGGTTTTGAAGATAAAGGAAGACGAACACACATCAAGGAATGCAGGTGGCCTCTCAAGCCTCTCAAAGCTGAAAACACCCCCCAGCTGACAGCCAGTGAGAAAATACAGACGGGTCGGGTGCAGTGGCTCACGTCTGTAATCCCAGCACTTTGGAAGGCCAAGGTGGCAGATCACCTGAGGTCAGGAGTTCAAGACTAGCCTGGCCCACATGGCGAAAACCCGTCTCTACTAAAAATACAAAAATTAGCTGGGCATAGTGGTGCATGCCTGTAATCCCAGCCACTCAGGAAGCTGAGGCAGGAGAATCTCTTGAACCTGGGAGGCAGAGGTTGCAGTGAGCCGAGACTGAGACACTGCACTCCAGCCTGGGTGACAGAGTAAGACTCCACCTCAAATTAAAAAAGAAGGGAAGAAAATGGGGACCACAGACCTGCAACCACCAGAAGCTGAACTCTGCCACCAACTTGGATGAGTCTGGAAGTAGACTTTCTCAGTCTCCAGAAAGGAACAAGGCACTGCAAACAGCTTGATCTTGGCCTTGTGAAAACCAGAGGAGGGAACCAGCTGAGTCACCCTAAGCCTGGATGTATGACTGAGGCAACTTTGAGATGATAAATGGATATCATTTTAAACCACTAACATTATGCTCATTTATTTGACATCAATCAGAAACTAATACAAATTTTAATGCCAAGAGTGAGATGTCACTGTAACAAATACCTAAAAATACGGAGGTGGCTTTGGAATTAGACATTGAGGAAGAATTTTCAGGAACATTGTAGAAAAGGCCTATAACACCTTGAATAGACTATTAGTAAAAATATAGATGTCAAAAATGCTGTGGTGACAGCTGAAAAGGAAAGGAAAAATATGTTATTAGAAGCAGGAGAAAGGGGGATCCTTGTTATATACCTGTAGGAGTTCAGAGAAGGAGTGTCTTATAGGTACGTGAGAAGCAGAACTTGGATTTCCAGCTGAGGAGATTTCCAGCATAGTGCTGTAGAGACAGACTGTTGCCTTCTTGCTGCTTATAGCAGGATGCCAGAGAAGGGAGAGAAACTGAGGGAACTGTTAAAGAAAATGGAGCTAGGACTTTATAATTTGAGAAATCAGGCTATCTGGACAGCAAAAGATGGTAAAATTGAGAAATTTGCTGTCTAGAAAGGATCCTCTTTTGTGTGCAACAGGGCCTTGCTCTTTTATCAAGGCCCTTACTACCTTCCCTATGAGGTGGCACGATCACAGCTCACTGCAGGCTCAACCTTCCAGGCTCAAGTGATCCTACTCCCACCTTAGCCTCCCAAGAATCTGGGGGTACAGGCATGCACTGCCATGCCTGGTTAGGTAGTTTTAAAAAGTTTTTATAGTGATGGGGTCTTGCTATGTTGCCCAGGCTGGTCTCAAATTCCTAGGCCCAAGTGATCCTCCTGCCTCGGCCTCCCAAAGTTCTAGAATTATGGGTGTGAGAGCCACCACACTCAGCCTAGAAAGGATGCTTAAAAAAAAAAAAAAGCCTGGGGGTGTGACTCTATAACACTTTCTTGAAAGCACAGAAAGATCAAAAGCTCAGAGGGATGCTGTGGAAAAAGTATTAGGACCATGAGGCAGAAGGATCAGTTGGAGAGATTTGAGTTGTGAGAAGGACTCATTCCGCTACTGCTGGCTTTGAGAATGGAGAAAGGGGACCATGAGCCAGGGAACATGGGTGTCGCCTGGGAGCTCAGAGCAACCCCAGTCAACAGCCAGCAAGGAGACCTTTATCCACAACCACATAGAGCTGAATCCTGCTCATAACTTCCATGAGCTTAAAAGTGAATTACTCTGAGGCCAGGCAACATCTTGACTTTGTTATGATAAAGTCTTGAGGAGAGAAACAGGCCACACTGCCAGCTTTTAGACCTATAGAATTGTACAATAGCAAGTTTGTGTGGTGTTAAGCTGCTAAATTTTCGGTAATTTGTTCAGCAGCATTAGAAAACGAATACACTTCTAAAAAGCAGAAAAAAATCTTCCACAGTTTTGCAGCCTTAGGTACAAAAACATAACTAAGAATAAAAAGAAAACAAGGCAATAAAGGCAAATCCATAGTTAATCCAGATGTTGAAGTAACAGACATGGACTTGCAATGATTACTATGATAGAGAAATTAGGAGAAAATATGGGCAAAGTGGATGACAAGAGAAAGAATTTTTACAAAATATTGGAATACATAAAGAATCAAATGAATATACCAGAATTGAAGATGAAATAACAAAAATTAAAAATTAAATGCACAGATTTGACAGCACATTAGATATAATCAACTGTAGGATTAGTGAATCAAATGATAGGACTACAAATAATAACTAAATTGAAGAGAATAGAGAAATAATACCAGAAAAATAAAGAGAATATAGCCTAAATCCATGTGAAATAAAGTTCAAATTTCTAGCAAGTAAATATATGGAACTCTTAGAATGAGAGAAGACAGAAAAGGGGGCAAAATCACTATTCAAAAGATAATAACTGGAAATTTCACAAAAATTATGAAAGATATTAGCCTACAGATTCATTACATCTAGAAACACCAAGTAAGAGATAAGCTAACAGAACAAAATACACACATTTAGCACACCCAATTCAAAATATTGAACACTTAGAAGATTTTGCTTCACCATTCTACTTTATAACTACCACTTAGTAGAATTGTGATTTAACAGCAGTCTATATTAGGGTAGCAATAACATATGATAAAGCCACCATTTGTGAATTAGGGCTGAATACTTTGCTACACCATCAGTGGGTTTGAGGGAACTCCTCTCAATGTTAAGGTCTGATTTAAGAGAAAGGAATTGGTGCAACAAAAGAAGGTAATAAGGAGTTGAACCTATCTCATAATGAGAATTTAGGCCTGCTTTTCAGTCTAGTTTGCTCCTTATGGTGGGAGATTAATCCTTTCTTAAACCCTGCCATATAGAATCACTAGCTTTCACAGCATGACCTAGTTTGGCAGTCAGCTGTCTTGAATCCATATTTTTTTCCCCAAACTTAAAAGTTGTCAACGAAGGCCAGCCTATTCTACAGTTATTAATATTATCACTGTCACCATACCTTCTGAGCATCACCAATCCAATATACCTCAACACTTTATATTCCAGTTACTTTATATCCCAACACTTAATTTTCCACGTATATCTCCTGGCTTATACTTTCTCGCAGGTACAAATTTCTATGACTGTGATGCCAGGTATTATCACTAAGCCACTTATCTTTAGCAATGGGCTCCCACTTGCAACAGAATGATAAATAACCAAATCCCCAAATCCCATCTTGAGGCTGTGCTTTCTAAATCAAATCCTGGTACCAACTCAATTAGCCTGTTTTCTCCGAAAGCCCAAGTTTACATGCTACTAATACATTGTGGAATAAAATATAGGGAAATAGAAATGACAGAAAAGATGAGTGAGACAGAGAATGAGGAAGAGAAAATATAAGGTATGATACTGAGCTGAGCACTACTTGACAGCAAGAATAACTAATTGCTAAATTTTGTGGGACAGTCTTAGGGGAGACCTTATGGACTTTTGCATCACAGAACTGTTAGTATGGTGGGAAGAGATGAGGAAAATGTTTATTTGCTGTTGCTGACTTCCACTGGTCAAAGTCTTGTCCTGATCTTTAGCAGTCATTCCTAAGTTAAAAAGATTATTAGGTTATTATTTTTTATAATGTACATGATATAACCACTTCCCAGCTAATAGAAAATTTGTAGAATATGGTAGAGTTGCTGACATATTTTGTTACTCTGAAAAAATAATACAATTGAAAGAAATATCCACTTTAAAAAATGTAATAAATACGCAAAATAAATTTACAATTGATCTGTCATAATTACTACCAATGTAGGTACAACTTTGTACAAAATAAGTAAAAAGTAAAATTGGGGAAAAACAACTATCTACAAATTAACAGATCATTTTAATATTCCATATGAGTACAAATGAAGTGTATGCTTCATTAATATTATTTTGACAGTTTCTATCATCGAGCACCATAATATTCTTTTTCCAAATGAAAACTAATTCAAAACTCTTTAATGAGATATATGCAACAATATAATTTAACAGGATTACAACTATTCAACAGAGAAATTCAAGCAGCTACCAAAAGAGAAGCGACAAAATGTATTCTAATTACAATAATGCAAATCACCACAAACGTTATTCTAAGCTTGTTTTTAGCTTAATAATATGTGTTGGCAGAATATTATCTTTATTAGCTAGTTATGTTTGTCTTTAGACTAAGCTTCAAGTTTCTTGATAGATAAAATATTGCTTGTTAAAATAACTTTACTTACTTTTTAGTGGTTATGTCATTTATTCATGTATGAGAAAACAAAGTCTTAATTTTTTCCAAGGTTAACTATCGGAACAACGTTGTACAGCATATTTCTAGAAATTATCTTGCATAGTTGAAATGTTATACCTGTTGGCCAGCCACTCTCCATTACCTTTTTCTTCTGCCCCTGAAAACCACCAATCTACTCTCTGTTTCTGAGTTTGACTATTTTAGATTCCTCATATAAGTGGAATTATGTAGTATTTGCTCTTGTGTTTATTTCACTTTGCGTAATATCTTCCAGATTCACTCATGTTGTTGCAAATGTCAGGATTTCCCCCTTTTTTAAGGCTGAATAATATTTCATTGTATGTACATGCCACATTTTCTTTATGCATTCATCTATTAATGGACAATTGTTTCCAAATCTTGGCTGTTGTGAGTAGTCCTGCAATGAGCATAGGAGTGCAGATAACTTCAAGATCCTGATTTCAATTATTTTGGATATATACATAGAAGTGGGCTTGTTGGGTCATATTTTTAAATTTTTTAATTTTTTTAAATTTTTAAATTTTTTGAGGAAGGTTCATACCATTTTCCATAACGGCTGCACCAATTTATATTTCCATCAACAGTATACAAATGTTCTCTTTTTTTCTCACTTTCACTAACACTTGCTATATTTCCTCTCTCAACTCTCTGTCTCTCTCTCTCTCTTTCTCCTTAAAAATAGTCTTTCCAAGAGATGGAGGCAATATTTCATTGTGATTTTGACTTGTATTTCCATGACAATTAGCAATGTTGAACATTTTTTTCATATACTTGTTGGGCATTTGTATGTCTTCTTTGGAAGAAAAAGATGTCTAATTAGATTCTTTGCCCATTTTTAGTTGGATTATTTGGGTTTGTTTGTCTTTGAGTGGTATGAGTTCCTTACATATGTTGAATATTAACCTTTTATCAGATATCTGGTTTGCCAATATTTTCTCCTATTCTGTTCATTGTCTCTTCACTCTGTTGATTGTTTTCTTTGCTGTGCAGAAGCATGTTAGTTTGCTGTAGTCCCATTTATGTAATATTGCTTTTGTTCATTGTGCTTTTGGTGTCATATCTAAGAAATTATTAACAAGCCCAATGCCATGAGACTTTTCCCATATGTTTCTTCCAGGAGTTTTACAGTTTCAGGTCTTATGTTAAAATTCTCAACCCATTTTAAGTTGACTTTTCTCTGTGGTGTAAGATAAAGTTGCAATTTCATTCTCTTGCATCTGGAAATCTAATTTTCTCAACCATACTTGTTGAAGAGACTGTCATTTTCTCATTGTGTATTTTTGGCACCCTTGTCAAATACCTTAACCATCTATGTTTGAGTTTATTTTTGGGATCCCTACTCTGTTCCATGGTCTGTATGTCTGTTTTAATGTTAGTCTTACATTTTTTTTGTTTGTTTGTTTTTGTTTTTGTTTGTTTTTTGAGATGGAGTTTCACTCTTGTTACCCAGGCTGGAGTGCAATGGCACGATCTTGGCTCACCACAACCTCTGCCTCCCGGGTTCAAGTGATTCTCCTGCCTCAGCCTCTTGAGTAGCTGGGAGTACAGGCATGCTCCACCATGCCCAGGTTTTGTATTTTTAGTAGAGACAAGGTTTCTCCATGTTGGTCACATTGGTTTCGAACTCCCGACCTAAGGTGATCCTCCCACCTCAGCCTCCCAAAGTGCTAGGATTATAGGCATGAGCCACTGCACCCAGCCATACTGTTTTAATTACTATAGCTTTGTAATATATTTGAAAACAATAACTATGATGTCTCCAGCTTTGTTCTTTTTCAAAATTTCATTGGCTATTTAGAGCCTTTTGTGGTTCCATGTATATTTTAACATTTTTTTCTGTTTCTTAAAAAAAAAAAAAAAACTACCATTGAGTTGTTGATAGGCCTCACTTACAGTTTGTAGATATCTTTAAGTAGGATGGACATTTTAACACCAGTATGTATTCCAATCTATGAGCATAAAGTATTTTCTCTTATTTGTGTCTTAATTTCTTTATTTGACAATTTGTAGTTTTTAATGAATGAGTCTTTTACTTTCTTTGTTGAGTTTATTCCCAGTATTTTATTATTTTTGATGCTTATACAGATGGTATTGTTTTTTAAATTACTTTTTGGATAGTTTCTTCTTATAGAAATACAATTCCTTTTTATGGTTAATATTTTATCGTGTAATTTTACTGTATTCATTTTTAGATTTATTTTATATGTAGTCTTTGGGATTTTCTACATATAAAATTGTGTCATCTGTAAACAAAGATAATTTTACTTCTTCCATTCTAATTTGCATGCCTTTTTTAAATGCCTGATTCCTCTGGCTAGGACTTCAATACTATATTAAATAGAAGTGGCAAGAATGGGCTTCTTACTTTGTTCTAATTCTTAGAGCAAAAGCTCTCTCTCTCTCTTTTTTAAACTATAGAGCATGATATTAGCTATGGCTTTTCATAGATGGCCATTATGGTGTTGAGGTATATTCTTTATATATCTAGTTTGCTGAAAGGTTTTTCTGTTTTGCTGTTTTTTCTTCTATATTAAATTATAAAAGGGTGTTCAATTATATCAAATGCTTTTTCTGCATCTATTGAGATAATAATGTAATATTTATCCTTCAGTTTATTAGTGTGGTGTATCACATTAATCGATTTTTGCATGTTGAAACTTGCATCCTAAAAATAAATCCCACTTGCTCATGGTGTATGATCCTTTTAATATGCTGTTGGATTCAGTCTGCTAGGATTTTTTGAAGATTTTTGCATCTATGTTTATCAGGTTTATTTCCCTGTAGTATTCTTTTCTTGTAGTGTCTTTGTCTGGCTTGGTTTTTGGATAATTCTGGCCTAATAAAATGAGCTCAGAAGTATTTCCTCTTCTCAGTTTTTGAAGTATTTAGAAAGAATTGGTCCTAAGTTTTCTTTAAATGTTTATTAGAATTCATCAGTGAAGCCATTTGGGCCAGGGCTTTTCTTCATTGGGAGTTTTTTTTGTTACTGATTCAAACTACTTATTTCTTATTGGTTGATTCAGGTTTCTACTGCTTCATGATTCAGTCTTGATAGGTTGTATATTTTTATGAATCTTAAAATTTCTTCTAAGTTATCCAATTTGTTGGTGTATGATAATTCATAATAGTCTCTTGTAATCCCTTTTATTTCATGGCACCAGTTGTAATGTCTTTGTCATTTATGATTTTATTTATTTGAGTTTTATCTTAGTCTGTTTTGTGTTGCTATAATAGCATACCAGAGACTGGATAATTTATAAAGAAAATGAAATTATTTCATATAGTTCTGTAGCTGAGAAATCCAAGGTTGAAGAGCTTGAACCTGGTGAGGGCCTTCTTGCTGCATTGTATTGTTGTGGAAAACAGAAAGGTAAGAGAGCATACAAGAGAGCAAGAGGGATGGAGTCAAACTCATCCTGTGTAAGGGTACCACTCCTGCAATAACTAACCCACTCCCATGATAACAGCACTAATTCATTCATGGCCTAATCACCTCTTCAAGATCTTACCCCTTGACATGGTTTGGTTGTGTCCCCACCCAACTCTCATCTTGAATTGTAATTCTCACAAGTCTGACATGTCATAGGAGGGACCCAGTGGGAGCTAATTGAATTGTGGGGGTGGGTCTTTCTGGTGCTTTTCTCATGATAGTGAATAAGTCTCACAAGATCTGAAGTTTTTATAAAGAGGAGTTTCCCTGCACAAGCTCTCTCTCTTTGCCTGCTGCCATCCATGTAATAAGTGACTTGCTCCTCCTTGCCTTCCACCATGATTGTGAGGCCCCACAGCCACATGGAACTGAAAGTCCATTACACCTCTCTTTCTTTTGTAAATCGTCCATTCTTGAGTATGTCTTTATTAGAAGTATGAAAATGGACTAATACACCTCTCAATACTGTTGCATTGGTGATTAAGTTTCCAACACATGAACCCTCAGAGACACATTTATATAATATCCAGTCTACTCTCTTATTTTTAGTCTAGCTAAGAGTGTATCAATTTTGTTGACTGTTTCAGAAAACAAACTCTTAATTTTGTTTGTCTTTTTTCTATATTGTATTTTGTTTATTTTTGCTCCAATTACTATTATTTTCTTCTACTTTGGCCTTAGTTTATTCTTCTTTTTCTACTTACTTGAAGTATAAAATCAGATTGTTCATTTAAAATCTTTCTTTTTTAATAGAGGTGTTTATTGCTATAAACTTTCTGCTTACCAGTGTTTTTGCTGCATGGCATAAGTTTTGGTATGCTGTGTTTTTTGTTTTTGTTTGTCTTGAATAATTTTCTAATTTCCCTTTTTATTTTTTTATTTGACTCACTGGGTATTTAGTAGTATTTTTAAATTTGCGTATGTTGTAAATTTTCCTGTTTTCCTTCTGTTCTTAATTTCTAGTTTCAGTCATTTGGTAAGAAAAGATATTTGATATAATTTCAATCTCTTTCAAATTGTTAAGACTTGTTTTGTGACCTAACTTGTGATCTATCCTGAAGAATGTTTCATGTATACTTGTGAAGAATTTTTATTCCAGTGCCGTTGGGTGGAATGTTCTCTATATCTCTGTTGGGTCTCTTCGATGGATAGTGTTGTTCAAGTCTGATGTTTCCTTATTAAATTTTTGTCAGAATTTTCTGTACTTCGTTGAAATCTATTACTACTATCATATTGCTAGCTATTTCTCCCTTCAGACCTGCCAATGTTTGCTTTACATATGTAGGTGCTCTGATGTTGGGAACATATATATTTATAATTTTCATATTTTCCTGATGAATTGTATCTTCATCATTACATAATGACCTTCTTTCTCTCTTGTGAAAGTTTTTGACTTAAAATCCATTTTTTCTAATATAATATAGTCACTCCTATTCTCTTTTCATTATCATTTGCATGGGTTTTCTTTCCATCACTTCAATTTTAACCTATGTGAATCTTTTATTCTAAAGTGAATTTTTTGAAGATAGCAAATAGATCTTGGTTTTTAAATTCATTCTGCTAGTCTAAGTGTTTTTGTTTGGGAAATCTACTCCACGTACGTTTAAAGTAATTATTGATAGGTAATGACTATTTCTATTTTGTCAATTATTTTCTGTTTTGTAGTTCTTTTGTCCCTCTTTTTTCTCCCTTTCTGTTTTCCTTTGTGATTTGTTGAATTTTTGTAGTGATATTTCTTAATTATTTTCTCTTTTCTATTGTGTAGTTACTATAGGTATTTTTCTTGTGGTTACCAAGAGGCTTATATATTTTATATTGTGCATTCTTTATCAAGTTTTTGTATTTCTAGTTATTATAATACTTTTTTCTTTTAATTTTTAAGCTAGAGATAAAGATGATTTACACACTGCTATCACATTATTATACTGTTCTATATTTAACTATATATTTACCTTTACAAGTGAGTTTTACGTTTTCATATGCTTTTGTGTTGTTGTTTAGTGTCCTTTCATTTCAACTTAAAGATCTCCCTTTAGTATTTCTTGTAGTCAGGTTTTTAGTTTGTTCAGGCTGGTATAACAAAATACCATAAGCTGGGTGGCTAATAAAGAGGAATTTTTTTCTCATAGTTCTGGAGGCTGGAAGATTCAAGATTAAGTTGCTGGCAGATTCAGTTTCTGGTGAGTGTCTTTTTTTCTGGTTCATATATGACACTCTCTTGCTGTGTCCTCACATGATAGAAAGGACAAGGCAGCTGTTTGAGACCTCTTTTATATGGGCTCTAATCTCATCATGAGGGCTCTGTCTTCATTACCTAAACACTTCCCAAAGTTCCCACCTCCTAATACCTTCACGTAGGTGATAAGATTCAGACATATGAATGAATTAGGGAGTAGGCACAAACATTTAGACCATAGTAGCAGATCTAGTGGTGGTGAACTCCCTCAGCTTTTGTTTGCCTAGGTAAATCTTTATCTCTCTTTTATTTATGAAGGACAACATTTTCAGGTGTAGTATTTATGGCTGTTTTTTTTTTCTTTTAGCACTTTGAGTGTATCATTTCACTTCCTTCTTTTGTAAATATACACATTGTTGAGTGCTGAGAAATCCACTCATAGTCTTATGGAGACTCCTTTGTACATAGTAAGTCACTTTTGTCTTGTTTTTAAAACTCTCTTTGGTTTTTGACAATTTGATTCTAATGTGTTATGGTGTAAACTTCCTAGATTTCTTTCTTTTTGCGGTCTTTTAAGTTTTATGGAAATGAATTACTATTTTTTTTCCAGATTTGGGAAGTTTTTAACCATTATTTCTTCATATAAGCTTTCTTCCACTTTCCCTTTTTCCCCCTAAGGCATGTCTATGTATAATTGATGGTGTCTCACAATTCTCTTAAACTTTCTTCAGTCTATCTTTTTTTTTTCTTTTTCCGCCTCTGATGATATTTTCAAATAATTTGTCTTCAAGTTCACTGATTCTTTTTCTGCTTAATCAAGTTTGCAGTTAAATTTCTCCAATAACGTTTTAGTTTAGTTATATCCTTCAACTCCAAAATTCCTGTTTGGTTCTTTATTATTTCTATTTCTTTGTTAGTATTCTTTTTTTATTCATGTATTATTTTCTTGATTTTATTTACTTGTCTTTCTGTGTTCTCTTATAATTCACTGAGTTTAAGACTTTTAAGAAGTTATTTATCAGGTAATTCATGTTCTTCATTTCTTTTGGGTCATTTAATGCAAATATATTTTGTTCTTTTTATTGTATTTTGATTTACTCATTCTTTTTGTTCCTTATAGCCTTGTTTTGGTAACTGAGTCTTTGCAGAAACAGCCTCCTTTCTAGTCTTTAAGAACTAATTTTGACTGGGAAAAACCTTCATCTGTCAACATGGCTACAGATGCTGGGCCTTTATTCCTAGCTGCCCCAGGCATTCAGTTCCCTGTTCCCCATCCGCACAAGAGTCTGCAATGTTATGCTGTCTTTAGTGTCTGGCTATGTTTGTTCCATCAGCACTCCACGTCAGGTAAGATAAAAACCAGCCCTTTGACAATGCACTGAAACTCCTGAGATACTGGGAGCATACTCCACCTATCACCTCCCTGCTGGGAAAGAAGCCTCAGTTATGCACCTTTGTCCAATCTTACAGATCCATACTGGCTGCAGCTATCCCAGGCATCCAGACTCTGCTGGTTTCTTCAGTTCTCTGTACGAGTCAGGGCAGAAGCCAGCCCTTCATGGAGTACAGTGAAAGGCCATGGACATTGGACATTTGCCCCACTTCCTCTTCTCCGTACCCTAGAGAAGTTGCAATTTCTCTTGGGGATGTGCTGTCAAAACTTGGGGAAAGAATTGATGCAAGTGAAGTGAAACTACTCTTCTTGCCTTTATCAGTGCAGTTTATCTCAATTTTATAGTCATCTGGGGTATTATAACTTTTTAACAGGAGTCTGCACATCTCATAAATATTTTGTTGCTAATATTGTTGCTAAATCTGTCTTTTTGTAGGGGAAAGATTGCTGGGACATTTCATTATACCATATGGCTAATATGGCTCTGAGATTGTTTATTCTAATTTCAGTTTTCTATAGAGTTTTAGTCATGCTCAAAATAATCTGGAGATAATATTTTACCTTCAAAACAATGACCCTTTTCTCCCTAATCATTCTTAGTATATAAAAAAGGGTTTTCTTTTTACAGACTCTACTATATCTACACTGCTTTCTTTCAAGTTGAAAAGTAGTATTATATACTAGAAAACTGTCTCTAATGTTATATCTTTTTAAACACTCACTTAAAACCTACTGTGTACTGAGCAGTTTCCTACTTAACATCGCTAGTAGTATCCCATTCCATTGTCATAAAAATTTGTAATGGAAGTATTGTTATAGACAGATACACAGATTTGATATCCCATCTATACATTTCTAGTTTTTTTTTAAATAGATAAGGACACGTTTTATAAAGTGTTATAATCAGGGCAAGTGTTCCAACATCTTATGAAAGTAATCTGTTTGTGTCATGTGTGATATAAGCAGTAATGCCTGGCTATACACATGATAGCATTTCATCCTGACTTAGAGAGAGTTCCCTAGAATCAGAGCTTGACATTGGGGTTGTTACACAATGATTTACTGAAAGAATGCTTTTCAGAATAACCTATAAAATAAGTGAAGAAAGTAGGATAAAACAAGGGAGAAACGAAGCATGGATGTGGGATTAGGTTGTGCTTACCTTTAGCAAGATTCATGGGAGCTCTGGAGCCTGAGGAACAACATAGTGTTGTCCTGCCTTGTGACAAGGAGGCTGGACATTTATTCTCTTCTTTTGTTCACTCTCAGATATCTTGGGATAGGCAAATTGATAAATTAAGACAGTTACTCGTAGAAGAGTGTAACTCTTTGCCTTTGTTACCCAACACAATAGTTAAGGATGTGTAAAGTGGCTCCGCAAGGGGAATTGCAATGGATTCCCATAACAGAGCCACTCTACCCATCCCTAACTATTGTGGATGGTCACCAAAAGTGCTCATATTAACTTGAACAACAAAGTATTAGCAGGTTGCAGAATGCTCATGGAAGCACTACTGAAGAGTGAAAGATGACGATTTGTCAACGGGATTGCTAGATTATGGATTAAGCAGTAGGTAAACCTGTCTATACAATTCCACATTCAGAACACAGGAATACCACAATAACAGAAACCAATTGCAAATTAAAATAATATACTTTTCAATTAACAAAGTTTAGTCACATTTATTTTGAAAAAATACCATGAACCTATCATAGTTGAGGAGAGTCGAAAGAGAGGAAGATTGTGAACACTATCTATAAAAATGTAGACAAGCCAGACAGAATAGAAAACTTGGTTGGCTTGCTTGCTGCTCTTTGTGCTGCTTTCTGTATTTCATTGAAAGGCCATGATCTCTTGGAATCAGT
This sequence comes from Hylobates moloch, assembly GCF_009828535.3. Classification (NCBI taxonomy): domain Eukaryota; kingdom Metazoa; phylum Chordata; class Mammalia; order Primates; family Hylobatidae; genus Hylobates; species Hylobates moloch. Next base: position 35,227,155 of record NW_026652290.1, on the reverse strand, counting down.
TATGTGTTATATTCTCCCATAGCAATTATTTTGTTCAATTTATTACTAAATTATTTTATTTCTTACTAAACAATCAGTTGTATGTTAAATTACTCCCATGCTAATTATTTTGTTTATTTATATTTCCACACCTTTCTGCTCATTCCAATGGAGCAGTTCAACTGTTTATGGGCAATACCTTTCAGTGTTCTGTCAGGAAAACATAAACCACTGTGTTTAGAGAAAATTTAATAAGAAATTGGTTAGGGATCGAGGGTAAGATGGCCGATTGTAGGCAGACAAGTGGAACAGTTTCCACTGAAGGACTGAGATGACTGGTGTGCATTTATTTATTTATTTTGAGATGGAGTTTCATTTTTGTCGCCCATGCCAGAATGCAATGGCATGATCTCGGCTCACTGCAACCTCCACCTCCCAGGTTCCAGCAATTTTCCTGCCTCAGCCTCCCAAGTAACTGGGATTACAGGTGCCAGCCACCACACCTGGCTAATTTTTGTATTTTTAGTAGAGACAGGGTTTTGCCATGTTGGCTAGGCTGGCCTTGAACTCCTGACCTCAGGTGGTCCGCCCGCCTCAGCCTCCCAGTGTTGGGATTACAGGCATAAGCCACCGTGTCCAGCCTGCTGTACTTTTAAAAGACCTTCAGAGGGAAGGTGCCAAGAGTGGATGGAGACAAGACCCAGAAGCAGGGCTGAAGCAGGAAAAATCTGGGAACCCAGCACAGGCTACCAGCGCACCAGGACTCGTTTCTGAACCACAAGAGCTTTAGGGCAATGGGTGAGTTAAACTGGCAAGAAGCAACCTGCACTTGCCTTGGGCCTCTGGAATCCTGGAAGGAGGGGACCCCTCAACCACCAGGGACACTTGAGTTGGCAGGGATAGCTGCTTAGTGAAGTAGTGGGACAGCAAACCAGCTGATGTGGAGCCCAGAAGGTTTGGTGTGGGAGCGTCTGTAGTGGAGCATGGTCAGGGATGGGCATCCCTCTAGGTTCCTCATGCTACCATAAGAGACTTTAGCTCTAGGGGAACTGTTTGACCTGATCCTTGCAAGGTGGTCTTGCACGTCAGACAGCCTGATCCGTCCTGAGCACTCCTTGGTCTGCTGTCCCCTCCTGGGTCCCAGCCTGGCCAGTCCTGCTTACAGAGCAGTCTCGGGTGCCCTAGGATCCACACCATCGCTTCTGCAGTGGTCTAGTGGAGAGCTCTTGCAAAGCAGTCCCTGTGGCCGCACATCAGCCCACACACTTCCTCCCCTCGAGCCCACAGAAGGCCCCCACATCACTTTGCTGGCTCATGTCTGCATGGGTGGGTTTTGCTTTACTTGTCCAGCTAGCATGCAGGAGTGCAATATACCCCCAAACCCCAGCCACACCCACATCTCCACCATTGCAGAGGGATCCCTGGGGGGCACAGAGCCAGCGAGCCCTGCCCCGACCCGTGCTCTGCCCTTGCACTAACGTTAATCACAGCACAGGGGATCCTCCCACACCCTGAGCCATCACTCCTGTTTGTGGAGCATAGAGAAGGCACGCAGATCAGCCCCAGCCAGCACCCCACCCCAAGCCAACACCCCACCCCAAGCCAACACCCCACCCCAAGCCAACACTACCTCCAGTGCAACAGTGCACACAGTCTCCAGCAGAGGTCCCCACTTCCTCCAAAGCTGCCTTGCCTCCACCGCTGTGGTGAATACCTTCAGGGAGGCAGGCACCCCTGCATCTGCTAGCACTCTGGGGCAGCTGCCACACCTCGCGCCCCCCATTCCCTGCCAAACCCCAGCGCAGTGGACTCCAAATTTCCAGGAGTCAGAGAACAAAGTCAGAACCCAATACACCCCAGAGCTAGAGCACACAGTCCAGGAATTGGAAACTGAGCATCGGCCCCCTAAAATCTCCCAGAAAGGAAGCCAGTTGGCTGAATCCACCATATACCACAATCAAACCCTTAAGGTCATAAAAGAGGATAAAAGAAAAAAAATCCAAAGGTCAGTAACCTCAAAGATTGAAGTTAGATAAGCCCACAAAGCAGCCGTTAAAAAGAACGAGATCATGTCCTTTGAAGGAACATGGATGGAGCTGGAAGCTATTATCTTCAGCAAACTAAAGCAGAAACAGAAAACCAAACATCATATGTTCTCACTTACAAGTGAGAGCTGAATGATGAGAACACATGGACACATACAGGGGAACAACACACACACGGGGCCTATTGGAGGATGGAAGCTGGGAGGAGGGAGAGAATTAGGAAAAATAACTAATGAGTACTAGGCTTAATACCTGGGTGATGAAATAAACTGTACAACAAACTCCCATGACACAAGTTTGCCTGTGTAACAAACCTGCACATGTACTCCTGAATAAAATAAAATTTAACAAAAAAATAAACTGGTTAAAACGGTGATGGGATAGCTGAGACACTAAAGAATAGACTGCAAGGAATATTATAAATTATTAGGAACAAGAAGCTCCTATCTACCTCTGGCTGAAGGGACATAGAGAAGTGGTGGCTTACCAGATTGCAGATTCTATAGTTGTGGCAGGGAATGGATACCACAGAGGGAGAAGCTGAAGGTACAGAGCTACCAAAGGGGATTTCACTTCTGGAAACACCATCTGACACAGCATAAAAGAGAAATAATTATGTAAGTGTCTCCAAAAATATAGTTTAATGCCCATGAATATGGCAGAATGTTGTTAGTTGCCTAAGTTATATAAGAATTATAATATGCATGCTACCCATGGCAGAACACAACTTGGTAATATTAACTATCTCCTCGCTTTTTTGTTTTGTTTTGTTTTGTTTTGCAATAGTGATCTTCCTTTTGTTTTGGAGTCAAACTTCATTGCCTCAGAGGACATTCATTTGCCAAAAGGATGAATACAGTAGAAACTATAGAAAGTAACTACATCAACAAATTTTCAAAAACTTTTAAAAATTTTGACCAGAGTCAAAATATTGAAAACCTATTATTTGAGAAAAAATAGGGATTTTGAGTTTCAAAACTTGTCTATAACTATCAAGACCCAAAATCCCAAAGATTTTTCATATAAACTTATTTATAAAGAATTTTTGAAGATAATTCCCAGGACACATACTTTAACTTAATCTTCTCAAATACTGCCCTCAACCCACATGCACACACACATATATATACACATATCTCAACAATATAGGTAAAAATCCCTTGTAGAAAATGGAAGGATCTTCCAGTAATGGCACTAGAGTAGACATGGAAAATCTCCTGCAGACAACAATGAGAAAACATTGCTGAAATATGAACAATTGACTAAAAATGTTAAAAGTAGGAAAAAAATGTGGAGGAATGGTTACTTGAAAAACTGCAACTGTAATGAATAAGAATAATAAAGTTGTATAATTCTTGCCTGAGGGTATTGCACAATCCCTGTGACTACGGTTGTGAAAAACCACACCATTATGAGCTTGGGGTAGCAGAGGATAGGTACCAGCCTGGGAAAAAAATTATAAATTTAATAGAAAGTCTTAGAAATAACACGATCACAGAAGTTGTGAAGTTCAAAATGAGGGTATAAACTCTACTTGAATCCCCATCTGGCTGCAATTTTATGCAAGCATAAAAAAAAACCCCAGGAGACCAGATGGAAAAGCAAGAAGAGACAATAGAGATATCTATATTTAAAATACAGATTTTTGGCCAGGAGCGGTGGCTCACGCCTGTAATCCCAGGACTTTGGGAGGTGGGGGGCGGGGGTCGTGGATCACAAGGTCAGGAGATAGAGACCATCCTGGCTAACATGGTAAAACCCCGTCTCTACTAAAAATACAAAAAAAATTAGCAGGGCGTGGTGGCGGGCGCCTGTAGTCCCAGCTACTCGGGAGGCTGAGGCAGGAGAATGGCGTGAACCCGGGAGGCGGAACTTGCAGTGAGCGGAGATCTCGCCACTACACTGCAGCCTGGGCAACAGAGCGAGACTCCATTGCAAATAGATAAAATAAATACAGATTTTTGATTTTACTTCTTTCTTAACTGAGTAACTTCACAAATCCATGCACAATAAGTGCAAAGGAGACCGTGTTTACTAGGATAAAATAGGCAGCAGTTAGAAACTGTAAGAATTAAGTGTAGAAAATAGTGCTATACTTTGCAGGGAAAACAGACCTTGAAGTCTGAGTATAGGCAAGTTAATTGGTTACCAGAACAATGAAGCAACAGTCCTCAGATAAATACAAAAGAATCCAGTGTCACTAAAATGTAGTATCTACAATGTCCAGTTTTCAACTAAATACTACTAGACATGTATACAAACAGGAAAATGTAACTTATACTTGGGAAAAAAATAGCAGTCGACAGAAACTGATGCTGAATAAAATCAAATTTAGTAAGAATTTTTTACCCAAAGTTTTCAAATCAACCATTGTAAATATGTCCAAATAATTAGAAGAAAAGTGATTTTAATGAGTTAATATGTAAGGAATCTCAACAGAAAAAAATGAAATTAAAATAAATGGAAATTCTAAATGCAAAAAGGATAACTATGTAAAATTAACTAAAAATGCTAACAGATTGGATAAGGCAGAATAAAAAACCAGGAAACTTGAAGATAAATCAATAGAAATAACCTTCCCTGAAAAATAGCAAAAAAGAAAAAGACTGCCAACAACAACAACAACAAAACCACCAACAACAACAAGAAGACTCAGGAACACATGGAAAAATATCAAGTGGTCCAATCTAAGTACACCTGGATTCCTAGAATGTTGAAGGTGAGTGGGGGTACATAAAAATATTTTGAAGAAATGATGGCCCCAAATCCCCTAATTTTTGTTAAAAAATGACCTGACAACTCAAAACCTTAACAGACACCATGTGAGATTAACACATAACACAAAGAAATTTACCTCTAGGCAATGTCAAACTGCTGAAATCTAAAGATAAACAATGCTAAAAGAACTAACTAAAAAAATTACAATTACAAATTCGGGAACAATTATGTAATTAGTGGCTGATTTTCTATTTTTATTTATTTATTTATTTAACTTTTATTTTTATTTTAGGTTCAGGGTACATGTGCAGGTTTGTTATATAGGTAAACTCATGTCATGGGGGGTAGTTGTACAAACTATTTTGCCCAGGTACTAAGCCTAGTACCCAATAGTCATTTTTCCTGATCCTTTCCTTCCTCCCAGCATCCACTTCACGTAGGCCCCAGTGTCTGTTGTTCCCCTCTTTGTGTCCATGTGTTCTCACCATTTAGTTCACACTCTAAAGTGAGAAAATGAGGTATATGGTTTTCTGTTCCTGCATTAGTTTGCTAAGGATAATGGCCTGCAGCTTCATCCATGTTCCTGCAAAGAACATGATCTTATTCTTTTTTTATAGCTGCATAGTATTCCATGGTGTATCTGTACCACATTTTCTTTATTCAATATGAGTGGCTGATTTTTCATTGGGAAAAAGTTCAGGCCCAGAGACATACAAATGATATATCCAAAGTGCTAGAAAAAAATAAAAAGAAAAGCTTAAAACTAAATTTTTTAAATATATATTTAGTAAATTGTTATTCAGAAATCAGGACAACATAAATACATTTTATATAAACAAAAAACTAAGATGAAATATTGTCAGCATATCTACATTACAAATCATTCTATATAAAAGTTTTTCAGGCTAAAGAGAAATGACACCAGATTGCATAAATATTTAGAAGATAACACTTTTTAAAAGGCAAAGTTTTAACAGGCATTTTTAAACATATGTATGGATGTCCAATAACCACATGAAAAGATGTTCAACATATTTTACTCATGAAGGAAATGTAACTGAAATCCACAATAAGGTAACTGTACACATTCTGACAATGACTAGATGGGACTGAGAAGAGCTCACAGAGTCTTTGTATCCCAGCACTGTTAGAAAAGCGGCTTGGAGTTAATGACCCCCCCGACGCGCCCACCCACACACACACACACAGATACAAAAGGGCTGAAGGAGAGGTCAGGAGAGATGTTGAGCAATGCTGGCAATTGAGACCACAGTGAGACTGTGGACACTAACCACACATGAGATTGAGGATAGAGGCCCCTACCTCAAAGAAGAAATGAGAGAAGCAGACCTCAGCCAGGGCCTGAGCATCACGGAGGTCCTGAAATGCCCTTCTCCAACAATGTGGTGGCGAAACTTGAATTTCTGGAGTTCAAATCCTGAAGTGATTAGTTTATCTGTGGAGGACTATATTAATTTGTATGCCATTTTGCAGTGTAGGGGTTAAAGACAGCACTTAATTTTTGGAATTGTTATGGTTAGGCTTTGTATCCCCAAATTTGTATCCCCACCCAAATTTCATCTTGAATTATAACCACCATAATCCTCACATGTCAAGGAAGAGAACAGGTGGAGGTAACTGGATCATGGGAGTGGTTTTTCCCATGCTGTTCTCATGAAGTGAGTGAGTTCTCACGAGATCTGATGGTTTTATATGTGCTTGGACAAGTTCCTCATTCAGTCATTCTCTCTCCTGCTGCTTTGTGAAGAAGGTGCCTGCCTCCCCTTCACCTTCCACTGTGATTGTAAGTTATCTGATGCCTCCCCAGCCTTAAGAAAATGTGAATCAATTAAACCTCTTTCCTTCATAAATTACCCAGTCGTGGGAAGTTCTTTATGGCAATGTGAGAACAGACTAATAAAGAATAGAAAAATAAAGTAACATTTTTGTATATATAAGATCTGTGACTTGAAGTTAATAGTTGTACCCCATATTTGTAGAAAGTTAGCCAAGAAATTCAGGAAATATATTAAAAAATCACGTACCTTCAACAGATGAATGAATTATTATGATACCAAGTTAATGCATATAACCTATGTTAGGTTAGTTTTTACAAATAGTAAGTCAAACAGATTTGACTAAATGACAATGCAACCTAAATGTGGTCAGAATAATGATACATGACTAATGCTATATTGATTTTATAAATCAAGGCACTGCAGACACAAAAGTAGTTAGGAAACATGATAAGCTTAAGGAAGGTGGTAAGTTTTTTTGTTTGTTTGTTTGTTTGTTTTGTGAGATGGAGTTTTGCTCTTGTTGCCCAAGCTGGAGTGCAATGGCGAGTTCTATGCTCATTGCAACCTCCACCTCCCAGGTTCAAGCAATTCTCCTGCCTCAGCCTCCCAAGTAGCTGGGATTACAGGCACTGACCACCATGCCCAGCATTTTTTTTTTTTTTTTTTGTATTTTTAGTAGAGACAGGGTTTTGCCGTGTTGACCAGGCTGGTCATGAACTCAGGTGATCCACCTGCCTCGGCCTCCCAAAGTGCTGGGATTACAGGCAGAAGGTTGTATTTTAGTACACATAAAATAGAAGAAGGTTTTACCATCAAGAAAGGATAAATGTATTATTTTATTCATACAAAAATGTGAATATACCTTCTCTATACCTAGGACTGAAAGATGTAAGTAAATGAATATAAGTGTGTTCTTACTAAAGCAAGAGTTGTAAGGTGAGTAAAAATGGAATGAGGAGTAGCTCATCCAGAACTAGAGAATTAATGACATTCCAGTTTGCTGAAATAAAGCGTGTGATTTTTTTCCCCAACTAGGCAAGGATAACACTGATGAAGCCTAATCCATTCTTGCTCTTCTTACCTGTCTTCTAATAGTTTTGAAGGCTAATTATGATTTTCCTTTCAGCCACTTCAAAAACAGTATTTTCAGAAAAATCCTCATTCAGTTTATGCTTTCATGTAGCCATCAGGCATTAATTATCACACAGAAGACTGATTTGGAAACTGGCTGCATAGAGGCAAAAGAGAAGAAATTCACTCAGTTGAATAAAGACTTTCAGGGGAAGTTTGAGAGTAATGGCACTGTGAAACACTTTCCTGAGAAAAAGTTCCCTGTCAAATAAAAAGAAAATTAGTTTTTCTGCTGTGTTCCCTAGCTATTTCCTTGAAGTGCCCCGACACAAGTGATAGAGGCCCCAAGCTGCTTTTAAAACCTGTGTTAAGTTGGCAGGGAAATATAAAAGAAGGGCGCCCTTAATATCGGCTTTTAATTCCTGAGAACAACATTTACCTGCTTTCACAGAAAAGAAAGTCTTTTTACAGCATTTGTTTATGCAATGACCAGATTATAAACACAATTAATTAAATATCCAATTTTACCCTTGATCCATTTGAAGTGCAGAATAAAATGTAGTCCACAGCTTCTAAGATGGTCCCAAAGATTCCACCTCCTGACATTCAAAGTGTTGTATAATTTTTTCCTCTTGTGAGCCTTGCTTCTAAATAATAGAATCCCATATCATTGAGGAGACATACCTTCCATGATTAAATTACAAAAGATTCTGACTTCCATCTCACTAGTAGACTCTCTCCCTTGTTAGTTTTGATGAAGCAAGTTGACACTTTTAAGAGGCTCAAGTGGCAAGATATTGAGAGTGGCTTCTGGCCAACACCCAACTAGGAGTTGAGACCCTCTGGCCAATGCCCTAAAAACAACTACATCTTGCCAGCAATCACAAAAGTGAGTTTGGAAGTGGAGACTGGCCCAGTTGAGTTTTCAGATGAGACTCTAGCCCTCGCAATCACCTTGATTGCAGTTCTGTGAGAGACCCCGGAGCAGAGAATCCAGCTAAACTATCCCAAGGTTCCTGATCACAGAAACAGTGAGATAGTTGGGGTGTGTTGTTTTGAAGCCATTAAGTTGCTGATTATGTATTACGCAGCAATAACAATAGATGGCTAATACAAATGGCAAGAGTGGCAACCAATTTTTTAAAAAGCAAAATTATTTACTTCTATTTTTATTATGGTGTGTATTAGGGAAATCAATATATTTATACAAAAATCCAGAACCTACAGTATTAACATTCCCTGGTAAATAATCTTACGTTACATTTGAATCAGAATAGTTCACTCCACTTTAATTACTTCTCTTTGGAGACCTCAAAGGGCTTCTTTGCTTGTGTATTTTTCAAATTTGAACTGGCCAGTGTGACACCATCCAGAAAGAAAGAATAAAGGTTTGAATAGCATATTTTTCTTTATAAAGGAACCAAATATGATAGGCTGCCTCATTGAAAAACTAATCATAGGTAATTCTCTCATAGCATCATGGGGTGCCTAAAGTTGGAAAACCCATTAAAGATAAGATGATATAGTACCAGATGAGGAACCCAAGTTCCCAGATAACTTATATTGTGTGGCCCACAAGCTATGAATGGTTTTTACATTTTAAAAAATATTATAAACAAACACAGAAGAAGAATATATAACAGAGTCATACATGACTCATAAAACTTTAAATACATACTATCTGGATTTTTACAAGAAACAGGTGCTGACTCCTATTCTATGTCATAATATAGATGTTGGTTACACAGGTGGAAACATTTTCAAAACTCAGAAAATATACACTTAATAGTTTAGCATTTCATTTTGTGCATATTTTATATTAACTAAAAAAACCTCAAAAATAGAACTTCAGTTAATAATAATAAAGCTGCTGAAATAAGTACTTGGGGGAATTACACAGATATCTGCAAGTTACCACAAAGTGCTTCAAAAAAATAGGATATATTTATAGACTGATAAAGGAATGAATGAATGTATGGATATGTGATAATGCAATTACACTAAAATGTTAGTAGAATCTAAGTGGTCAGCATATTTATTTTCACTGTGAAGTTCTTTCCACTTTTAGTGCAGGTGCCTGAACAATTGCATAGTAAAATGTTAGGAACAAATACCATTCTACATGGTGCTTATTGCCAGGAAGTCCATTTAGTGAGTATGAATTGTATAATCACAACAAGCCCCAAAACCCTAGGTGGGTGAAGTTGTAATTGTGTGTCTTTAACTCAATTTAGGTTTTTGGCTGTAGGCCCCAGCCTAGGCAGACAACTTAATCAAGTCAACTCCAGATTTGTCCTCAATCCAATCCAGTGATTCCTCAGTCAATTCAAACCTACAACTTAGACATACGACTGAAGAAAGGAAGGAAGGGAAAGAGGAAAGGAGAAGGAAAAAGTAAAGAAAGAAAAGAAAAGAAAAAAATAAATAAAAGAGAAAAGAAATATCCCATTCATTCCCTCCTCCCTGGGGTGGTCCCTAGACTTCTGGTAATTGATGTAGCCCCTGTCTCATCAAAGCTATGGAGAAAGAGAGTCTTCTTTTTCATTTGGCTTCTCTGCAGGTCTCCTTACCTAAGCCCTGCTCCAGTCTTGGTAGTAAGCTCAGATAACAGACCTTCTCTTTCTAGCAGGGCTTGACAGGCTTCTGAACCCCCACCAGCCCCACTTTGTTTTCCTGGTGTCACTTATATATCAAGTTGCAATGGATTTTTCTCTTGTCCCCTGACAGGCAGTTCATAGAACATCCTTTTGGTGCATTTTCTCTTGTTCCTTCCTGCCGACCTCCTGAGAAGGTATGTGCCCCCTCTCAGTGACTTCAGGACCCTGCTGAGGCCCCATGGTAATTTACAGATCTTCTTTTATTCCAACAAATTGCCAGGTGAAGTTCTGGAGCTCTGGTGGCTACTTACTCTGTACCTTAGTGGCGTGGGGTGTTGCATTTGTGAGCCTGCTGCCTTCAAAGTAGGTTGTAAGTCCTGTGCATGTCTACATTTTCCAAAATACCAAGGAGTGTTCTATTTTGCTGCTCATCTCAAGATGATGGCATTGGGGAAGATACACGGCCCAGACAGGGCTTCTTTTATGGTTTGAATGTTTTCGTTCCTGCCAAAATTCATGTTAAAACTGAATCTTCACTGCAACAATATTGGGAAGTGTTGTCTCTGGGAGACGAGTCAGCAATGAGGGGATAATCCCACATGAATGGGATTAGTTGTTACTATAAAAGGACTAAATGAAGCGAATTTGCCACTTTTCTCCTGCTCTGTCCCTTCCAGTGTATGAGGACACAGCATTCCACCCCTCTGGAGGATTCAGCAACAAGGTGCCATTTTGGAAACAGAGAACAGCCTTTATCAGATCGTCAAACCTGCTGAGACCTTGACCTTGAACTCAGCCTCCAGAAGAGAGAGATAATAAACTTCCATTATTTATAAATTTGCCCAGTCTCAGGTACTTTGCTATAAATACACTAATAGACTAAGACAGTTCCAACTCTATTCTTCTCCTCACAATGTGTTCTTTTCTGACCCAGTTTGGTGGTCATAGTATTCTTTGGGGGGAGAGTCTAGGAGATACCTGTTCTACCTGTTTGTGTTGTCTTTCAAGTCTGTCTCGATCTATACTAGGCCCTAATTTGAACTTGGACACTAAGTATAAATGTGGGTATTTCTTCTTGGATCTTTACTCTACTAGTGCCTTCTCATCTGCTTGTCAAATCTGAGATAGTTGGCTGCACAAGAGGGTTAACAGTAGATGAAATAATCTTTTCGTGTATTATCTTACCATGTATTACTACTTTATACATACTATCTATCACATTTACAGTATGGAAGGAGCAACAAAAATAAGGCATATAAATCATAAATTATGCATATTACTGATTATATATGTTTATTTTATATACCATATTCTGTTTCAAGAAAGAATGTAAGAAGTAACTAGACAGTGTAAATGTGTTGCATGAGAAGCATGAATAAGAACTATGAGAAGATAACAAGGGGGAGAATTCACGCTAAGATGAGGGAAGGCAAGGCTGGGGTTAGGGGAGGTGATACAGGAGGAGAAGTTTCCATGTAGTTCCTCCACTACGTGAGTTATTAAACTGGCAAGAACTCTCTTCATAAATCCCAACGTCCAGACTCTCCATACCGACTACGTGGATACTCCTGAGCACCAGTGATAACAGTCGTAGAATCTTGAATATATAGTTGCTCCCCTCATCTTGGGCTTCAGTACTCAATAAAACTTCACCAAAATCTTTAAATTTGAAAGTGCTCTCTCTCCTAAACCTGAGCACATGGTCGAGAATTATTTCTGCATTACAGAAGAGGAAGGGAGAAGAGAAAGAGGAGGAGAAGGGGGAAGAAAAGGGGAAGAAGGGGAAAAAGGAGGAGGAAGGAGAGGGAGGATAAACTACTTACAGATTGATATTATCTAATCTTTCCAACATCAAGCAAGCCCCCTACATTTATAACTGTCCCCTCAATCCCAATAAAATAGGAGCTAACACTTATGTCCAAATCTAGAAATTCTCCTGTAATCTGAATCATAACTCACTGCCACATTTAAACATCTCATGCTACTCTCCATTCCCTCTTCTTGGTATTTATCTTGTTTGGTATTAGCTATAATTCCTGGATTTTGCTTTTCATTCTGCCATTGATTTTGAAAAATTCTTGGTCATTACTCTTTAAATATTATTCTTTTCTATACTTTTTTTTTATCTTTTTCTGATATCCAACTATATATTTGTTACATTTTTGGAAAATGTCTCACAGTTCTTGAATGCTTTGCGCCACGTTTATTCATTCTGTCTTCTCTTTGAATCTTTGTATGGGATAGTCCTACTGACCTATCTTTAAGCTCACTGATTATTTCCTCAGCTGTGTCTAGTTTACCAATAAGATTATCAAAGGCAATCTTCATTTATGCCATAGAAGTTCTTAATTCTAGCATTTTCTTTCAATTATTTCTCAGAGTTTCCACCTCTCTGCTTTCAATATCCATCTGCTCTTGATGTAGTCTACATTTTCTATTACAGCCCATAATATATTCACAGTTATTCTAAATTCCCTGCATTTTCACAATTTTTCCATATTTGTATCTTGTTCTCATGAATGCTTTGTCTCATCAGACTGTGCTTTTCTTGCCTTTTAATAGGCCATCCAATTTTCTATTGAACATCATGTATTAGAACTAAGATAAACAGGCCTTTACTGTAAGGATTTGCGTTAATTTGACTAGAAATTGGACTACGTTTAATGTTTCTTGTAGCTGCAGGAGCCAGAAGTTTCATATTACTTTAGTGTCTTTGTTTTCATCTCCCATGTTGTTTTGGGATTCCCACAGAACTCCTTCTTAGCTAGAGTTTGCATCCTGCAGCTCCTTCATCTGTTACACTGGAGACCTGTTAGGCGATGATAACGAATGGGGAATGGTAAGAATTCAGTAATATTATAATTACCTTTCAGTTTTTGGTGGGCCTTTGACCTTCACAAGTCTTGTTTTGTTTTGTTTTATTTTGAGTTTTCTCCCTTAGGGGAGGTAGGAAGGCAAGAGAGAGAGAGAGAGCCTGAGAACTGTCCTTCCTAGTGGGATTCTGCTATGGTAAGGTCATTTTTCCTGGAGTAGGTGTTTGTTATGGAGAAGACCATGGGAACATTTCATGGTGGTTACTCTTCCCATTTCCTGCTAGAGACAGGAAGAGATCTTCCTTGACTTTTCAACATGAAAATCTGGTAGGTTTCCTGAAGTTAAAATTCACATTAGTGTGGGAACTTCCCTAAGACTGTGGTCCCTATAAGTTTCTCACTCTCAAAGTACTCCACATTAAGCCTCCAGAATTTTTCAAAATGATCACTGAACTGTTCTTACTAGTTTATGGCTTCAGGAGCTCCTGCTCCAGGTGAGATGTCTGCTATGACTGTGTATTCATTCATCTCCCCAGATGTTGTTGTAGTGGTCTGCCCTGCAACCTAGATTATCCCTGCATCCAAGAACAGTCATTGCTTTAAAATTTGTTCAGTTTTTTTCTTGTTGTAAGGCTGAAAGCAACAACTTCTAACCACTTTACATGTTGAAGCTGACAAAAAAAGTAGATTTTCTCTTAAATTTCAATCAAAGCTTCAGCAAGTTGTTTTCCACATATTGACAAACTGATGCTAAATTTTCTATGCAGAGGCAAAAGACTTAGAATAGCCAACACAAAATTAAAGGAGAAGAACAAAGTCAAAAGTCTGACACTACCCAATTTCAAGACTTATTGTAAAGCTATAGTAATTCAGGCAGTGTAGTATTACAGAAGGAATAAACAAATACTTCAATGGAAGGGAATAGAAAGTCTAGAAATAGACACACATAAATAGTATTAATTGATCTTTGACAAAAGATCATAGGCAATACAATGGAGAAAATATAGTCTCTTCAATAAATGGTGCTGGAACAACTGAAGTTTCACATGCAAATAAATTTTTCTAGACACAGACCTCACATCTTTTACAAAAATTATCTCGAATTAAATCATTGACTCAAATGTAAGCTGCAAATCTACAAAACTCTTAGAAGATAATATAGGAGAAAATCTGGATAATCTTGGGTACGGTGATGTCTATATACATCACCAAAGGATCCATGTGTCAGTGAAAAGAGTCAGACTCTAAAATATTTGAAGAGATTTATTCTGAGCCAAATATGAGTGACTGCGGCCCATGACACAGCCCTCAGGAGGTCCTGAGAACATGTGCCCAAGGTGGTCGGGGCGCAGCTTGGTTTTATACTTTTAGGGAGGCATGAGACATGAATCAAATACATTTAAGAAATACATTAGTTTGGTCCAGAAAGGTGGGACAACTTAAAGAGGGGTGGGAGGGTGGCAATTCTAGGCTAGGCTATAGGTAAATTTAAACATTTTTTGGTTGATAATTGGTTGAGTTTGTCTAAAGACCTGGGATTGATAGAAGGGAAATGTCCAGGTTAAGATAAAAGATTGTGGAGACCAAGGTTCTTTTGAAGTCTTACAGTGGCTGCCCTTAGAGAGAATAGATGACAAATGTTTCCTATTCAGACCTTTAAAAGGTGCTAGACACGGCCGGGCATGGTGGCTCATGCCTGTAATCCTAGCACTTTGGGAGGCCAAGGCAGGCAGATCACAAGGTCAGGAGATTGAGATCATGCTGACTAACATGGTGAAACCCCGTCTCTACTAAAAAAGTGCAAAAAATTAGCCAGGTGTGGCAGCGTGCCCCTGTAGTCCCAGCTACTTGGGAGGCTGAGGCAGGAGAATTGCTTGAACCCGGGAGGCGGAGGTTGCAGTGAGCCGAGATTGCATCACTGTACTCCAGCCTGGTGACAGAGCAAGAATCTGCCTCAAAAAAATTTTAAAAAATTTTTTTAAAAATAAATTTAAAAAGGTGCTAGACTCTTAATCTCTTCAAGATTGGGAGGGCCTGGAAGAAAAATGTCTAACTATGTTAGCAGAGATTCTTTACAGATGCAAATTATCCCCTACAAAGGACAGCTTTGGAGGGCCATTTCAAAATATAGCAAAGAAACATGACTTTCTTCTTTGTCACGTAATATTATGCCAGAGTCAGACTGAAAAGTAAGTCATGATACACAGGGTTAAACAAGACCCATCTGATGATAATTTATGGTTTGTATGGTATGACTCCCCAGGCCCTTTAGATAGGAATTTGGGGAAGATAAAAAAAATCAGAGCTTAGTCCTCATTTGGAAGAATTAACTGATAAGCTAGACTTCATTAACATTAAAAATTTCTGCTCTTGAAAAGATACTGCCAAGAAAATGAGAAAACAAGACAGTCTACTGAAAAAAAATTGCAAAACACATATCTGATAAAGGACTGTTTTCCAAAATATACAAAGACCTCTTTAACTCAATGATAAGAAAGAGAACAATCTAATTTAAACATTGGCAAAGGACCTTAACAGACACCTCACCAAAGAGCTACATATGGCAAATAAGCATATGAAAAGATACTTAACATCATAGGTCATTAGGAAATCGCAAATAAAAACAACAGCGAACTACCATTACATACCTATTTGAATGGCCAAAATTCAAAGTACTGACAACACCACATGCTTGCAAAGGATGTGGAGCAAAAAGAACTCTCATTCATTGATGATAGTAATGCAAAATGGTACAGCTACTTTGGAATAAAACTTGGCAGTTTCTTTCTTTCTTTCTTTTTTTAATTAATTAATTATTTTTTGAGGCAGGGTCTCACTTTGTAACCCAGGCTAGACCTCCACCTCCCAGGCTCAAGCCACCCTCCAACCTCAGCTTCCCAAGTAGCTGGGACTACAGGTGCATGCCAGCACACCCAGCTAATTTTATTTTCTATTTTCTTTTATTTTATTTTAGTAGACATGGGGTCTCACTTTGTTGCCCAGGCTGATCTTGAACTCCTAAGTTCAAGCGACCTCAAGCTTCCCAAAGTGATGTTAGAGTAGGTAGTTATATAGATATGAGCAGGGCAGGAGAGGATGCCTGCCAGGAATGTCAGGCAACCATCAGGTGATGGTGAGGCAGTTGTTAAACTGTCGCTCTCAAAT
The DNA here is from genome assembly GCF_009828535.3 of Hylobates moloch. NCBI lineage: Eukaryota > Metazoa > Chordata > Mammalia > Primates > Hylobatidae > Hylobates > Hylobates moloch. The sequence continues at coordinate 35,210,968 of NW_026652290.1, read as the reverse complement.
GATAATTGGTTGCAGCTGCTGCCGGGGAAAGCCAGTCTCCCAATAGATAGAAAACACCTGGAGCTGCTGATCAGCCGTTTCCTGGTAAGATCTCAGGAGTTGGGCAAGTGGGCTCAAGTATGCAAACTAAGAGGCAATAATAGTGGATTATGACCTTCCTCTGGGGGCGTTCGACTGGTAAAGGAAAATCACCCCTAGAAAGCATGAGCACAACCTCAGTAAATGCACTATGCATTCGGTCACTCTCCCAAGTGCAGACCCACACTACGCATGCAGCAGTTGAGCAACAGCCCTCCCCATAGAAAAATCAAAGGAAGAGAAATACAAACCCTGAAACTAAGTCAATATAGAAAACCCCAGGTCAAAGGCTGAGTGGGGCTCTTGGACCTCTCAAGTCACACTCTTGAGCCTCTTCCAAATGTATTTTGCTTGCTTTTGCTCCTGCTCTAAAACTTTTAAAGAAACTCTTACTCCTGATCTAAAACTTGCCTTGGTCTTTCTCTCTGCCTTAAACCTACTTCTGCCCTAGGCCAAATTCTTTCCTCTGAGGAGGCAAGGATCAAATTTGCTGCAGACTGGTATGGATTCATCATTGGTAATATTGAGATTACAAGTGTGAAGTCTCCATATCTTGCTGGCAGTTTCTTACAAAACTAAATATTACTGTTAACATACAATCCAACAATCCTACTCCATGATATTTGCTCAAATGTGTTAAAAACTGTGTCTACACAAAATCCTGCACATGGATGCTTACAGCAGCTCTATTCATAATTGTCAAAACTCATAAATAATCAAGATGTCCTTAAATAGGTGAATGAGTAAATAATATCCAGAAAATGTAATATTATTCAGTGATAAAAAGAAATGAGCTATTAAGCCATAAAAAGATATAGAGAAATCTTAAACATGTATCACTAGTTAATTCATGTGTTAAATTTATTTCTACATAAATAGCTAAGTGGTATATATTGTTTATCCAGAGGTCATCAAACATTCCCATTATGTTCATCCCACATTACCCAGAGCACTTGACTCGTGATAGGCTCCCTATATATATTTGTTGACCGAATGGATACATGTGTATAAAAAAATGCCATTACTCTCCTCTGAACCATGCCTTGAGGCATTTTAAATATTCCAAAAGTAACTACGAAAGTACCATAATAAATGTGACAATCATATTTAATGATAGCCAGAATAATTACTCTCATCACCTAAATAAAACACATGGCAGTAGAAGAAGAATAGCCTTACTATGCAGGAGATCATTAGGGCATATGTATTCATGGAGTCATGGTGGCACATTGCTTATTTCACATAGTAGTTCTGCGTGAGCTCATTTCTATGAAAAGTTAAACCTCCACATTTTCTGCTGCATATTTATTTGCAGCATTTTAATAATTCAAATATTATTCATTTTATTAGGTTTTGAAAAAAATCAATGTAACCTATAAAATTTTTACTTGTCAATAAATAGTTACATCTATGACAGGTGGCAAACACACCTTTATCAGGACAGGCATTAAATTCTAGTGTCAGGCAAAGGAGAATGTAAGAAAATATCAGACAATGTGTCTATGGAAGCAAAGTGTTTATAGAAATCACTGGACAAGCGGTCTTTCATCCAAGTTTCACTCCAATTCAATCTTATATTAGCTTCTCAGGCCAAGTAACAGCTGCTCAATCACATGGCTGTGTGATCACAGGAATTGGCTTTTAATTTCTGCAGGATAACTGTATTTTGGTAAAAAGAATATTTGAGCAATAGAATAAGCTACTCAGGGAAACTCTGAGAAAACAATAATTAGAAGTGTTGAGCTAAGGCAAATGTTCTTTGATGGGAAGTTTGGGCAGAGGGAGAGAAGGTAAGCTTCTGTGTCAAGGAGATAACTGAAGAACACTAAATCAGCGTTTCGGAACAATTACCTCTCAGAACAGAATCCATTGCAGTGGACTGGTTAGTAACTATTTTAAAGCCTGAACACAAACTCTTGTGGGACAGAAATTTTGTTAAATGTGAATGTGACCGAGTCGGAATATTCTGAATATTCTAAATATCTTTTTTTTTTTTTTTTTTTTTTTTGAGACAGAATCTCGCTCTTCCGCCCAGGCCGGACTGTAGTGGCGCTATCTCAGCTCACTGCAAGCTCTGCCTCCCGGGTTCACGCCATTCTCCTGCCTCAGCCTCCCGAGTAGCTGGGACCACAGGCGCCCACCACTGCGCCCAGCTAATTTTTTTTTTTTTTTTGTATTTTTAGTAGAGACAGGGTTTCACCACGTTAGCCCGGATGGTCTTGATCGCCTGACCTCGTGATCCGCCTGCCTCGGCCTTCCAAAGTGCTGGGATTACAGGCGTGAGCCACGGCACCTGGCCTATTCTAAATATCTTTCAGAATTTTCTGAAAGAATATTAAGTGTTTAATATTTGTTCCCAATTCACCAGTTAAAAAATGTTATTTGTCTCTCTGACAAACTCACTCTTCCTCCACTGCTCCACCTCCTGAGATGGAACTTGGATGCCCCATGCCACTTGGATTAGTTAGTGTAAGCTAGATTGCCCTAATAAATAGACCCAAAATGCAAATGGCTCAATTACAACAGTGATTTATTTATCACTTCTCTAACACTCAGAGACTGGTGATCCTGGTGGGCCATCGATTCTCCTCCAGGCATTCAGGCCACTCTCATCCAGTGGCTACATCACTTGTCCTCTGCATACAGCTAGCAGGAAGAACAACTAGAAAAGTCTCCTGATTTCTTACAATTCCCATCCCAGAGTGACTATTCCTTGATACCTGAAGCAGAAAGTTGTCCTAGTTTATGTTCTTCAAGAGTTGTGAGATTGTTTTGAAGACCTTCATTTTAATTGAAAATGTTACAACTGTTCAATATCTTTAGAAAACAAAACGCAATAACCACAATTTAAAAATTTCCACTTATATGTACTGTTCTTAATAAATAAACAAAATATCTATGGGTTAGGTGATGCTTTCATAATCATTCAAGACAAGCAAACCATAGCCTTTCTTTTACTTATGAAAGTTAAACAACTTTTGCATTTATATGTCTTCTCACCTCCACCCAGTCCACCTATTATTAGTATTACCTATGAATGTGGTACCTTTGTTACAACTGATGAACCAATATTGATACGTTATTATTAATTAAATACCATAGCTTACCTTGGCATTTACTCTTTACATTGTACAGCACTATTAGTTTTGACAAATGGACAATGTCATTTATCCACTCTTAAAGTAACATACAGAGTCATTTCATGGCCTTAAAAACCCTCTGTGCTCTGCCTATTCATCCTTTCCTTTTCCCCAGTTCGTGGCAACCACTAATCCTTTTACTGTCTCCATAGTTTTCTCTTTTCCGGTATGCCCTATACTTGGAATAATACAGTATATATCCTTTTTAGACTGGCTGCTTTTACTATAAAATATGTATTTACGTATCTTCCATGTTTTTTCACAGCTTGATAGCTCCTTGTTTCGCTGTTGGTGATTTATATTCCATAGAATGGAGGTAGCAGTTTGTTTGTTCATCTGCCTACTGAGGTATATTTGGTGACTTTCCATTTTTGACAATTATGAATAAAGCTACAATAAACATCCATGTGCAAGTTTTTGTGTGGAAATAAATTTTTAACTCATTTGAGTTAACACTTAGGAGTTGATTGTTTTGAAAAGTGACTGTACCATTTTGCATTCCCACTAGCAATGAATGAGAAGTCCTGGTGCTCCACATCTTCACCAGGATTTGATATTGTCTGTTTTCTTGGATTTTGGCTATTGTAAAAAATGGTAGTAATTAAGGCTACAGTTACCAAAACAGCATAGCACTGGTACAAAAACAGACACATAAACCAATGGCACAGATTAGAGAACTCAAAAATAAGACTGCACACCTACAACCAGCTGACCTTCGAAAACCTGACACAAACAAGCCATGGAGAAAGGATTCCCTATTTAATAAATGGTGCTGAGAGAACTGGCTAGCAATAATGAAAAATGAAATTGGACCCCTTCTTCATACCTTATACAAAAATTAACTCAAGATGGATTAAAGACTTAAATGTAAAACCCCAAACCATAAAAACCCTAGAAGAAAATCTAGGCAATACCATTCAGAGTATAGGCACAAGCAAAGATTTCATGATAAAACGCCAAAAGCAATTGCAACAAAAGCAAAAATTAACAAATGGGATCTAATTAAACTAAAGAGCTTCTGCAAAAGAAACTGTCATCAAAGTGAACAGACAACCTACAGAATGGGAGAAAATTTTTGCAATCTATTCATCTGGCAAAGGTCTAATATCCAGAGTCTACAAGGAACTTAAACAAATTTACAAGATAAAAACAAACAGCCCCATTAAAAAGTGAGCAAAGGACATGAACAGACACTTCTCAAGTCAAGAAACAACAGGTGCAAGAAAGGTTGTGGAGAAAAACGAATGCTTATACACTGTTGGTGGGAGTGTAAATTTGTTCAACAATTGCAGAAGATAGTATGGGGACTCCTCAAAGATCTAGAAGCAGAAGTACCATTTAACCCAGTAATCTCATTACTGGGTATATACCCAAAGGAATATAAATTGTTCTATTATAAAGAAACATGCATGCATATGTTCACTGCAGCACTATTCACAATCCAAAGACATGGAATCAACCCAAATGCCATTCAATGATAGACTGGATAAAGAAAATATGGTACACATACACCATGGAATACTATGCAGCCTTAACAATGAACAAGATCATGTCCTTTTCAGGGACACAGATGGAGCTGGAAGCCATTATCCTCAGCAAACTAATGCAGGAACAGACAACCAAACACCAAATGTTCTCACTTATAAGTGGGAGGTGAACTATGAGAACACATGTACACATGGGTGAGAACGGCACACACTGTGGCCTGTCATGGGAGAGGGTGAGGGTAGGGAGAGCATCAGGAAGAATAGCTAACGAATGTTGGGCTTAATACCTAGGTGATGGGTTGATCTGTGCATCATGGCTCCTGTGCATCATGGCACTCATTTACCTCTGTAACAAACCTGCGCATACTGCACATGTACCCTGGAACTTAAAATAAAAATTGAAGAAAAAAATAAAAAATGGGTAGTAATTATTTTAATTTGTAATTATCTAATAATATATAATATTGAACATATTTTTATATATTTGCCACCAGTATATCTTCTCTGATGGTGTGTCTATTCAGATATTTGCTGATTTCTTTAATTGGGTTGTTTATTTTCTTAGTGTTAAGTTTTAATAGTTCTCCGTATATTATGGATACACGTTCTTTATCAGATACATGTTTTACAAATATTTTCTCCTGAGTCATGGTTTCTGTTTTCATTTTCTTAGAGCACAAGTTTTTACTTTTTTTCCTCCCTCCCCGCAACCTTATTTTACTTTTAATTAAATCCCACTTACTGATTTTTTTCTTTCATAGATTATGTGTTTGGTGTCATACCTAAAAAGTCACCACCAAACCAATGGTCATTAATTTTTTTTTCTCTATTATCTTCTAGAAGTCTTATAGTTTTGAGTTTTACATTTAGTTCTATCCATTTCTGGCCCCTGGTGTATTTTGATTTTGGCATTTGTTTAGTTCAGGAATTATCAACTGTGTCAGTGCCCCTCAGTAGATATTTTGTGACATTATGGTGTCATAGCTGGGAGTGAAGTGCTACTGACATCCAAAGTAGAGGTTAGGAATGCTGCTAAGCATCCTACAATGCACGGAGCAGTCCCTCACATAAAAGGGTTATCTGGCCCACACATCAACAGTGCCCAGGAAGAAGAACCCTGGTCTAGTGCATATTGCATAGCATTGCAGTGAGATATACATTCTCTGTTTTATGTATTACTCCACTAATTTTTAAAGGAAAACATTTGCTTTGCATTTATCTTTGTATCATACAGCTCCCCATGCATACAGCCTTATAACTTGTAAAAATTTAGTAAATGATTATTGAAAATTAATGTATATTTTTAGCCTTGAAGCAATTAAGTTACCACAATGGAAGATACAGATTAAATAAACTCATGAAACTGTGAAGATATTTCCAATTTAAACAATGCATTTTGCTGTTTTTAAATTAACTGATCACTACTAAATATCACAACATAATTTGAAGAAAAATGTAAGCTGTGCTGATGGCAGATTGTAAAATCCCTAAGATTTATAATATAAAAATTATATATCTTAGACTTCTGGTTTAAGCTGCTACATATAAAGAGCATGGAAGTTGTCAATCCTGCCCTTAAAAGACGAATAAAACCTAAACAAACTGAAAATTAACAACCTTTTTGAGCCCATCAGAGAACTGAGGTTTCAAGGCAAACTATCAGCCCCAAAATCAGCGAGAACAGATGAATCCAGAGAGTGGTAGCTGACATCTGCTTACCTGGAACAGAAGCAAATGGAGCTATAAACTTCTAGGAATAGTAAAATGGTAATTGTGTCTAACTACTGGAGCCTGTGTGTGGACTGGCGTGAGGGCAAGAAACTTGTGGGGCTATAGTCTTAGGGAGCATTCCATGCTTTTTTGCATTTTACTTCCAGCAAATCCATCAGGTTTTCACAATACAGAGTTAAGAAAAATTCCTTCCTCTCTCTCCTAGGATAGGGGAGGAACAAACACTGTGAAAGAAAACCAGGAATCTCCAAAAGACAGTCCTACTCTCTAGGGGAAAGACATTACCAGCTCCAATAATATATGGTGTCCTTGAGATTATATGTTTGTTGCTGTTATTTAAAGTCAAAATTATTGATTTTTTAAAAAGAACTGGCTTTATGTTTCATTGATTTGCTCTGTTCATTTCTTGTTTTCAACTAAATTAATTTTTCCTCTAATGTTTATATTTATTTTCTTTGGCTTACTTTATATTTAATTTACTCTCCTTTTCCTAGTTCCTAAAGTGGAAGCTCAGATTATTATTTTTTGAACTTTCTTTTTTTCTAATACACACATTAACACTATAAAGTTTCCTCTAAACACTGCTTATGCTGCATCCCACAAATGTTGAAAAGTTGTATTTTCATTTTTATTTAGTTCAATTTTTTTAATTTTTATTGAAAATTCTTTGTTAACACGTGTTATTTAGAAGTGTCTTGTTTAATTTCAACATATATTCGGATTTTCCTGTTATCTGTCTGTTACTAATTTCCAGTTTAATCCCATCATGATCTGAGAGCATACTTTGTAAGATTTGGAATTTTTTAATTTGTTAAGGCATGTTGTATGGCACAGAATGAGATCTATCTTGGTGGATGACCCATGTGAGCTAGAGAAGAAAATGAATTAAGCATGGACAACTTAGTGAGACCGCTTCTCTACAAAAGATAAAAAAAATTCACCAGGTGTGGTGGCTGACACCTGTATCCCAGCTACTCAGGAGGCTGAGGTGGGAGGATTGCTCAAGCCCAGGAATTCGAGGCCACAGTGAGCTATGATCATGCCAGTGCACTCCAGCCTGGGTGACAGAGCAAGACCCCGATTAAAAAAAAAAAAAAAAAAAAAAAAGGAATGTGAATTATGCTGTTGTTGAATTAAATATTTCATAAATTTCAATTCACTCAAGATAACTGATGGTGCTGTTCCCTTCAAATATGTCCTTAGAGGATCTGTCAATTACTGATGGAGGGTGTTGAAATCTTCAATTGTAAGAGATTTGTCTATTTCTCGTTAATGTTCTGTTTTTGCTTCACATATTTTGACAGATTGTTCTTTAGTATATACATATAAGGGTTATTATGCATGCTTGGGGAATTAACCCCTCATTATTATGTAATGTTCCTCTTCAATCTTTGATTTTTTTTCTTAAGTCAGTTTAGTCTGAAATTAATAGTTACTTTAGTGTTTTTTATGATTAGTGTTAGCACAGTTATTTTCCCATATTACTTTATTTACAACTTATCAAAATCTTTCCATTTGAAGTAGCTTTCTTGTTAGACAACATACAGTTGCATCTTTGTTTTTCTCCTATTCTGATAGTCTCCGTCATAATTGGCATATTTAGGCTATTCATGTTTAATGTGATAATTGCTATAGTTGGATGAAGGTCTACCATATATTTGTTACTGCTTTTAGGAATTTTCTGTCCTTTTTTTTATTTATTCCACTATATTTCTGCCTTATCTGGGTTTTTTGGTCTTTTTTGGGTGGGGACGGTGGGGGACGGAGTCTCACTCTGTCGCAGGCTAGAGTGCAGTGGCAAGATCTCAGCTCACTGCAACCTCCGCCTCCCAGGTTCAAGCAATTCTCCTGCCTAAGCCTCCCGAGTAGCTGGGACTACAGGCGCGTGCCACCATGCCCAGCTAATTTTTTTTATTTTTATTTTTAGTAGAGATAGGGTTTCACTATGTTGGCCAGGATGGTCTCTATCTTTTGACCTTGTGATCTGCCAACCTCGGCCTCCTAAAGTGCTGGCATTACAGGCATGAGCCACTGCACCTGGCTTCAATTGAGAATTTTGTGTGATTCCACTTTCTTTCCTCTCTTAGCATATCAATTATACTCATTTACTTTTTTTAGTGGCTATCTTAGAGTTTGCAATATACATTTACAACAAATTGAAGTCTGCATTCAAATAACACTATACTTCTTCAAAGGAGTGCAAGTACTTGAAAGAGTGTCTCAATTTCCCTCTCCTGTTCTTTATAAAGTTGCTGTTATTCATCTCACTTATCGATAAGCTAAAATCACAGAATATATCACTCCCATTATTTTGAACAAACTATTATCTGATAGATTAAGAATAAACTATTTTATTTGACTTTTATTATTTTTCTAAAACTCTTCCTTTCATTATGTAAATCTGAGTTTCTAATCAATGTATATTTTCTTCTCTTTGAAGAAATCCTTTTAACATTTCTTTCAAGGTAGCTCTATTGATGCCAAATTCCCTCAATGTTTTATGTATTCTCATTTATTTATTTATTTATTTATTTATTCATTTATTTATTTTGAGACAGAGTCTCGCTCTGTCCCAGGCTGGAGTGCAGTGGCATGATCTTGGCTCACTGCAATCTCCACCTCCTGGGTTCAAGTGATTCTCCTGCCTCAGCCCCACAAGTAGCTGGGATTACAGGCGGCTGCCACCACACCAGGCTAATTTTTGTATTTTTAGTAGAGACCGTGTTTCACCATGTTGACCAGGCTGGTCTTGAACTCTTGACCTCAGGTGATCTGATCCACCTGCTTTGGCCTCCCAAAGTGCTGGAATTACAGGTGTGAACCACCGCGCCTGGCCAATGTTTCCTTTTTCTACATTTTTGAGAAGGCTTTTTATTTCTCCTGTATTCCTTCCACACCCATGCCAGCTTATTTCAAGGTTTTCTCTGTCTTTGATTTTTTACAATTTGAATACAATACACTAGGTGCATTTTTTTTTCTTTTTTGATTTGGGGTCATTTTGGATATTTATCCTGTTCGATATTCTCTGAGATTCCTGTATTTTGTGTCTGTCATTAATTTTGGAAAACATTGCAAAGTGATAATTTCAAATTTTTTTTTGTTTCTTTTCTCTCCCTTCTTTTTCTACCATTCCCATTATACATATGTTTTGCCTTTTGAGATTATTCCCACAATTCTTGAATGTCCTGGTTTTTTGTTCTGGGTTTTATTTTTCATTCTTTTTGTCTTTGCATTTAATTTCACAAAGTTTTTATTGACGTATCATCAAGCTCACTGATTATTGCCTTTGCTATTTTCAGTCTCCAAATGAGCCCATCACAGGCATTCTTCATGCCTGTAATACAGTGTTTTTTATTAGTAGGATTTCCTTTTGATTCTTTCTTAGAGTTTTCATCTCTCTGTTTATATTAATGATATGCTTTTGCATGTCATCCACTTTTTCCATTCTGGCCCTTAGCATATTAGTCATATTTAAATTGAAATTATTTTAAATTATTGGTCTAATAATTGTAGTATCTCTGCCATATCTAAGTCTGGTTCTTATCCTTGCTGCGTCTCTTCAAATTGTGTTTTCCTATTGTATGCCTCGTGATTTTTGTGTTGAAAGACAGACATGTTGTAATGGGTAATGGAAACAGGTAAAAAGGTCTTTAACATGAAATTTTATGTTTCTTGGGCCAGGAGTTAGACAGTGTTTACTCTTTGCTGTAGCTGTAGATATCAGAGGCTAAAATTATTCTGGTGTCCTTGTTTTTTCTTCCCTCTTGTCTTTGAGTTTCCCTAGACACTTCTGAAGTGATGTCATTCATCTGGAGTAGTACCTGAGGTTCATTGTCTCACATCAAGGAAATCAAGGACATGGACACACAAGGAGTGAGGATAAGAGTGGAGATTTAACAGATGAAAGAAACAGAAAAGCTGTCTCTCCTGCAGAGAGAGAGGGGCTCCTGAGTGGGTCTTCCGCTTCCCTGGTGAAATGCACAGGGTTTTATAGATGAGTTTGAGGAGGCGGTGTCTGATTTGCATAGGGCACAGAGAATTGCTTGGACCAGGTGTGCCATTTATATAGCAGGCAAAGAAGCCGGCCATCCCACCCTAGTCTTTTATATGCAGATGGGGTCCCTATCTGGCCAGTGCCATGTTGCCTGCTTCTTTACTGTACCTGTGGCAACAAAGAAAAGGGAAGAGAGAGCCTCTATGTTGAACATGCCTGGCCCCCAGGTAGCCTTTTCCTATTGGCACAGCTGCTGGCATTCACCAGCACAAGCTTCCAGCTTCCTTACCTATGTCTGCAGCTCAAATTTATATGCCTCAATTTGGGGGCTGCTCTTCATTAAAAGGGAAGCCTTACCAATGACTCTCTTACCCTCACTAACTGCCCAAATTTCTTTTTAGCTCCTGTATCACTTCATCTTAAATAAGGTCTGAGATGTGCAGTTTTGTGCAATGTAATGCCCAGTCACAGAGGCCTTGTTGAGGTAGTAATAAGCTGTGAGAGGAAGGCATAGCATTCTGTGGGCCTGTAATTTGCTCTCAGGCTTTTAGTGAGTCTTTGTCCTTGGGCTGTGACCTTCCCAAGTGCTTCTCAGTCCCTTCCCCACCCTAGATGAAATAGAAAGGCTAGAGGGGTCTGGAATTGGGTAATCCCCTCTTCCAGGTTGGTTAGGCACTGGTAAAATCCAAGTCAGTTAAGCTCTAGATAAAGAACTCGTCTTGAAAGTATGCTTTTGCAAAGGAGAGCAGAATACTTGGGGCATATTGTTAAATGGTTAGTTTTTCCTTCCCCCTGCCAAAAGCATAAAGGCATTTTCTCTTGTCTTCATCCTGAGAAGCTGGTAGACATTTCTCTTTCCCACACCAAAGTCTAGAGTGAGCTGGAGTTGAGTATTTCTTTCTTCCTAGGTTAGTTAGGCTCTTGTAAAACCCCAGTCTATTAGGCTTTGGTGAAATAGTTTCTTTTGATAGCAGGTCATGGTAAGAACTGAATGCTCTTGGCATATTTTAAAATGTCTGGCCGGGCGCGGTGGCTCACGCTTGTAATCCCGGCACTTTGGGAGGCCGAGGCGGGCGGATCACGAGGTCAGGAGATCGAGACCACGGTGAAACCCCGTCTCTACTAAAAATACAAAAAATTAGCCGGGCGTGGTGGCGGGCGCCTGTAGTCCCAGCTACTCGGAGAGGCTGAGGCAGGAGAATGGCGTGAACCCGGGAGGCGGAGCTTGCAGTGAGCCGAGATTGCGCCACTGCACTCCAGCCTGGGCGACAGAGCGAGACTCCGTCTCAAAAAAAAAAAAAAAAAAAAAAAAAAAAAAATGTCTATCCCCAATCCCACTCTTATCTTCACAAAGGTATTTTTCTCCATCCAGTCTGCACTGTGAGAATCTGGTAGGGCTCTTGGAGATAAAACTCAGGAAAGTGAGTTTAAGGAATCTCTTTAACACTGGCACCTCTGGAGGTTTGAACCTTCAGGCTTGTCCACCTGAATTGCCTTCAGCAATTCATTAATTATACTTTAAATTTTCCTTCCTTGGTACCGTTTCCAGCATCTGGCTTCTGCTCCAGTGAGCTGAGGTTCTTTGTAATCACTTGTTACTCCAATCGTGAGGGCAGTAGTCTCTCTTGTGACCTTATTTCTATGATGGACCTAAGAAAAGTTGAGAATTTGTAGTTTGCCCAGCTTTTTCTGTTGTGAGGACAGGAATGATGATTTCCAAGCTTCTACGTCAGACTCAAAATGAATTCTTTATTTATTATTTGCTTTTCTACCTGCATACTACCATATAATACCAAATATGAATAAAATTCATAATATGAATAATATTCATATTAAATATTAGAAAAGGGGGTTGGAAAGATACCATTCTTCATACAGATTACTAATTCCTCAATGTCGAGAAAGTCTGAGCAGCTTATGTCAAGCAGAAATATGTATCATTAATTTTTCATGGCTAAAATTATTGATTCATCTTTGTGAACATTTCTCTGGCATTAAATACTTTAAAAAGTAATGCAGGCCGGGTACGGTGGCTCACACCTGTAATCCCAGCACTTTGGGAGGCCGAAGCAGGTGGGTTACGAGGTCAGGAGATCGAGACCATCCTGGCTAAAACAGTGAAACCCCATCTCTACTAAAAAAATACAAAAAATTAGCCAGGCATGGTGGTGGGCACCTGTAGCCCCAGCTACTTGGAAGGCTGAGGCAGGAGAATGGCGCGGACCTGGGAGGTGGAGCTTGCACTGAACCGAGATCTTGCCACTGCACTCCAGCCTGGGTGACAGAGTGAGACTCCATCAAAAAAAAAAAAAAAAGTAATACATATGCCTTGGATATGCATTTTAGTGGTCAATATACAATTACGTTGTTGTTGTTGTTGTTTTAAAATTTCATTTATGTTTCATATTCTCTCTCTTTTGTTGTGGATCCCTGGACCTCTTGTGTCTTCTCATTCAGAATTTTTACCATGGTCTTACCAATGCTTTGTGAGTTCACTAATCCATGAAACAGAGCCTAGGCCTGTGCAAACTGAAAACTACATGAGATTTTCATTACCCTAAATGTTATAAGTTTACTCTCCAACTTGTAGGAGAGGTCAAGTTTTCTGTTTTTTTAAGCAATATAACTGCTTCTTAAGATTATCTCTTCCAGTTAATGTCTATGTTTGATATTTCAATTCTTAAGATGTTCTAATATTTATATTTTAAGTTAAACATCATTTCATTTTTTTCCAAGAATATATATATAACCTCACCAAAATCTACTTTGCCACTGAGGTCACAAATAAACTGTGAATGCCTCCCAGCTTGGATATCATCTGAAAATTAATTATTAAGGCTTTTTATTTATTCTCCAAATGTTAAAAGGCAAAGCTAAAGATACTTTGCTGTACAATAACCATAGACTTAGTGCTCCTCCAATATATAAAAGGTATTTTTATATATAAAATACATATATATAAAATACATTTATATTTTTATATATAAAATCTATAAAATATAGATTGATTAATAAAAAGAGGCCTTTTCTTAGGTCACTGAATCATGATTATAATCTTTCTCCAACCAGAAGCTCTGAGTTTCCACATCAGCTATAGATGATGTGTAAAGAACCAGGGATGAGAATAAGACAGCTATATGATATTGACCACATCAGTCATGAACAAGGGCTCTTCTGGGGAAATGTTCACTCCACAGCCTTTACTGAAGGACTGCTTCTTTTGGTGTTATCATCTGTGGCTTATCAATAGAGAACATAGTTCTTTACATAGGGAAAAGGGGCCTATTTATGGAGCCATGTTTCATTAATTTACGCATTCAGTCACTTCTTCACTCTGCTGAGTCCATGATATGACTCAGGCTATTCTATTTCCTGGGGCTATAATGATGGATGGCAAGGACTGTCTTTAGTGAAGGAGTAGCTCAGAGACCCTGGAGGGAACATAAAAGTAAATACTTAGAAAAGGTGATAGTCACTATGATGGGGGTAATCCCAGGAGGCTAGGGAACAACACAGTGGAAGAATACAAATAAGACTGGAGCAAAGGGGAAAAATAGTGTTCACATAGGAGATGCATTTCAAGGTCACATATTGCAGACTGATGAAATAATATTGAGATGAGGAAGAGGACTGTATTCCAAGCAAAAACAGAACCATAGGCAAAGGACTGAAGATTGCAAATAACCTGGTATGGCTTGAGTATGATTCGGGAATATAGAAAAGTGTGTTTGTGTTTTTAAAGTAGAAGAATTTGAACATACTTATATGTGAATGTGGGAAATAGCAAAGGACAAGCGTTGTTAATAAATAGGGAAGAATCCAATAGGATGGATGAAGGCTTTCCACAAATTAGAAACAAATATTTAACATGGACTTAAAGCGAGCAAACAGTTGTAAAATTATCTTGTCAAGTTCCACTAAGAAACACTTTGCTATATTTTCAGCTAGTAATAAGAAAAACATTTTTCTAGATTTTCGGCTAGGTAAATAAGATTAGTAGAAAAAGTAACATTTTCTCATGTACCACATTAAATATCTGCAAAATAATAAAACACATAATGCACTTGTGGCAAACCCATAGATTGTTTAATGCCTTTGACCATCAGGGCCTTGATTTCTAGCGTCAAAGACAGTAAGACAGTAGATATTACACAGGGTTGATGACTGGCAAGAAAGAAATAGTGGGAAGTTATAGAGAGGTGGTAAGATACCAGTGTTGAAGAGAGACAGGGACTACAATGAGCATGAGGCTTACATATAGCCCCATGGAGGAAGAGAGCCAAATAAAATCAAACAGGGGTTAATGGGCTGGTACACTAGGATAGAACTGAGAAGAGGAAGATTGAGATGCAGATTTACTGAGAGTAAAATAATGAAAGGTAAAGTCAGAGAAGAGAGTGTGGAAATTGAAGAATTTGAAGATAGAGTCATTTCAAAAGCTGCCAAAGACGGTAAAATTTAAGTTGGGTTCCCAAGGGAGTTTCCCCCAGTTACTGAGGAGGATGATTCAATGTCAGCAAAAATGTTATGGTTTCAAGATACGCAGCACACACACACACACAAAGACAACAAAATTCATTTGGCATAGCAGAAAAACCTTTGGGTCAATTTTCCACCTGTGCTTATCATGGGCTATTTCATAACCTTTTCTAGTCTTCAGGCTTTGTTATTGAATTTCAGGTTTCTGGTTCTCTCATTAAATGGTGCCTTCTCATATTATCTTCTATGATTTTCACAAATGCTGGATCCTGAATTACAAAAGATAATAATTAAATTTAAAAAATAAAATTAGAGGATTATTCCTATTACGTCTCGTTTCACTGCTACGTGGATACTCTCTCCCCTTAATATTCACCCATCTTCACTTGTTTGTAACACCACACATTGACACTATCTCCACCTAAAAGTCTTTCCTAAGCGTACACTCCTACCATAGCTGAATTATTTGCCTCTTCTCCTTGCTACTGTAGCAACCCATGCATACCTCTAGCAACCCATGCGTCATGCAACAATGTATTATGACTATCCTCTTATACACAGATCTTCCCCAATGACTTCAAAACTTTGAGGTGAATGATATCTAATTCACCTTGTTTTCCAAGTACACAGTTGGAAAACAACTATCAGCAGTTACTTGATAAATATTTGTAGAACTGAACTCTCTTGATATATCCCCATGCTCTGCTTATATTTGTGGATTGTAATCTTTTTTCTACCAAAATTATAGTAGCTAATACGTATTGATTGCTTACATACCAGGCACTCTGTATTCAATGTATCACTTAACATAGTAAACCTGTATGTTACACATTATTCCCATTTTACTAATGAAAAAAAAAACAATTGTTTTCATATACCACTTAGAGTGTTAAATTCCTTGAATATGATCACAGGAATTCCCACTATAGAGCCACTTGATTGTATTTACTGACCATGGTATGTCACCTGAGGGGTACCACCACCAGTAACCATGGCTCACAAAAGGGTAGTGATTCTTTCTGGAAGTAGGAAGGCTGAGGTGTACCATCAAGGAAAACTATAAACATTTCGGTAAAAGGAAGATGTGCTTAAGTGAATATTGATCAGATAGATGGCTTTGAAATCCATTGGATGTGGAGTGAAGACTTTTCCTTGTCTCCACACTGAGAGTCACTATTTGTGCTGAGACTCATCTCTCCAGTGATCCAAAGATGAAGTGTAGAAAAAACCTAGCTCAGAGTGTGCATTTCAAAAGAGTAATTTTACTGGGTGACGCTGGTAGAAGAAAAGCCTAGCAATCTTACTGGAAAATGTATCAACCTCTCTTCTCGTTTCCTGAGTTTAGAAAAAATAATAAAATGGCCCTGGTAAGCAAATGTTTGGTGGATTTATGCCCTGAAGAAGAAGTCAGACTTAGGATGTAAGTGGCAAGAGGCTGGGCCCATGGATTGAAAGATACTCACATGTGTGGCACCCAGAACTCATAACTGGCCATGTCCTATCTTTATAGGCAGGATGAGTAGTGTGAGATTAAGTACCACAACTCTCAACCTGTTTAACAGCCACCTTGTCTTCACTCACAAGAGGGAAGAGCCGTATATTCCTGATTTAATGCTCCTTTCTTCACTGTGATGACTTTCTAAAGCAATTCTAAAACTGCACCAACAATAAGAAAAAATCATTGAAAAAACAGAATAACAGTTTAAGAAAAATAATTCCAGATTTATAGGTCAAGCAGAATTAAGGTGCCATATTGAACATTAATTAAGCATATCTCTTCTTCCCCTAAAACATTAATAAATGGTGACAAAGGACACACACATACACAGAGAGAGAGAGAGAGCACAAAGGATGGAGGGTCATTAGGAGATAAGAAATGTTTAAAAAATACTATAGGAAATGAAGAACTGATGGAGAAGTGGTAGAGAAGCTACATGGGTAAAAGGAAGCACCATCGGGAAAACTGCACATATGTGACTTGGGCCTCCTTCCAGAACCTTGGAGATGCTCTAAATTTAGAAAGGCCAAAGGAAACAGGACATGTTGTAAAATGTTCAAAACAAGGATAATATCTGAAAGCCTATCCCGCTACCATTTCTCTTTAACTTAGCTCAAGGAAGCCGAACGCTTTTCTCAACCAAGAAGTGGGAGTCTCAAGGCATTGAAAAGGCTTTACGTGAGTGATACTGCTCACTCTCCCTGAAGATCCCTTTGTTCACTGTTCCCGAAGTAAAGATTCCCCCATGTACTGTCTTCATATATACAGAACTCCTATACTACATTCTACTATCTCTCACATACAAAACTAAGCTGCTTATTTCAGAGTGAAGGTGTTAGAATAAAAAATGGCAAAAGAAGTTCAGATTCCTCGATTATTAACATCTTATATTAGTATGGTACATTTGTTATAACTAATAAACTGATTTTGACACGTGATTAACTAAAGTTTTTCTCTTTCAGGATCCTATGCAAGATCCACCACATTTCATTTAGTCACCATGTTTCTCTAGGCTTCTCTTGCCTGTGACTGTTTCTTAGATTTTCCTTATTTTTGATGAGCTTGACATTCTCTAACATCAGGCATTTTGTAGAATATCCCTCAGCTGGGATTTGTCAGATGCCATTCTTATGATTAGACTAGGACTACGGTATTTTTGGAGGAAAAACACAGAAATGAAGTGCTATTTTTAACGTATCATATCAAGTATACATGGTGTCAACATGACTTGCCACAGGTAATGTTAACCTTGATCACCTGGCTGAAATATTGTGTTTTCGGTTTCTTGGCTGTAAAGTTACTCCTCTTTCGCCTTTTTTGTGCTGTACTTATTGGAAAACGTTACTGTGCACAGGCCACACTTCAGGAGTGGAAAGCTGAGGTCAGAGTAGCTACATAAATTATTGGGAATTCTCCTACATGGGAGAGGTGTCTCTTTCCCCAGTTATTTATTTATTTATTTATTTAATTATAGTCTATCCTAGGGTTGGAATAGGGAATATACAAGACAAGTAGCTTATAGTGCCAGAAAGTAAGAAAGCTAAAAAAAAAAAATTACACCAGTGGAGGTGTATCAAAGGAAAGTAAGAGACAGCAGAACAAGCTTCCAATGGCCAACTTGTGGATATTTATTTTACGCTTTGGTTGATAATCCAACCCAAATATTTATTTTGCTGCTCAAAATGTTTCAGTGTTGGCCATTGGAAGCTTGTTCTGCTGTCTCTTACTTTCCTTTGATACACCTCCACTGGTGTAATTTTTTTTTTTAGCTTTCTTACTTTCTGGCACTATAAGCTACTTGTCTTGTATATTCCCTATTCCAACCCTAGGATAGACTATTTTTGTAAGGAACCCTGGATCCTCTTACTGAAGAATGGTATTAGAAACAAAGATCTTGGCATTGGGCATTATTACTTCCTTTAACATATAAATAGGGACCAAGGATCACCAGACATTTACATAAATCTTGGAACAAGAAAGAGAAAAATAAAGTTAAATACTCAGCAAGATATCCCAAGAACAGCAGTCCCCAACCTTTTTGGTACCAGGGACCAGTTTCTTGGAAGACAATTTTTCCACAGACCAGGGTTGGGGGATGGTTTCAGGATGATTCAAGCCCGTTACATTTATTATTTTATTTCTATTATTATTATTACATTATAATATGTAATGAAATAATTATACAATTGACCATAATGTGGAATCAGTGGGAGCCCTGAGCTTGTTTTCGTGCAACCAGACAGTCCCATATGGGGGTGATGGGAGACAGTGACATATCATCAGGCATTAGATTCTCATAAAAAGCATGCAACTTGGATCCCTCACAGGCACAGCCACAATAGGGTTCTAGCTCCTAGGGGAATCTACTGCCCTCTGATCTGACAGGAGGTGGAGCTCAGCCAGTAATGCGAGCAATGGGGAACAGCTGTAAATACAGATGAGGCTTCACTCACTCACGTGCCACTCACTGCCTGCTGCGTGGCCTGGTTCATAAAAGGTCATGGTTGGATACCCGTCTGTGACCCAGGGTCTGGGGACTCTTGCCCAAGAAAGTAGTGCTAATTCAGGGTATACAAAGAAAAATATGCAGCATCCTCAGTTACAAGATATTGTATCCAAAATTTAAGAACAACATCCCAGGAAAAAAGCTAAATTATTTGCATAAGAAAGAACTCAAGGAAAATAGAAAAATGACAAATGCAATTAAAAAATTATTTTGAAAGTCAATAGAAGCATTGGAATAAAGTCAAAACTCAGAGAAAATAATGCCAAAATTCATAAGATTGTAGTGTATATAAGAAAAGATAACACTCAGCCATCTATCAAAGGAGCTCAACCAGGAGTTTTAGAGTAAGAGAACAGTCAGATTGGTGAAGGAGAAGCTATTAAAGAAATAATACAAGAGAACTTCTCAGAGTCAAAAGTTATACATCTCTGGATGGTTTTGATGGTTGAAAAAGACCATGTCTAGATACATTATTGTGAAATTTAAGAGCACCAAGAATAAATAGAATATACTAAAAGCTTTCAAAGGAGGAAATTACTGGGTCCTTAACAATGGAAAATAGCATTAGATTGACATTAGATGTCTCAACCTCAATACTGGATGTTAGAAAAAAATATGTGAACATTTTCAAAGCTCCAAGTGTAAATACTTTTTTACTTTGGAATTCTATATCCCAGGAAACTTTTATTTATTTATTTATGTATTTTTTTGTTTTTTATTATTATACTTTAAGTTCTAGGGTACATGGGCACAACGTGAAGGTTTGTTACATATATATACACGCACCATGTTGGTGTGCTGTACCCATTAACTGGTCATTTACATTAGGTATATCTCCTAATGCTATCCCTCCCCCATCCCCCAACCCCACGACAGGCCCCGGTGTGTGATGCTCCCCATCCTGTGTCCAAGTGTTCTCATTGTTCAATTCCCACCTATGAGTGAGAACATGCGATGTTTGGTTTTCTATCCTTGCGACAGTTTGCTCAGAATGATGGTTTCAATTAATTATTAGATTAGAATAGAAACATTTTCAAACATATGGAGAAGTGGAAAATGCACATTTCTTCAGTCTTCCTGAGTAGGTGACCAGATGTCCTGGTTCCGACAAAATGAAGGGGCACATTATAAGTGAAAGGCAGGAGGATAGGAGAGAAAGGAAGTCGTGGGCTTTTCTTGAATAAACAAACATAAATGCCAGAATGACAGCTCTGCAGCAGGCCTCACCGAGCAGCCTGTCCAGGATAATGCTGCAGGATAAGTGTTCTAGGAGGGTGCTATCCAGGAAAAATATCACATGAAATTTTGCACTATCCCTGAAACTCTGAATAACTCATACAGGCTCTAAGGGCAGACAATAACGCAATTAGAAATGCCAGGTAATAACCAAAACTGCTATAAACAAAACCAAACCAAAACTGTGAGGGAATGCTATTCTATAATGCCACTTGATGTATATGATATCTATACAGTTGAAATAATGTCAACCCAATTAATTAATGATAGTTGCATAACTCTATTAGGAGCAGGTGAGATGAAGGTGAATGCCCTATATAGTAAAGTCTTCATTTATCAGAACAGGAAGTCAATCTACAATAACTAAAATTGAGGAATGGAAAAGCCTAAATTGTAAAAGTGGCAGTCTCTGGGAGAAGGGTTAGAGTACTTCCGGGGAAAGAAAGAGATTTATGTTTTTTTTTTTTCTTCTTATTATAAACATCACTTTTTTTTCTTTTTCAAGTATGTACACCTGCTATTCGTATATAAAATAAAAATGCATTACCATTTAATATATACATACAAACTTAGGCAACTAGTTAAATGTTCTATGGGAGAGGAAACTGGTTTTCTAGTTCTCTACCTCTCCACTGAGGGAGAGAGAGCCTCTGTACTATTGATTTGGGCATTTTTAGCATATAGATGGAATTGAAGCCATAAAGTTTTGAGTTTAACCAAAGAGAATGTGGAAGGATGAGGCAAGAAAGCCTCCGACAGATCCCAGTCATACGCGAGGTAGGTGTCATAAAAATCGAGGGAAGAAAATTGAGAGATTGATCAGTGATCATAATATAGCTAACATTTTGAGTTCTTAGTTTGTTTCAGGGAATGTTCTCTTTACATATATTAAATCATCTAATTCTCTCCGTGAAGTTGATACCATTATCTATATTTTCCAAATGAAGTAAATATAGATTTAATTGATTATACACATTTCCCAAGTTCATAGAGTTTATACTTGCAGGACCTGGGGTTATTAAACAGGCATTCTCTTTCTGGAGCTCATATTCTTAACAATCCAGTTATCCTATCCTGTGGAACCCTGCCAAGAAATCAAGGATTGGGAACTGAGGGTTCCTTGACTTTATTGCCCACAGCACACTGGCTTGCCTTGAAGAAGTTCAGCTCCACTTGAACAAGGGATGGGGACTTATTCAACAAACAGTAATCAAACGTCTAAAATGTGCAAATCTCTGTCTTGGAACACATGTGGAAATAGAGAGAACTAAATATGTGGCTACTATATGCAACAAGCCCATACTTGAGTTGAACTTCCCATTCATGACATTCAAGGTCTAGAGAAACTATTACAGTTAACACTTCTTTTCTTCTGCCCCACACATTCCATTACAGAAAAGATGTCCACTTCTGCCCCTACCAGAACTACATTCTCCAATTAAGAAATTGATGCTGATTTTATTATCGTTTTAAGTTCTGTGTGCATAAAGACAGCTTAATTATGCTAATCAACATCACTGAGTTTCTAGATTATGCAAGTGCCTTCATTTCAAATCTAGGGATGTTGCAGAACAGCAAATTGGGTTAATTTGACTTTTTTTTCAATTTGTAAATGTACGTGTTGTGTGTACATTGCGTATATGTGTGTATTGTGTAGACACACATCCAGGGAGCCAGGAGCTCTCACTTTATGATAATGCAGAAAGAAGGCAAAGCTTCTGCTACTGTAAAATGACACCTCCCACCCTTACAAGAGTCCTTTTGTTCCTGGGTTTTCTCTTGCTGTATTTCCTGAGATGTTTTTCAATTCTTTCCATTCCTTTGTTTTTATTTTTCTCAAATCCCTTCTTTTCTGGTTGTTCTTTCAGGAGACCCTGAAGTGCACAAAGGGCTGAAGTTACCATGGCATAAAAATGCCAGGAGTTTAGGAGCTACTGAGCAAATAAAAGACTGATGCAGAAGCAAACACCTTCACAGAGCATTTCTATTCTGTTCTAGCCTCTAGGCAGATTCATCTTGCTCGCTCTTTTTATTTCATGCATATTGATTCTAGGACTGTTTTATATAGCTATCCGCTGTATCTCCTCACAGAAAAAAGTGAAGGCATATAGATGTTCAATTACACTAGTTTAGCAACACAGCATGATGCATACAGTGAAGAAAACACATTCTTCACTGGAGGTTTGAGCTTTCAGCAAACAGCGTGCCCTAATTTGCCCTAATGTTCTGTCCTCTGAGCAATGGCAGTGATAAGCAGATGATGGTGCAGGGGGCTCCAGCCGAGCTGAATGGAAGCATACTGAGTTCAAAACACTTTAGCTTTAAAGCAAACCCCTCATTAAGAAACATGCAATGCAATATTGACTATGGTAAGGATGGAGGCAATGGCAAATGAAGACAGCATTGGTAAAAATAGCACACATTTACTCCCAACACCAGTATTTAATCCATTATAAAGTCATTTCTTTCCCTTTTTCTAATTCAACATTCCTTGTAAAAGCCTCCTCCAATGCCATTCAGTGAAAGCAGCTGTGATTATCTGAGTAGCAGGTCGCAAAGCCTCAGATGAAAGAAAAAGTGGTTATTCCAGTGGCAGCCCTAGGAAGCCCAGCGTCCACTGCCCTTCAAGACAAGAGGCCACATTTGGATGCTTTCTGAGACCTGGTTCCTCCTGCTATCACACTTAACCTTTATATGAAGTGTTCTCCTTCATTTAAATGAGCTAGACAATAAGAGGCTTCAATAAATGCAGCACCTGCATCGAATGGGATTTGAGTGTATAAATGTCTCCAAATAGTCCTTATTAATGGTAGCCTGTAGCCACTCCTGTAGCAACAAAGTCCTCAAGTCTAATGAACCATTACAATGAAGAGAAACAGTGACTTGGTCTTAATTCCACCCTCTAGAAATGTTCTCATTGAAGTTGTCTTACTGAGGAATTATTCTAAATATATATAAGGATATTCTCTCAATTCCGAATGTATACTGTAGCCTAGAATTTTAGGTTTCATAGGCTTTCCCTTAATTTAGTACAATTGACAACTTTGGTGATCTATATTTGGAAATTTCCAAAGCAGATATCTTACTCCATGTAAAATACTGGCTCCAAGATCTCAGCTTTTTTTTTTAAGTGATTGCTATTTTTCTGTGACCTCGTAATAGTTCGATTTAGGACCTGGAATGGTCAACACTTTGCTTCAGCAGAGGTAACACTGCTACTTGTGCAGAAGCCAGGGAGGGGGAAACACAGAAGCTGTCCAGGCGGTGTTCATTCGTGTGATAGAAGCAGCCCTCCCCACCATTTTGCATCTGCTCTTGCATACTGTCTGGATCTGTCTCTATTGTAACATTCTACACCTTGGTCTTATATTCTCTTATTGGTCTTACTTTCTCTTGTTGGTTCTTCTATCAAATTGTTTTTCTCCTGAGAATTTTCTTGCCTTGTGTTGTTCTATAGCTCCAGCATATGGATAATACTGGTCACACAGTAGGCATTTAATTATTGTTTTTTACATGAATACTTAATGAAAATCATATCTAAACTCACAGAACTACTGATCCATCAGTGGCACATGTGATGAATAAGGAAACATATCGACTGCCTAAAAAATTCATGTCTGGAGTAGCAGACCCAGGAGCAAAACTCAGCAAAACCTGCCCCCCTCACTTTGGCTGCTTCACTTGCTTGCAAAACTCCTTCAGATTCAGCGTGCATCTGAGCCGGAGATTTGCCCTGAGGTGGAAAGATGGGCGAGCAGTGCTTGCCTGAACTGCCAGGGATTCTAAAGCTGCGCCAGGGTTCAGAAAGAGAGAGACAGAGTGCCACTGTTGGTTGGTGATGACTACTGCCTGAGGGTGTGAGAGTGTTGGCGGTTGTGGTGGGAGGGTTTGAGGATCAAGGGCCACACACATTTAAATAAGCTTCACGTCTCTGAGCACCTGCTTTGTGCAGGTCATTGCAGCACAGGGCTAGGGGTGGCATTTGAAAACGAATGAGGAACCTACCTAGGATCAAATATTAAGCAAGCTGGAAAGCTGTTGTGAGCTTATAAAATGGTCCCTGGACTCTGAAAAGAAACGTGGCATCCCAAAATCTGGGATTGAGTTTAGAAAAATCTCATTTAGCAGCCGTGTAATCATGGGAAGGTTACTTGAAGTCTCTGAGCTGCAGTATACTAGAAGGTATTACGGAGATTGCCTTTAATAGTCAATAATAGACTAAAGATAGCTTACATTGTAGAATAATTTGCTGTCTCACTTAACCCAAAGTAAAGAAGTAGGTACTCCTAGAATTGGTGAGCTGCATAAACTGTTGATGATGTAAAAACACAGGGACCTCCCCGCTTTGACTCTGTCACATTAAGGGTCAGGGTGTTAGAAGTGCCTCCACAGCAGTCACAGAGTGGCTGCACCAGCTCCAAAAGTTCAATGCACACACAATGATAATCCAAAGCAAAAAATGGGGAGGGAATGGGAAGCCTCTCCTTGTTGGTCTCTCATTATTAGGAAAGAAAATACATCCCAGAAATTTCGCTATAGTTCACTGGCTGGAATGGATGCCTTCACCCACACCCCCAAGGCAATCCACAGTGAGGGGAAGCCACCTGCACGGTTGGTTAAGAGGAGCAGGATTCATACCCTGGAGCCTGGCCCACTGTGGCTGCAGACCTTAATGGAGTGGGAATACCAAGAGTAAGGAGGAAAAGGAATTGGTGTTTGTTAGGAAACCTATCCATCAACCTTTCCTGAGGCTTGAGGTGATGGGAACCAAAGTGCACTTGGTCAACTATAAATCAGTATACGAGGTAAAGTTATTTCCATCATAATTATTTTTGCTGACAGTGAGTGTTTGTACCTGGAGCATTTCACCTCGTTTCTTCACTAAGAGAAACTCCATAATAATAGGTTATCCAAGAAAGGGAAAAATATCCATTCCTTTCTTGGTTTCTGGCCTTAGGTAACAGATCTGGTAGCTAGGACAATGAAAGCCTCTGTGCATGTTCTCCAAGGGCACTGTGTCCTGTGCCCAGTGGAAGGCAAGAGGGTGATGGAGAAGAAGCGTGCAAGGCAACAAGCAGAGCTGAGGCATGAATGGATGTTATCTGGGGGCTGCCCCACTCCTGCAAGTCACCCTTCCCTGGGAACACTCCATACACATGTGTCTAGACTGTGTGGCCCAGCCCGCTGATCAGAATGAACTGGTCCCAGGGAAGACACTGGACTACAGCTGGTGCAGTCGTTTCCTCGTGCCTTGAAAATTGGGAATGGAGAGACACAAAACTAGAAGTTGCCGTAGCAGAACACCCTACAAGACAGAGCTGGAGCTGTGGTAGGAAGGCCCCTGTCCTCCAGCTCCTGAAGTTCCTAGCATGGCCCTGGCCCTTTAGATCATATGGGAGACTAGGAGCATGCTTACGAGGAGAGTAATTGTGAACTAAACAAGCTGTTCTCTCATCCTCTTCTCCCCTTTTTCCTTTGATATCATTCACCTTTGACCACTGACCCACCACTACTGACACTGAGTCAGTGGGTCTCTTCCTACCTTCAGTGTTTCAAAATTTTAGGTTCTGAGGTGAGAATAGAAATAATTCCACACACATAAAATAAATTTGGCAGTCCAATCTTTTCTCAGGTTGATAAAGCTTATCTGTCTGGGTAGAGGAGAATCCCAGGGAAATCAATGAGGGCTTAGATGCTGATGGTTTTTACCACCATGTACACACATTCTCACACACACATGCATGCACACGCACAGACAAATCCATGCACATGTTCACACAGATATACATGCAGTTGCACACACACACACTTTACCACCACTCCCGCACCACCCAAAATTGATCCTAGATTGCGGTGATGAAACTCCCAATTTAGTTTGTAGGATCTGAAAACAGAGAAATGGTTTTCTCTTTCCTTGGAAGAGCCATAGGACTCCAGAAGAACGACTGTGCAGGTGACTAGACAGAAAAACATTAGAGTCTCACTGAGATCCTGGTACCTCGGTACACCATAGGAGGAGAAACAATGCACTGGTGTGCAGCCGAGCAAGGAATGATACCGAAGAGGTGACAGCTCCTGGGTGTGAAGAGGCTACAGACAAAACAGAACAACTACTGGCCTGGACCTCTCCACAGATGTCAGTGTGGGCAGAGGGCCCTGAGGACAGAGCCACACTGCAGGCCACTGAGGTCCTTTTCCTTTAGATCCATATGTAAGTCTGAGTGAAAGGCGGCACAGCTAAGGGATAACTGAAGTGAGATGGGGATTGAAATAGAAATGAGTTTTAGAAGGTGAAATAATATTTCTGGCATATATATATATTTGTGAACTGAGATTTATACTCATGATACTTTCAACAAATTTATTTTTATGCTTAAGCCACATAGAATGTAATTTTTCTGGAGGCTTTTTTTTGTTTTGCTTCAATCAAAATACATAAACCAATACCACCAGACATCTCATCCAGGTCTTTGTGTTGCAGCTACCAGACAAGCAGACTATGAGTTTTTGTTTCCTTCTTTCTTTTTTTTTTGAGACAGAGTCTCGTTCTGTCACCCAGACTGGAGTGCAGTGGCCCGATCTTGGCTCACTGCAACCTCTGCCTCCCGGGTTCTAGCGATTCTCCTGCCTCATCTCCAGAGTAGCTGGGATTACAGACATGCGCCACCACACCTAGCTAGTTTTTTGTATTTTTAGTAGATACAGGGTTTCACCATGTTGGCCAGGCTGGTCTTTAACTCCTGACCTCAGGTGATCTACTCACCTTGGCTCCCCAAAGTGCTGGGACTACAGGTGTGAGCCACCGCGCCCGGACTCCCATTTTGTTTTAACTAAACTTTTTATTGAAAAAGTACAGGCATACACAAAATTATGCAAATCATAATCATCCAGCTTGATGAATTATCACAAATCAATCACCCATGTGACCAACAGTCATACCAATAAATTGAATATTACATCTCCAAACCCCTCCCAGTCATTGCCACATCCATTGTTTCCAAGGATTAACACTAGTCAGACTTCCCACATCACTATTAGCTTTTCCTATTACGGACTTATATAGTCACAGAATCAGGTATGTATCCATTCATGTCTGATTTCTTTCATTCTCTTTCTGTTTCTTTCCCTATGCCTCCTCCACCTCACATACTACACTTGTACACTAAATATCCGGGTCATTTCCTACACACTTCTGAAACAGTATACATTTATTCACTTATTATTTATTTTTGATCTATCCACAGTATAACAATTTTGGACAGTAGTCTCGTTTGTCTTACCACTGTAATTTCAGTACATAACAGTGCTCGACATCAGTAGGTGTTCAATAAATATTTGTGGAGTGGATAAATTAATGATTTGAACATTGTCTCCAAAATGTTTCTTTCTACAAATACATGTTCTCAACACGAAAAAGTATTTGGCCGTATTTACCTGGCTTCTCTTGTTTACAAATGCTGCCATGTCTTAAAACACTTAGAAATGATCCCTTTTGAGTTTGAAGTTTGCTGTTGACATTAGCATATTTTCAGAATTGGGAGAAGTGGCTGTGAGCTCAGAAGCAGACTTTTTTATTTGTACTTTTGTGCAGTAATCAGCAAATACCATGACTGAAGGAGGTAGAGCATCATGCTGTAAAATGGGGTGCATTTTAGGATGAGCTATGTATTTGATTTGTATAATTTGGAAATGGGACCTTCAGTGATAACTTAGTCACTGAATAAAACAAAGCTCATGAGACAGGTTTGGCATACTGAGTTGGGTTGTTTACGCTAGCAATAAAGAGGCAATATCTTATTGTGTAGCCTGTATTGTGGATCTCTTGAGTTCTCATATTCCATCAACATTTCTATTTAAGGAGCAGGTGACTGCACACTGTATGAGGACTTTCTACTTCTCAATGCATTTTATGCCCTGTGAAATAGCTGCCTCTTTCAGTAATAGACAAAACAGCAGGACAACAACTGACCTCCCCCTACTGCCACTTCCACAACCCACACTGAGGGACAAGGTCCACTCCGGGTGCTCACTGGGTAGAAGAGATGCAAACCTGGGTGCCTAGTAGAGAGAATCAAAGAGGGAGGCCACTCTGCTGTAGGAGCGACCTTTGATATATCAACCCACCCAGTAGCGGAGTTCAAACCATTGGTATTCTCTGAATTTGATAAACCCTTCTTCCAAAGGGAGGAGCGAGAGAGGTGGACTTACAGAGCCCCACATAGCATAACTTCAAGTGGAAACTTTCACATTGGTTCTATAGATGGGATCCCTTGGAAAACAAGATTCTTTGCCAACACTGTCCCAAGAGCACAGAGATGTTTGTGGAAGTTCCTACTGTGTAAGCCATACCAACCTGGGCAAAGATAATATTTTTTCCCACTCATAGGTTTTTCCCTATCATGTCTGGGGTCACAAAGAAAGTGGATACTGCCCCTCAGCTGACCTGCTGTTTCCCTCCTGGGTAAAGTCATCATCTGCTGAAATAGCATTTGTTACCGTTCCTGCACCTGCCATGGCCTGGCTATCTGTGGCCAAAGCTTTAGGTAGCATTAATATTTCCTTACTTTCTTCTCTTATGCCTCTAATTTAAAACAAGCTAAAGCAAGAAACAAAATCCAGGAAACAAGAAACATACAAACATCAAAATTGTGCTTTAGACTCTTTTTCCACCACCCAATCCTAGGAAAGATTTAAGCTTCTAATTAGTTTTTTCACAACCAAACTTCAACTTTGAGACAGAAATATACTGGCTATTCACCAGACAATATTTTCAAAGTGTATTTCATGATAGAATAACTGTTCAGGATATTAATAGTTGTTCAATAAAGACAGGATCAAATATCATTAGAGGTTATACAAAGAGAGGGTCAATATGTTGAAGACATGGGGATGAAGCAGATTTCTTGTAGCATGGGACTTTATAGAACCTTAGACATGCCCAGATGTGTTGTGATTCTCTAAAAAGGACTGTAGTTGGAAGTAGTTCCAAAACCAACTTGACCACCAAGTACAGTAATTCTAAGAGCATCTTGTGGTTTCCATAACACTCTTTGATCAGTGCTGTTGTAGAGAATAATAATTGAGCAAACTCTCCATAAGTTATCTCCTTTGCTTATATAAATTAATATTAAAGATGTGTTGTAGTTAGGAAGCATATATTTAAACAGATAAGGGAGCAAAGACAATGAGCCAGAAATGGTTTGAAAAGTGATTCAAATTGTTCTTTTTAAAAGAATTATCTGCCTTTGCAAGACTCAGAAACTCAAGGGAAGATTAGTTGATGAGACTGTCCCATTTCATCATCTTTGTTTTCCCTTTGCCCATATTTACAGAATTGAAGAGATATCAGCAAACACTAACTCAGAATCTCATGTACTGAACTGACTAAAAAGAGAGTAAGTCTATTATGGCAAAGATAGCACAGAGGCAGAGACGTGAACTGGAAAGGACTTTTACTTCCTCCACGCATGATATGACAGGGTTGTCTGCTGCCTCATGATAGCCCTGTTTGTCTTAACAAAACATGATGAGTGCAATGGAGAATCCTGCTAGGAGCAGTAACTGAAGCTTCAAAACAGAAAGAAAGAAACAATTATGGTTGAGGGGACTGAATGTAAGCAAAACATTTGTCTTCAGACTCTGCTCAAAATGTGTGGATGAGCATATGAAAAAATCCAACCAATAGAGCTATCTAAATCATGAAAGCCTTCCATCTGTTAAATTTTATTTCTTATTATGCTTACCAATGCATGCTTGTTAAATAGCCTCTAGGCCCATGTTAATATCAAGATTAAAAACATAAGTTATTTTAATAATATTACCCAAGTGAGACAGGTGGCAAATCTACCACTCAGGAAGAAATCAAGCCTGGAAACAACATAATAATCCACAGTACAACTAAGATAAAAATATTCAAAAGCCTCCAACAATTTATGAACTTATTATTAAATAAGATAGACAAAATAAATATTCAGGCTGTTTGTAGTAAATTTCTTAATCAAAGACCATCTTGCAGTGTTTTTCATGCTGTGAATCCACTGAAATTTGGCAAAAAAAAGGAAATTAACTTCTTCCTTTTTGTTCCATTAGTTAAGTATAACTGAGATCTAGATAACCTCAGAAAGCGAGAACAGTATTTTCATCTGCATAGCATTCCTTTAAGTCTGGTATTACTCTCGATCCTTCAGTTGATTATTGTTTATTTCTGCAAGTCAACAGATTCCACTGTAATAGTGCTTCAGTATGTTTTCAAAATTTCAATGTATGTCTATTTCTCTTTTCTACTGTAGGAGGTTCTAAACATTATTTGTGTAACAAATCAAAGTTTTCCAATGTCCACAGAATACTAGAGATGTCTTACGTTAGAATCATGAGACCAAAAGTTTAGAACATGAGGATTCTTAGAGATAATCGCATTCCCATATTTTACCATCAGAAAAACAATGAGGTGCAGAGGTCTGCAGAGTATTGCGATTTATCTGGCCACACCTCCAAAGGCTAATCCAGTTCCAGTCCCCCATCTTTCCATGTCTGCATCTGCTCCCACAGCTGATTCCACTCTTTTTTGTTGTTGTTGTTGTTTTCTTTTTGAGATGTAGTCTCAGTCTGTCACCAGGCTGGAGTGCAGTGGTGTGATCTTGGCTCACTGCAACCTCTGCCTCCCAGGTTCACGCTATTCTCGTGTCTCAGCCTCCCGAGTAGCTGGAACTACAGGCGTGCACCACCACGTCCAGCTAGTTTTTGTATTTTTAGTAGACACAGTTTCACCATGTTAGCCAGGATGGTCTCTATCTCTTGACCTCATGATCTGCTCCGCCTCGGCTTCCCAAAGTGCTGGGATTACAGGCGTGATCCACCATGCCTGATGGACTCCACTCTTCTTACAGCATCAGCTCCTTCCCAGTCCTCACACCACCTGGGCTTCAGGCAAGAAGAGTTTTAATAATCTCCTGTCTCTTGTTAGGTAAGGTTTGAATCAAACCATTTTTGGATTATCGATTGGGCTGCTGGGCTAAGTCCTCAATGGTTTTTGTTTTCATTTTTAGTTTGGTTTGTTTTTATGATGATTTTATTTAGAATACAGTCGTGCATACACATACATACATGCAACCACACCCACATATGCACAGCACACACACACACCCACATGCACACCACACACACATCCACATGCACAGCAGCACACAAACGCACACCACATACACAAACGCACACCACATACACATCACACACACACGCCATGTGCATGGCACACCCACTCACATGTACACCTGACACCCACCCACATGTGAAGCGCACACACACCACATTCACAGGATACACACACAACACATGCACAGCACAAACACCACATGTGCAGCTCACTTATACCACAGGCACAGCACACATACCACATGCACAGCATGCACACCACACACACAGCATGCACACCACACACCCCCTGTACACATACACACCCATAGATGCACACTACATGTGCAGCACACACACCACATGCACAGCACGCACACCACCACATACCCACATGTACACCACATACATACCCACGTGGACATCACACCCACATCATGTGCATGGCACACATGTACACCACATGCACCACACACACACCCCACATGTGCAGCACACACACCCACATGCACACCACACACACCCACATGCACACCACACACACCCACATGCATAGCACACACACCACAAGCCTTCTCATCTACAGGGACAGGCCCTAAACACAGGCAATTTTCTCTTGTCAGCCAGATACTTTGCTGATTGACCTCACTTTTGATTATATTTACTCTGATACCTTATCCCCGGGTTCTGCCTATCTGTCAAGTTATCCTAGCATTGGATTTTGGAGAATCTCAAGGATGATTGAATTCCATAATCCAAAACCCAAGCCATTGCTGCCTGACTGAGCCGCTGCTTTCAGCCAGGCATACCACTCTGTATCTGGCCCCAGGGAGCATATGGTCTTTGGCTGGGTCTCAATATAATCCAAACCCCTTCCACCTGCTTAGTCAAGTTATGAATACCTTGCCATGATGAAAAATTTTGAAATATTTAAACACCAATCTTTCTCGAAGTTGGCTATTCTTTCTTCCAAATTCTGTTAAATCTAATAATCCACAAAGACACACCTAAATTGACAAAGATGAATGCCTTTCAAAGAAATGTAAAAATTATTTTCTAGTCTAAAATATATTTTCTCTATGCAGATAAAGCTCAAATAACTGAGGATTTACGTCACATCTTCTTTATAAAGTGTGTTATCATAAGATAGAGGCATATGCTGCATGGTGAAATGCCAGAATTGAGATTGATTAGCCCAGAAATCAATGCACAGAAGTGCACCTAAGATTCATACGTCCTCATGCCTTGAGCTAATGTAAAGTAGCATTATTCCACAGGAAAAATGATTCACAAAAGAACTGAATATATGAAACTGTTATCCCATGACAGAAAGTTAATAGGCAGGCAGAAGGTGTATTTGGTGGCTGTGAAAAAGCAGTATGAGAGATTCTAAATTTTTAAGAGTGTTCTTTTTTTGTAAATTAACTTTACCCACCAGAAATTTTTCCTGTAGAAGAGAGCTGAAGATCGGATGTCTCTCGAAATCAGAGAAAAAATGAACCCAAAGGCAGCAGGGCTAGTTATGTCTGGCAATCACGAGGATCCTGAACAAGTTCAGTTTATTATTCACTAGGAAGTTAGGGAGTCACAGAATGAACATATGTATAAATTCCTAGTACAAGATATTCAGCTTCTATTAAATGAAAGCAGGCTGAAGATTTTAGGGTGTTTTTCTCAGAGGCCCCATAATGCCAAAATGTAAACCAGGAGAAAACTCTAAATAAATTGCTTTGGGATTATTTTAGCTTTCATATTATAATTTAAGCCAATATTTGCATGTCAAAATCTAGACACTCCCAACATTAATTGCAACTCAACCAAGCCACCCATCCAAGATACATATTTATTATTTCTTTTTTTTTTTTTTTTTTTACTATTTCTATTGATGGCCGGAAAAGAAAATTTCTAGGTTTAAAAAGGAATTAATTCCTGGTGTTTTGTTGTTTTAAAAGTCAGATTTTGCCTGAAGCCAGGCAGAGAAGATAAGGTGTAAATTCAAAGTCTGATATACCTCCAAATCTTTTGAGTGGACTCCAAATCAACATTATAGATAATCAAAATGCTACTACATCCCATAACTCTTGCTATTCCTGTTTCTGGCTTCTTCAGATTGAAGACCACCAGCTGCAATGAATTATGCTGAACTGCATGGTGGTTTTGTGACAGTAACATATGAAGACCAGAATGAGACCACAAAGTCCACTTGAAACTTGAAGTTAGATTTCAGGCCTTGATTTTTAGCAACATGTATGCTTAGTTGGATGCAGCAGTCTCCAGATGTATTTGACAGATATTATATCTCTGCTTTTGCAATCCTTCAGCTTGTGGTGGTTTTTGTTTTCTCCCTAGAGCATCTCAAAATTGTAATTAGATTCCTTGTTGTTGATGGCATAAGTGGGTTTCAAAAAGAGCTTGTAGCCTTGTTTAATTTCCTAATGAATAAAACCAACAGCACAAGCTTAAGACAAAAGATCGTAATCATGTATTAAACATTTATCTGATATCCAAGTTTCTATTAAAATTGTTTTACTATTATTCATAGCTTTTGACAAAACAATAAATAAGAGACCCTTACCCCTGTTTCAGAAGTTCTTTGACTTGCAAACTCAAGTTATGGATTATAATCAGTAAAAGATGATTCATTCTCTTCATTTTCACACACACTCAAAACAGTATCTCTCATTCCTTGTCAGTCTCAAATGCAGGCTTAGTATGCCTACAGATCATTCCTGTCTTCTTGCAAACTTATTTTCTTTGACTCAGTGTTCCCACTGAGCGAGGAATGACCTTAATCTGTGATGGAAAACATGACACAGCAGGTATCACTCAGATGAGTGAATATCTCTGAATATATAATATGCATGCAACGTCTACTACACAGGGATATAAAAGAGATTGCTAGACAGAAAGAAAGCTTCAGGCAGCAAAGCTTCAAACTTTTGATAGCAATTTTATAATGTCTTCACATCCCCTTAAAATTTAGACCAAACAATTAAAAGACTTTTTTTGGATTATTTACAGTCTATTATGAGCTGAATACCCTCCTCCCCCAATTCATATGCAGAAACCCTAAACCCCAATGTGACTGTATTTTGAAATAGAGCCTATATGGAGGTAATTAAGGCTAAATAAGGCCCTAAGGGTGGGCCCCTAATTCCATAGGACTGGCGTCCTTATAAGAAGAGGAAGAGACACCAAAGATGTGCAGGCACAGAAGAAAGGCCACGTGAGGACACAGAGAGAAGGCAGCTGTCTGCAGGCTGCAGAGTGGGACCTCCGGAAAAATCAAACCTGCTGGAACCTTGATCTTGGACTTCCAGCCTCCAGAACTGTGAGAAAATAAACTTCCGCTGTTTAAGATACTCAGTCTGTGGTTTTTTTTTTGTTGTTTTTTTTTTTATGGCAGCCTTACATAGTCCATGCAGGGGTTTCACAGATTTTAAAAAAATTATTGTTTGGTTTATATAGTAAAAAAAAGCTAACATAAGAACAATAACAAAACCTTTAGCTTGTGAATAATATTTTTTACTGTTACTGAACACAATAATTCCAGATTGATGATAATACTACAATGAGAAAACAGACTTTCAAATTCCTTTATGACATTGTTTTTAATACTAAGAGGCAGTGCTTTGAACATGTAAAATTCATAAATAAATCTCATTTATCTGCATGTATAGGATACAGCAATGGCAACCCTACATGAAGGTACCATTATCTCTCATAATATCATCCTGTCCCCAGCTGTCATCTCCAGATGGCTTTTCATGGAGCTGACACCATTCTCTATGCCTTTAAGATTAAGCTAGATAAAGTTATAATTAAACATAACAAAAATTAATAATAGTCATCCTTTGAAAACAATGCCTGAAAAATGTGAAAAGCAATAAATCCCATTAAAGAGATGAACATACAATCATAGAGAATTGAAGCCCAAAAGCAGTTCATGGATGGTCTAGGGAGCTTCAGCTACATTGTGCAGCTCTATTCAAATGTAAATATTACACTGAAAGGATTTTCAACTTATCTTCCCACTTCCGTTACTTCAGAACAGAGAAATGAAGTCTCTGGTAGCCTAGAGGTTAGGTTCTGGGGTGGGCGGCAGATGACAAAGCAGGTTTATCACAAGGTAAGAGCTCATAGTAGAGACCTTTACTTATAAGGGAGACTCCTGAAAGGCAATCTGTTCAGGGAGTAGATTAGGAAAAAATACCCTGCTCTGAGAACCAGACTATAAGAAGACATTCCTATTTTGATCCTGACTCTGTATGGAGGAGAGAAAAAGAGAAAAAGAAAAAAGCCTTCTTTGACAACTTCAACCCATATAAATACAAAAGCAAGATAAATATTACATATGTGGCTCTGAGTAACTCCAGTCAAAACTTAAGTTAAATAAATTTCAGGTTTGCAGTGCTTCTAGGTGGCTTTC
Organism: Hylobates moloch; assembly: GCF_009828535.3. Classification (NCBI taxonomy): domain Eukaryota; kingdom Metazoa; phylum Chordata; class Mammalia; order Primates; family Hylobatidae; genus Hylobates; species Hylobates moloch. The sequence goes on along the minus strand of NW_026652290.1, from coordinate 35,175,260 downwards.
AGAAGCAAACCATCTCTGTGATCTCTGACCATCTCTGATGACCCCTTTATCTGGTCCAAAATAATTCCCATAAATGATGTATCAAAGGAAATAAACTTATAAGAAAACCATAAAGCATTTGAGGCATAAAACATGATGTGCAGAAGTGAGAAAAATAACTCATTGGAGAATTACAGTCATAAATTTTGCAGACAGCAGAATTAACTTTTTTTTTTTTTTTTTTGAGACAGAGTTTTGCTCTTGTTGCCCAGTCTGGAGTGCAATGCCTTGGCCTTGACTCACTGCAACCTCCGCCTTCTGGGTTCAAGCAATTCTCCTGCCTCTGCCTCCTGAGTAGCTGGGATTACAGGCGCCCACCACCACACCGGGCTAATTTTTGTATTTTTAGTAGAGACGAGGTTTCACCATGTTGGTCAGGCTGGTCTCGAACTCCTGACCTCAGGCAATCCACCCACCTCCGCCTCCCAAAGTGCTGGGATTACAACAGGCATAAGCCACCAAGCCCGGCCAGAATTAACATTTTTAAAATATAAATATTTAATATGTTTATTAACATAGGAAGATTATGAAAAGTATAATAGAAGCCAGAAATATTTGAAGAACAAAATAGAGCTTCTAGAAGATAAAAATTGTAATAAATGAAATTAAAACCACAACGGAAGAAAACTATAACAGATTTCAAATTGCACAAAAAAACTACTAAGCTTTAGAATATAAAGGAATATTACAGAATGCAGTGTAGAGAGACTAACTGGAAACATGGAGACAGGAAAAAATGGTCAAGAGAGATAGGGGCTTGGTGGAAGGAGCTAAGATACATCTAATAGGATTCCATAAAGTAACATGTGAGAATAGGAAAAAAAATAATTAATGGGTGAGAATTTGCAGAATTAATGAGAGATTCCAATTCTCAGATTTAGAAAGTCTCCCGCTCAAACAAAACAACAAAAAGCTATCCCTAAACACATCATGCCAAAAGAACAATTAGTATGGCAACTGGCTTTTCAAAGCAGTAATGAATGCCATCAGTCAATGAAATAATATATATAAAGCAATGAGAAAAATTAACTGTCCATCTTGTACTGTATGTATGGAAATTCTATGTTTTAGGAATTAATAGGAATCAAAAGCATTCACAAATCAACAAAAACCTGAGGGATTTTATTTACAAAAGATGCTCATTAAATAAAATTCTAAAGTATATAGGTCAGGAAGAATGAAAATGATACTAGATGGGAGGTCTGAGATACACAGAAAAAAAAGCAAAGAAATGCTAAACTGTTAAACGTGGGTAAATCTGACATGCATTGACTATAAAACAATAACTGTGTTCAAATAATGGGGATAAAAACAAAGCTAAACCAGAGTACTAGACATCAATAGTATACAGTTCAGGCAGACAGCAAGAATGAGTGATTCTGAAGTCTTTGTTTTTCAGAAAAGGTGCAGGGATATTGCTACAATTATTAAAATTTATAAAGCAACTCACAAAAGAACAGAAGCAGAGAGTGTAACTTCCAAAGCAGCAAAGAGAAAAGAAATGTGAACAAAATGAAGCAGTCCTAAAAGTATGCTAGAATGAGAAATCATAGAAAAGATAGAAAACTACAGAAAAACAAGCTACAAAATAATGTGATGGAAATTTCATCTAAAAATCTTAGAAATTACATTAAATATCTTTGACAAAATGTCTTTGTTAAAAAATAGATTGTCAGATGTACATTTTAAATTTTCACATTAATAAAAGGATAAGAATAGTCAAATCAAGTCTAAAATTGAGCAAAGAAAGATGATGTAGCTACATTAATAGCAGATAAAACAGACTTTAATAAAATAAATTTAGAAAAGATTTTCTGATAAAATTCCCCACAAATAGAAATATATGTAATGTTGAGAAAGCTACAAGGCAACTTTGTTATTCCACCATTTGACTGGAGGACATTCACACTTTCATGTCAGTATCTAGAGGTTTTGTCAGACAAAAACTTGGTGGGGCACAGGAGATTAGGAGGACACTATTAACAAATATGATTTAGCATCTGGTAGAAATGCATGTTTCTTCATCCAATAATGGGAAATGTTATATCAACTTCAATTTAAAAATGGAATATAAATATGGATTCTACTACATTATGAAGCAAATCTAAACACATTTTAAAGTTTTATTGTTATGCAGCCAGTGGCCTCTAAAATGAAAATAAATTAGAAATCTATCATAAAATATTAAAAATAAAGTAGTCTTTAACATTGGAAACTGTACTCCTTATTAATGTCATGGGTAAGAAAATAAATCATAATGGAAATATAAAATACTCAGAAATACATATCAAGGTTTTAATAATCAGGCATAAACAGAACATATCCCCCAAAAAAAGCAAATTAGAAAACTCTTCTGAATGTAACAAGTTAGACAATAACTAATTGAAAGAACTTCCAAATTCTTAGATTGGAAGACTCAGTATCAAAAAGCGGTCAATTTTTCCTAAGGATATTTATAAATTTATTACCATCCTCCCAAAATGGCATTTTTTTCTCTGGTGCTAAAAATTTAATTGCAAACTTTATCTGGACATGGGTGAACTCCTCTAGAATCCATGAGTGGGGAGAACTTGCTTAATGATGACCTAAAATGCAGGGAAAAGTGATTGTTTAATTTTATAGAAATAATTTTTAAAGTAAAGCCTTACTTTGTGTCAGGTATGCTGTTTGGCACTTCAGAATCATTTTTTCCTCTAATTATCGCTGAAACCATAGAAGATAGGTTTAATATCCAAATTGTACAGAAGAGAAAGCTGAATCAACATGAGTTTACAAATGTGTCCAAAGTTCCATCCTAATAAACTGATAAAAGTTAATTCACATGCTTGTAATCCCAGCACTTTGGGAGGCCGAGGCGGGCGGATCACGAGGTCAGGAGATCGAGACCACGGTGAAACCCCGTCTCTACTAAAAATACCAAAAATTAGCCGGGCGCGGTGGCGGGCGCCTGTAGTCCCAGCTACTCGGAGAGGCTGAGGCAGGAGAATGGCGTGAACCCGGGAGGCGGAGCTTGCAGTGAGCTGAGATTGCGCCACTGCACTCCAGCCTGGGCGACAGAGCGAGACTCCATCTCAAAAAAAAAAAAGTTAATTCAATCCTCATATAATTTTACAACAAAATCCATGTACTTAACCAGTATACTTGTATGACTACCAATACTTAAGAAATAGGCTAAACAGGGTAAAGAAGAGGACTGGAGAATTTTATTACTCCAGAAGTAAAGTTGCCTCAGAGCCTTCAGTAAAATACAGCACAGAAAAAATAATTTTTTCCTGCTTTGTTTAAATAAACTGAAAATTATGGAAAGAAAAAACAAACAAAAAGATAAATAAAAAATAGAGTTTTAACCCCAATGTAATTAAAAGGTACTACCCAAACTTAAGCACCACCTATAAGCAAGGCTTGATTGCAATGAGGATGGGTACAGCGTCGAGAGAAGGAGGGTCTCCACACTGGCTGAGGCTCATTCAGACCTCTGATGGGGCAAACATTCTGCAAAGGTAGTTGTCATGCTCATAAGCAGCAATGCCTTGCAATGTTCTGGGGGCTCAAAGCTTTTGTAACTTTTCTCCTCATCGCTGAGCGGTGGGATGAGTCAGATAGAGGTAGTAAATTAAAAAATAGAGAGCAAAAATGATTTAACAAGAAGCTGCCCACTGACTGGGGGTCTGGGGAAGAGAAAGAGCGGTAACCAACTTCGCAACTGCTAATCTTAGTTGTCTGCCAAGATCTAAGGCTAAATCATCCAAAGAAAGATATCCCAAAAACCCTTCTGTGTAAGCCAGGTCAGAAAAAAATACAGCAAATGGTAAAGTCCAGCAATGATGTGCAGGCTGAATAATTCAGGGAGAAGTGTACAAATGCCTGCAACGCACTTTGAAATGCATCTAAAAATAATATGGATTGATGATTGGAGAGAAGGATGAATAAATTGATAGATACATAATAAAGCTAATAAAATGGTAACTGTAGACTCTAGCCAATGGGTACACAGGTGTTCATTGTACCATTTTTTCAACTTTGATGTATGTTTCTACATTTATATAATAAAATGTACAATAAGGGACTGTGTCAAATAAGTCATTTCTTAAAAAAAAAAAAAAAGCAATGACTTAGCAGAAAATTATTTAGACACAATAAAAACTCAAACAACAGTCTGCCTCAGATCATCGTGCTGATCTCCCAAATTTCAGCAGGGATGGCTTTCCTGTAAACCTCGAAACAATCCAATTTAATGACAAGTAATAATTAGAGTGTAGCCATTGTGCAACCTTTGCAAAGTTGTTGAAAATATAAAGAAAAGAGAATAAACACAACACATAAAAAAAGAAGTGAAGAAAATCCACCAGTAAAACAGCACTCTGAAGGAAATAAAATGTATAAAAACAAAAAAAGCAAGCAACAAGAGCATCATTTTCCATGAAAGCAAATATATTTAAATTACAGCTTCTTTCAAACAGCAACTAAATACAAGATATGAGGGATCAATTAAGGGTTTTTTTTTTTCTTTTTTTCATTTTTTTTTCTGAGACAGAGTATAGATAGCTCTGTAGCCAGGCTGGAGTCCAGGGGCACGATCTCGGCTCACTGCTACCTCCACCTCCCGGGTTCAAGCGATTCTCCTGCCTCAGCCTCCCGAATAGCTGGGACTAGAGACACACGCCGTCACTTCCAGCTAATTTTCATTTTTTAGTAGAGACGGAGTTTCACCATGTTGGCCAAAATAGTCTCCATCTCCTGATCTTGTGATCCGCCCACCTCGGCCTCCCAAAGTTCTGGGATTACAGGCATGAGCCACTGCGCCCAGCCTTTTGTTTTTTATTTTAGTTTTTGTTTGTTTTTGTTTTTGTTTTGAGATGGAGTTTCGCTCTTGTCACCCAGGCTGGAATGCAATGGCGCGATGTCAGCTCATTGCAACCTCCGCCTCCTGGGTTCAAGCGATTCTCCTACCTTAGCCTCCCAAGTAGCTGGGATTACAGGCGCCCGCCACCACGCCCAGCTAATTTTTACATTTTTTAGTACAGACAGAGTTTCACCATGTTGGCCAGGCAGGCTGGTCACAAACTCCTGACCTCAAGTGATCCACCCACCTCGGCCTCCCAAAGTGCTGGGATTACAGGTGTGAGCCACTGCAGCAAAAAATATATATGAAGAGTAAACTAGCACAGATTAGGAAAGAAACAGAAGAGAAATATAAAATCATTCCATAATAAAAGTAACATTATAAGAGTCAATTAGGAAAATAAAACCTTGAAAACAGGTAAGATAGTTAACAAAGAAAAAAAGCCTTGAGAAAAATGTGCCTCATAAGCTGGAAGAGGATCATAAAATATTACAAGATTAAAGATGGAATGATTGTTCTAGAAGAGAGAGAAATGGTATTTTAAAAACTCTAATTATATCTGTGGAGGAACTAAAAAGATAAATGGAAGAACAAACTTATTCCCACGAATAATTAAAAAAAATTCTATAAAAAAAAATAGGTCCCCATGTAGAAAATGCAGATAGTTCAGGAAAGAAACAATAGAGAATTATCAACACTTACACATAACTTGGTGAAATACTGTTTGAAAATATAAAGACAAAGCCATGTCATCCTGAGATAATGTAATTAATTTTAGTCATATGGTTTCCATTAAAAACTTTATAAAGGGGCTGGGTGCCGTGGCTCATTCCTGTAATCCTAGCACTTTGGGAGTCCAAAGCAGGAGGATCACTTGAGCCCAAGAGTTTGAGACCAGCAGAGGCAACATGGTGAAACCTCATCTCTACGAAAAAAACAGAGAGAGAGAGAGAATATATATATACATATAGAGAGTAGATATAGACCCTACCATATATAGAGAGAGTATATATATATACTACATATATACTATATATATCTATATATAGTATATATATGTAGTATAGACCCTACCTTATATAGAGTATATATACTCTTACTATATATAGTATATATAGTATATATGTATATAGATATATATAGTATATATATAGTGTATATATAGATATATAGATATATATAGTACATAATTTATATATATATATATTATGTATAGTATATACAAATATATATAATATATATATATATGTGTGTGTGTATTATATATATATATATATAACTCTGTCATCCATGCTGCAGTGCAGTGGCACAATCTTGGCTCACTGCAACCTCTACCTTCTGGGCTCAAGAGATCTTCCCAACTCAGCCTCCCAGGTAGTTGGCATTACAGGCACCGGCCACCATGCCCTGCTAATTTTTGTATTTTTTGTAGAGACAGGGTTTCACCATGTTGCCCAGGCTGTTCTTGAACTCTTGAGCTCAAGCAATCTACCCGCCTCAGCCTCCCAAAGTGCTAGAATTACAGGCAGGATCCCCCATGCCCAGCCAAAAAATACTTTTATGAATGCCAACTATCAAACTGGAAAAATTGTTTAAAAAATAAAATATCAACTATTGGCAGTGAAAAATATCCTTCACACTCCTTTTCCTTGAAAGAGAAAAATCATACAAACCTTTCACAATACTCACTACTTTAATAAAAAACCAAATCCAAATCCCAGGGAAAAATATGTTAAATAGTTGTTCAAAGCATAACAATTAGGAGCATTATGACTACAGATTTCTAACCATGAATGATTAACTGTGGCACATACACCAGGAAGAGTATTATACAAACTTTAAAAGTAGTGCTTCAAATATGTAAAAAACAAATAAAACATATATGAGATAATACTGAGAGGCAAAAATTCTTTACACAATACTATAATAAACTATAGACTATAATAAACTGTATAATATATATAACTATAAACTATATAAACTATCATAAACTATAAAATACTTTATAGAATACTCAAGCATTAGCAAATACATTGGAAAGTAAATTAAAATAATAACACAATGTAGCAAAGTGGGGCTGATCCCAGAAATCGAAAGATGTTTCAATACTAAAAATTCTGAAATTAGATCAATAATACACAAAGGTAACTGGATAAAAATGATAAAACATGTAACTATAAAACAAGTCATCATTAATATAGATTGGAAAAAGCACTGGACAGGATACATAATGTGTTCTGGACTAAAATGGATACATAAGCAGGTTCCAGTATGTATTAAGCAGGCCTTTTTTTTTCCTGATGCTTTGAAATCTTGGGTCCTTGCTGACCCTGGAACAACTGCCCTTCTCAGGGCCACCCAATTCCTAGAGGTAGCACAGGACTCACCCACAAGCATGACCTTCATATACAAACCAACCAATCCAGAGTCTACACTTCCACCACCTCCTTATGGAGCTCTTATGCTTTAGGCCACTATCCACCTAATCTAATCATTCCAGGATCAGGTACCAGACAATTAGGGCCAGGCCCTCTACCCCAGAGCCTGTTGAAATTATTCAAACTAGGAGTAAGTGTATAAGAACCAAATTTCTTACAGATCACAACAATAAACTCTAGGCAAAACAAATAAGTAAGCAATCAAACAAACACGAAACATGCTTTAGGGCTCTCAAGAATAAACAAAAGCAGGATGGTATTTGAGGGGTGTAAAAATTTAGAGAAAGCAAAGAGAGAACGCGTAGTTAATTTCTTGCATCTGTGATGTTGATCTGAGAATAGTCACAGTCACAGTGTCGCACGCTTGATAAAACAATGTAGAAAGCCTATAATTTTTCTGACCAGAGAGACTAGGGAAGGATCTTGAAACACCAGACCTACTACAGAGTAATGGGGCAAATCTAAAGTGAGAAAATCAGAAAAGGAGAATTCCACACTCTGCATATAGGGGTTTGTGTGTGTTTCTGTTTGTCTGTGTGTGTTAGTGTGTATGCATTTGTCTAGATATGTCACCAAGTCTCTGGTGGGCCTCAAGTATACCTGTAGAAGACTGTAAGATGCTCATGTTGTGGTCCACCACAGGCAAGACAGAGCTTGCAGTCTGACGTCTGAGTCTAACCAAGTAAAATAGCTGCTAAAACAAAATTGTCAATAGGCTTCGAAGGAATGTAACAGAATCCGGAGCATCTACAACAAAATATTCACAATGTCCAGAAAATAATCCCAAATACTCAATATATGAACAACCAAAAAAATGTGGTTTATCTTTCCTAAGGGAAAATAAAATCAACAATGGCAAACCTTAAAATAACACAGATGTTAGAATTACCAGACAAGAACTTCGAATGCACTTTAAAAACTAAACTTGAGAAGGTTAATAATAATAGTATACATGCTTTAATAAAATAAGAGACAAAATATAAGCAGAAAATTAAAATATATATGAAAGAGGCAAATTAAAATTTTAAAAATATATATATATTTTGATATTTAAAATTTCACCAGCTTGATTTAATATATAGATGATGATATTTAAAAAAACTATTAGGCAAATTGAAAATAAATCAATAGTAATTAACAAAGAAATAGCAGCAATGATAAAAATAAATGAAAAAGGAAAAAAACATTTAAAAAATGAGCCAAGCCAAGGGCCTGTAGGATAATGTCAGAAGGACTAACAAGTAGATGATAAGCTCAGCAAATTAAAAACAGAATAAACGTGAAGAAAATCATGAGTCAAACGATGAAAAGAGAAAAAGCAAGGCAAAACAAAATCACACTTTGACAGATGCCAGAGAAAAACACTTAAATAAAATGGTAAAAGCATTTATGGCACTATGGACATGGCTTCAGGAAGTATTGAGGCCAGTGATATTGAAACAAGTCTTTCAAGTACTGAAAAAAAATGCAAGCCCAGAATTCTATACCTGGCAAAGATATCCTTCAAAAATGAAGCCAAAGATACCGACTAGATTGATGTTAGTCAAAGTGGAAGAGTAAGGACCTCTGAAAATTTTCTCTCTGGTATAAGCAAGGGAAAAAACAAAAAAAAAAAACAATGTTAGAAACAACTTTGTCAACACTCTGGAAAAGAGCCAAAGGCTTACAGCAACCCAGACAGCATTTAGTTAAAAACAAACAAACAAACAAATGAAAACCCAGCAAATCGTGGTAAGAAAAGTGACAGTGAGCTTTGTGGCGTTTTAACTTAACCTAGTCTCCTCTACCACTCTCCAGTAGCCTTAAAAACTAAAGCTTGCATTTTTGGTATGAAAGAGAGAACAGATCAAGCTCTTGCAAACCCTCATCTTCAAAGAATAGTCATTTTTTTTATCTGTCTCTGATTCCTAGGAAGACCTCACTAAAAATGCTTGTCTTTATTTTGCTTCATTCCTACTCATCTAGTTCTAAAAGCCTCTCCTCAGGGATTGTTTGTTGATAACAAGACTGCCTGAAGTGAGAGATTACAGTTGGGAAAATAAAAGTCTAACCAAAAAGCTTAAAAAGAAAAGCTGAGAAACAAAATATCCATAGGGGCTTTGAAATTATCCAACATATTCATGAGAATCTAGAGGTCACACATGTGCATAGGGCTGTGTGTGTTTTCAGGAAAGACTGGAGAAGACCCTACTCTCACCTTTGGCTGACATTGAGGCTCTGTACAAACAGCATTCTAACTGGCCTGACCAAGTGTTGAAGACATGCCCCAACTAACACACAGCCCCCTTGCAGGCTGAGAGATTTATGGATCCCAGCATTCCAAGAAATCACTGTCCAATCAATAGATGACATGTAGAACAGGAAATTCGGTGGCTACACTTGACAAAGATACAGATTTTATAGAATTAGCTTGGAAACACTAAACACACAAACAACAAAAAATTAAATAAGCAAAAACAGTGAAAGCAAATGTATGAAAAAGATATACTATGTAAACAGTAATAAAAAGAGAGCTGGAAAATATACAAATAACAGAGAAAATAGACTTTAAGACAACAATTCTTACATGAGACATGTAACAATATTTTAAATAGTAAAATGGTTAATCCATCAAGAAGATATAAAAAATTTAAACATATATGCATGTAAACATATATGCATGCACCCAGTACATGAAGCCAAAAAAAAATGAGTTAAAGGGAAAAATAGACAATTCAATAAGTGGGATATTTCAAAATCTAAATTTTAATAATGGATATAATTACACAGAATACTAACCTGGGAAAAAGACTGGAAAAACATTATATCCAAATAAACCTTACAGACATGTATAGAAATAGAACAGTTCACCCAGCAATAACACAACACACAGTCTTCTCAATTGCACGTGGAACATTCCCCAGGGTATACCATATGTCAGGCCTTAAAGCAAGTCTCAATACCTTAAAAAGGAGTGAAATGACACTATGTTCTGTGACAACAATGGAATCAAATTAGAAATGGTTAATAGAAGGATATTTGGGAAATTAAACAACACACTCCCAGATAAACAAATCTCAAATGTAATTGCTGAGAACATTAGTGAGCCAGAGGCCACCTGCTGGACATGAACAGAAAGAGATACAGGGAAGAGGGCAGACTGAAAGTACAAAGAGGAAAGAGCCCTCTTGCCACACGGAGGAAGTGGGAAGTATATGATGTACAGCTGAGGATTTTGATTAATTGCCTATGAAACAAACAAATTGGAATAAATCACTCAGTATAGAAAAACAAAGAAACAACACCTTAGTCTCTATTTATGTATTTGTTTTGAGTGGGTAAAAATAGTGTTTATGTGGTAACTAAGTTATAGGCAGACTTTTTTTATCTTATTTCTCCAGTCTATGAGAATTTCAAACAAGATCTGAAATTTTAGACATCTAAATATGATGTGAGGTATACAGTCTAGCCAAACTTACTCTATATAAAATGGAAACTTTTATTTTCCATTTAGAGAAAACATGTTGAATAATGAAATTGGCACTGTTAGCATAGCCTTCTGAAATACTCGAAGTGGCATTCTTGTGACAAAGGAATAAAAAATAAGTAAACTGACTTTTTTCTTTAAAAATAAGGTTTCTAGCTATATTTCTAATCAGTTATGTTTATAAACACAATGTCTTAAGTCAAGTACATGTTTGCAACTCATCTTTTAAATATTGTCTTGCAATAGACATGTATTTCAAGTAAGTGAATTACGGTGTAAATTTAGACATCCAATTGGAAAATATTTTCAGTGCATTTCTGAAATGTGAAAAATTTACTATCTTTTCATGGGCCAGAAGCTCTGTCCATGTGTGTGTATGCACACATGTATGTGTGCATGTGTGTGTGACATGTCACCATGCATGTTCATGCCCACTCACATACACCTTACAGACACCTATAGAACAGTCCACCCAGCAACAACAGAGCACACAGTCTTCTCAGTTGCACATGGAACATTGCCTAGGACACTGTGTTCTTTTCTACTTCAGAGGAAAATCCAGGTGTAGCTTGTGATGGGTGTAACCTGCACTTCAACCACAGTAAAACCTTAGAAATTGCTAGGCACTTGTTTCTATTGGTCTCATCTTCCTTTGATGTCTAGTCTAGTTGTGGCCAGTGTTGACCTTAGTAAGAATAGGTCAGGAACAACTGGAACCCATGTTGCTTTGCTACAAGGGATGGTAATCTTTGTGCAGAATCTGGCTGAGTAGGTGCTCTTTGCCCTCCTAAATAACGAGGTTTACTGAGCGTAACAATAATTTACAGAACTCTTCCTTCAACTCTTCCTTCAAGTTTGTAACTTGATGTCAAATAATGCCATAGCAAATAGTATACAGCTCTAATGGTTACAGCAGCACAAGTTTGGGCTTTCTCCCAGGGTACTAAAAGCAATGTGCAAAAACCTATTTATATACATTCTTTTATTTTTTGAGACAGAGTCTAGCTCTGTTGCCAAGGCTGAAGTGCAGTGGCGTGATCTTGACTCACTGCAACCTCCACCTCCTGGGTTCAAGCGATTCTCCTGCCTCAGTCTCCCAAGTAGCTGACATTACAGGCATGTGCCACCAGGCTCAGCTAATTTTGCATTTTTAGTAGAGACAGGGTTTCACCATGTTGGTCAGGCTAGTCTCAAACTCCTGACCTCAGGTGATCCACCCACCTTGGCCTCCCAAAGTGCTGGGATTACAGGTGTGAGCCACCACGCCCTGCCTTATATATGTTCAAATATATATACATCTATAGCAATAGTGGGAAACAAGAACAAATGTGACTTGAAAGAGAAAGTGAATGTCTTCAAACAAGAATACTGCCAAATACAAGCATTTGTAACCTGAGCAGTCACAAAGCGTAGTAACAGGCTTTGAACAACTTACAGCGTGATACCATGACCTTTCGCAGCATACCTAGGAAGGAGAGGAGCGGAGAGAGAGGAGAGGAGAGGGATATGGAAATGCTGAGGATACAAGAGCAGAGCAGAGATGACTTAGCCATTCATCCCTGGCTGAAGTGCCAAGGTCAGGATTAGTTATACAACAACAATAATACCCACAAATTGTATGTGGCTTAGGTTTTGCATAAATACACAAAGGAAAACCAAAAGCCTAATGATTTATTTACCAAAAGAGCCAATTATTCTCTTCTATTAAAGACCCCAGTTGCAGAATTCTAATCATATGTGATCTGAAATAGCAATAGTCTACTAGACTATTAATTGTCCAGTTTTAGGACTAGATTCCAAATAGAGATGAATTGTGCTTGCTTTTCAAACCAAGGTGAGGTAGACGGCCCTATGAGCAACCCCCAAAAGTGGTTAAGTTTAATGGCACTCTCCAAATCCCCAAGTTAATTAGAATTTCTGCAGTCCAATATGCATATTAAAGATATATGTTCATCTATGTTTGGATTATGAACAAAAGCATCTTTATAATTGAATATAATAAACTCAGTTTATGAAATATAAATTATATATATATGCAACTAAAAAGTATCCTGCTTTTAAATCCCCAAACCTATAACACATTGGAAATTTATTCAAATTTTAAAAGCAATTCAAGTTCCGAGAGAATATTCTTTATGCTTTTTATTATTTCTAACTAGAATATTGGATTTTTCCATATATTTATCCTATCATAATATTTTCATTAATATAAGAAAGGGACAAATTATCTCTGGTAATTACTTTTAAAAATAGAAAGTATCAAACTACAAATTTATTAAGAAAATTTTTTAATGTTCTTAAATATCGAAAAAAATTATGTCAAAGAATCCCTATAAAAGAATACGCTGCAAAAGGCATATTAGCTTGTTATTTTTCTGAAATTATCATTGTAGTAATAATTTCAAAGGCCCATTTACTATTAAATATTACTTAAATGTCTGGGAAAGTTAATATTCTGAGTAACTTAATGTTCTAGTTAATTTAAAGTTAATACATTAAAAAATGTAATTTGGTGTAATGTAGGATGGCCATTAACAAAATTGACAATGTGTAGGTGACAATCACAGTGATCTATTTTCTTTCCCTTTTATAACTCTCAGTTTCAAACAAGACAGATATACTTAGAGCTTTAACTCCGCCGAGGCCTCGCTGAATAAAAGCTGACACTGTGGTACCTGGAACTCCCTCTTTCTCTACACATCAGTGGGGGCAGGTCGGAGTCACCTGAGGATACCTGGGGTGCGTGGGGCTACAAAACATGTTACCGTGCTCAGGGCTCCTGAGCGCCTTCACAGGATGGGGCCCCTGGTTCCTGGCTTTCATCTCAGGGCCTGACTTGGACATTAATTCTCTCTTGAACTAAAATCTAGCTGCCTGAATTTCAGAACTCTTTGCCTAGTCCCTGCCAGTAACTTCACGCTAAAGCCTGGTCTTGGTTTTTGGAATTTTAAAATTTAGTTTGTACGGACCTCCTGATCCGTGATTCCAGAATGTGTCTAATTCCTCACTCGTGGCTGCCCCCATATTCTCCCCCCACCCTCTTGGAGGCTGATCCTCACCCAGTCCAGATAAATCTGGGGTTGGCTCAGGCCTCTGAATAGGGAAACCTCTCATTTTGGTAAGGTCTTCCAGCTCCTGTGCCATGTGGTGCTGACATCTTCATACCTCTCACAAGTGATGACCGAATTTGCTGCACACCTGGGTGCATGTCATTTATCACACTTAACAAACACAATATGTGGAATTTTCGAAGACTGATATTTTTCAAAGATCGGCCCCAATCTCACCCATGTCCCAATAGACTTGTTACTGAAGTTTTGGTCACGAGGATCACTCCTTGGATTAATACAATATTCTTAGATCTATTCCAAAAGTATTAACTAAAAGAAATAACAGTCGTTAACATCCATTATCACATGCAGCAGAGTCCTAAAGAAATAAGGTACAAGATAGGAACAATTTTATTTATTTATTCCAAATATATATCTTGAACATCTGATATATGCAAGTCCCTGGGCTAGACACAGTAAAGAGAAAATGGATTGGTGGGGAGCTCAGAATAAGCTGAAACTTGGTATAATATACAGCTGGTAAATTGTACTAATATTAAAGTTACAATGAGATGAATTTCTACATCACACATTTATACATGCGTAACTATCTCCAAGATGAAAATATGGAACATTCACATCACACTGGAAAACTCCCTCACAAGCCTTCCCAGTCAGTATCCACCTCCTCCCCCACAGTAACCTTTATTTTTATTTCTATCATCATGTATAAATTGTGCCTATTCTTGTGTTTCTTACTAATGTGTCTTGCTTCTTTAACTGAGCATTATATATCTGTGAAATTCATTCATGTTATTATGTCTAATAGTAGGTAATTTTTTTCTTTTTCATTACTGTGTAGTTTTCCATCATATGGATATGCCACAGTTTGCCTAGTTTACTATTGATAGATTTTTGGGTTATATGTAGTTTAGGGATATTATAAATAAAGCTGCTGTATATATTCTTATAAATTTCATTCAGATGCATACTTCTGTTTCACTATCTCAAGAGTGACAAGAAAATTATGTAAGTCCACTGTTAAAATAACTATTAATTTATTCAGTCCTGATTTGGGAGACTAGACATCAATTATTGCAAGGCAACATGTTACAAATTAAAATTCATGGCTGTTTGTTTGTTGAGACGGAGTCTTGCTCTGTCACCCAGGCTGGAGCACAGTGGTGTGATCTTGGCTCACTGCAGCCTCCACCTCACGGGTTCTAGCGATTCTCCTGCCTCAGCCTCCCAGGCAGCTAGGATTACAGACATGCACCACCATGCCCAGATAGTTTTTGTATTTTCAGTAGAGACATGGTTTCACCATGTTGGCCAGGCTGGTCTCGAACTCCTGACCATGGATGATCCACTCACCTTGGCCTCCCGAAGTGTTGGGATTACAGGCGTGAACCACCACGCCCAGCCAAGATTCATATTTAACCCACCTGGATCTCAAGGAATTCAACCTAATAGCTAAGACAGATACCTAAGACACAAACTGTTTTTCCCCTCCCTTTCTTCCTTTTTTTCTTTCTTCTTTGCTTTTTCCTTTCTCCTTTACTCAACCATTTGAGAATAACCTACAGAGATCTTATCCCTTTGCCCTCAATAATCTTGCTTGTATCTCCTAAAAACAAGGACATTAGTTTACATAATCACAGTGCAGTTATAAATTTCAGAAATTTTAGCACAGATACAATACTATTATCTAATATGCAGTCCATTTTCAAATGTTGGTAATTACTCCATTATTGCTCCTTACAGAGACCATTTCTTTTTCTTTTTTATTTTTTTCAGGATACACTTTAGTGTCACATGGTTCTCCAAGTTTCCATTGGGTTTTTGTTTGTTTGTTTTTGTTTTTGTTTTTTGATTTGCAAAGTATAAGCTTGTTGCATTTTAGAATATCCCTCATAAGTTTGTCTGATTTTGTCTTATGATTCAATTGAAATTACACACTTGGGGCAAGAACTGCAATACTTCAACAATAATGCAGTGTCTTTCCCAGTGCCTCACACCAAACAGTACCTGATGTCATTAACATTGATATAATTAGTATTTTCTGTAATGTTAATTTTGACATCTTGGTTAAAAGAATGTCTGGAACATAATATGCATAGATTTAAAAAAATCTAATGATATAATGTTTGAAGACATAAAAAAACAAAAATTCTGTGTTAGAAAAAATAATTCATCTCCAGATACAGTCCTTTCATTGTAAAATATAAAAATGAAGATAAACAAATAAAAAAGAAAAATCATACTTCTCAAAACAGGTGACTATTGTTAACATTCTTTGATGTAAAGGTATATACCCTTCAGGTTTCTTTTTTCTCATAGTAGTACAGATATACATACAGATTTGTAGCTTTTATAAAAATAGTATCACATTTTACAAAATCAATTTTCTTAATCTTCACGGTGAACATCCTTCTGAAGTAATCATTAAGCTTCTACAGTATCACCTTGATACTTCATAATATTTCATTTGCTTTACTTTTATCTATAAAAGACAGGATAAATGTAAAAAAGGAAGAAATTTGAGACATAATTTATGAGGCACATCCATCTATATGTTTTTTGGCTGTTGTTTGTTTGGGCTTATGTGTTCATGACATCTTTTTCGTTTTTCACTTCGGATTTAATTGGATCTCCACCAACCTTCGACTTTCCTTTAATGACTCAGTTATTCTGGAGATGCCAATTGGTCAGTTCAAAGAATAAGAAAGATGATAGCGAAAGAGAGAGAGGAAACATAACATTGGCTAAATAGTGTTAATGAAAAAGAAAATCTGTATTTTCTTATTCTTTCTAAGTAACAAACATTTGATTGTATTTGGTATTGCCAACAGGACTTGGTGAATGTTGTGTGTCACTCTGTCTGTGTGTGTGTGTGTGCGTGTGTACACCTTTTTCCTTTCCATTAATATGTGATCATATCTAGAGAATATCATGAACATAGTTTGCAGCTTATTCAAAAAGTAAACAAAAATATCGGTTTCAGAAAAATCACACTGTCAACAGTGTATAGTCTGGTTGAAAACAATAGCAACTCTTAACAGGGGCTAGAATGCCTCTGTAAAGTGTTTCAGTAACCTGATACCTGAGAGTCTAGCTAACAGGAAACAAAGATGAAGACAGTAAAACTACTCGGGGCAGTGGAGGGTGGGTGTAAGCAGAGGTGAGAGAAAGAGAGCAAGCAAAGTGTTAGGAATCTTGCTTCAAAAATATGGTACTTTTAAAGGAAAATTAATTCAGAAGAAAAGCATCATAGTAAATAGAAAATCCATAAGCCATATCACCCAGCGTGCAATCTCTGGAGAGAATAGATGCCTCTTACGTATGGAATGGGGTTTGAGCCAATTCTATTGAATCTAAAAGTGTGGGTTACTCTAGTTAATGGTTGGTTGATGCCTGAATTATAGGGAACACAGTGTGTGACTAGAAGTCTGAATTAAAAAGAAGTAGGGTTTTTAAAAAATGCCAATTATTTCACCAATTAGCTACATACTCATGTGGGAAAATGCTAACTCTGTTCCTCAATTTTTCCTTTTACAAAACAGATATGACCACCTGACTCACGTAACCTACATAATCACCTAAATATCAAATGAGAACATTTAGAAAAGTGTAAAACGTCTTTAGGATGAAATACATTTAAGATTAACATACTCAGAAATCAGTAGCTGTATGTCAATGCCTGTGATCTGGATTGCAAGCTCCATGTCTTTAGAGCCAACTGTATTTTGTTCTTATTCACATGAAAGTACACTCAAAATTGGCATGCAAGTAAATAATTCATCTTCTTACCCTTCAGTCTGTATGATGATGACAACATCCTTCACCTAACTGTTCAATGCAGAAACCTAGGCATCCACCTTGACTCACCTCCTTACTTCCACATCTAAGCAGTTGCCAGAGACCATCAAGTCCACCTGTCTAATTAGTGTACTTCTCTCCATCCCGTTTGCCACAAACGTTGTTAAACACTGTGACACCCTCTTCCATAATGCTTCAGCTGATCATAATGTTGATGATTAAGGCGATAAGCAAAAGCTTTTGTGCCAAGCACAGTATCAAGCACTTTTCACATATTAATTCATTCAAACTCACAATAACTCTACTACATTGATATATGATTTTCTCCATTTTCCAAATGAGGAAACTGAAGCACAGAGATAATAACTAAATAATGTCCTTATATGAAAGCACTTGGTAAATGGCAAAGCCTGGCTTAAGTTTGAACAGCCTGACAGTATATCTCACGTTCTTAGACACCACATTATAATTAGGATGGCTTCCTTTGCTCTTGTTATCCCTTCAAACTATTTTTCATACCAAGCCTAGAATACTATAAGAAATATATAACTGTTATTTCTTGACCTCAGGGTAAAAACGCAAATTTCTTTGTAGGACACAAAACATATGGTTCTAGCTCAGACCTCTGGCCTAATCCCTTGACTACAAGGCATCAGGCTCTACTCATATTGGGCTGTTTTCATTTCTCTGAACACTATTTTGTGTTATCCTGCATCTGGCAGGCCACTGAATATTCTTTTTTGTCCACAGAGGACACATTCTTTGCCAATTTTGCATGACTAATTTCTACTCGTCCTTCAAGTAACTGTTACGCAGTTCTTCCTCTGGTAATTCTATCCTGACCATCTCCCAAGATGGTTTTAAGATTGCTTGCAATGATACAGACAGGAGAGAGAGAAGTACTGGGTAGAAGAGGGCAGTTCACCAGCAAAGACCCCACCCTCAAGCCTGGAAACCTGCGGCCATAAATGAGAATAGGCGTTTCTGTTCTCACACACAAAAAGTTGCCTTTTGGCCTGCCATGACCCCCATTTTATACCCATATAAATTCTGAACCCCAGGCTCCAGAAGGAGTTGAGCAGACAAGCAGACGAGGAGACAAGGAGACAAGCAGATGAATGGCATAACCACACGGCAAAGAAATAGAGAAGAGGAGGAACGTCTGAACGCCAAGAGGTGTTTGGCTGGGTGTGGTCAGACAGCAGTTCGGCCGCTGGACTCCAGGGGAATATCATCTTCCCACTCCATCCCCGCTTCCGGGTCCCCATCCATCCTACTGAGAGCCCCTCCGCCACTCAATAAAATCCCCACATTCATACTTCAAGTCTGTGTGTGACCCAATTCTTCTGGAACGCTGGACAAAAGCTTGGGATACAGAAAGCTGTCACACTGGCCTTCTGCCATTGCAGAAAGGCAGAGAGTCCACTGAGCTGGTTAACACTCAAGCTGTCTGTGGACAGCAAGGCAAAAAGAGCACACTGTAACACATGCCCAGTTGGGCTCCTGCACCTGCCCGTCTGTGTGCTCCCCCTCCCATAAGGGGTTTGGGCAGCCGTGGCAACAGAACAGACGAGCCACATCCCTTTAATACGCCCTGCAAGAGGGATCAGGGAACTGCCTCGTTTCAGCAATAGATTCCTATTGCATCTTGTATTCTCTCTCAATTCATTCCATGTTATAATTGCCTGCCTACTTTACTGTATCTTCCAATTGACTGTAAACTCCTTGAATAACATGTGTGTAATTTAAATTTTTACCCTAATAAATTCTGGCATTCAGAATGCTCTCAATTAAGGGTTCTCAACATGAGGTCATTGTACAAACTTCAGCAGTCCAATTAATCCCCATGAAATCTTATGCCGAATGCTGTAATCTTATGGAAGTGTACTTTTTTGGGAGCGTGGGAAATAATCAGTCTATGACTTACCACTGGGCTAGGGTATGTTTGTAGGTAAAATAAATTAGAAATCTTCCAATAGTCTTTCTACAGCGCCTATGTCCTAAAAGAAGCCCAAAATTTCTCAATATTCTCTAGGGTCTGCTCTTCCTATAACGTTGATACCTCCCTATCTCTTGTATGGCAAGCTGGACATGCCTTCTGGTTCCATGATTCCATTCACATTAGGAATTGAGGGGCTGTGATCAGAAAATCCAAATCATCAAAGTTCTTTTACAAATTAAATGTCATCATTGAGCCTGGGCAGGAAATATAATTATTTTAGTCAATCGAGTATTCTAATTAACAGAGAGCAATAATCGGTGAGATGCGCCTATATGGTGATGAGGTGGACTTATATAAGTGGTTTGTGGAATTAATCTTATCACCTTAGTATTGCAACTACATGTAGATTTTCAGGTTCCAAGGAAGCAGAATAGAGAAAACGCATGCTTCTGATTGGAATTTAATCTCTGATGATTTGGCAAGATCATACAGTGCTTTGGGGTTAGTGCTAGAAGCATTCATCATCATTGCCATAGCTGTACAAGTAATAGAGATTTCTGGTTGAAGCCTCAATTTTCACTCCTCTGATTTAGGCCCCATATATGGTTGTCAGGAAGAAAAGAGAAAGGTGTTAAAAAATATAGTGGATGACCTCAAGGAGAATAAAAGAAATCTGTATTCATTGGCTGTGGTGGCTGAATTGTTTTCTGTTCTCTAACATGTATTAACCTTCTACCCCCCTTCTGTGGCCTCGTAACAGATTCATTATTACTTTTTTAATGATAAAAGTGTTTGGACAAAGTGTTTCATTAAAAGGACAAGCCTGAACAGGTCCTAAGCACAAAGCTCTATAAAGTAGAAAGTTAATATTCACAGGAATTCTTACGTCCTTTGTATCCAACAGAAGGACAATAACACGTTAGTCATTTTTCAACCTCATTGGGGTATGGGGTGTACAGGAAATAGGAAGAAAATAAGAGAAGTGAGGACTGCCCTTTCAAGGCAATCTCTGGGGATCTTGGACCAAGCATTATGTTCAGTCTAGCATTAATCAGTCTTCTCAAACACCTTACAATTAATTCTGCATAATAATAAAGATGTCCAAAAAATCAAGGACTGGAAACACATTTGAATCAGAAACCGGGAGCTCACAAAGAACTCAAGCTGTCTTCAGTAACTTAAGACCTATCTTCCCAACTGCCTCTTGGTCATCCAAAATGTTGTTACATTTATCATGACACAAAGAAAATTTATTATCTTCTCTCCAGATGCAATCCTCCTCATTTCTACCTCATTTCACCCAAGGGGAACGAATTAATCATCTTGTCCTCTGAACTGCTTCTATACTTTGTTTATCGCACTTATAATTTTTTGAATGCTTATCTTGTTACATGTAAGTAAGGCATAGCACAGATTACACTCTAGCCTTTCCCATGACTGAGTAGACTGAGCCCTCTGAGAGCAGGATCTTTCATTTTACATCGACTACATCTTGCACAGCACTGACGTTTAGATAATATTTAAAAATATTCTGTTATCTATGGCATTTGCTAAGATATAGTGAAAATTATGTGCCAGACACCATTCTAAGCAAGTTACATGTACTACCTCGTGTTTGCATATGTAACAGCCCTATGGAACATATATAACTATTGTCTCAGACTCATAGGTGAAAAGACAAGAAAAGTACAGAAAGTTTAATTAACTTTCTTAAGACCACATACCCAGTAGCAGAAAGAGCCGAATTCAAATCCAAGTGCTCTTCCTGGCCTCTCCATTATCTTCTTAATATTCTGCATAATATTTTATTGTGTCATGTAATGGTTTCCCTTTTTATTAAAAACTCTCATTCACTGCCCTCCCCAACCCTATATAGGGCAATACTAGATTCAATACCTCCAGGAATTACCACTGATTGGCTCACCACCAATTGGTCATGTCAGCAGACAGTGTCAGCTCTATTTCCAACTGAGTGCTGGCCTCATAAGTGATCATAAGATCATCTTTTACCTAAATTTTGGCAGATTATCCTATCTGACAGCATCTGATTTCACTACCAATACTAGAGCCTTGCCATGCACCCTAATTCATTGTGTAAATAGTAACAATTAAAACAATAGAAACAGCTACATAAATTCAAAACCAGGATGAGAAAACAAAAAACAACAATAAAATCTCAATCAAGCACGCCCAATAAAAAACAAAAATTGAAAAATTAAAAGCATAATAGTCAAATGGAAACCTAAGTCAAAAAAGATAAAAAATAATTCCAAATACATGAGAAATCATACTAAATATAAATGAGTAAACCCTCGATAAACAATAGTCATTGGCATCTTTTAAAAAAAACTCTAGTTATATGCTATACTGTTATACTATACTAATACAAAGAGATACATGCTTTGTATTAGGAACCTTCAGGTGAAACAGATACTTTGACAGCAATAAGCATTATTAGGAAAAGAGAGGATAATTACAGATAAGAGGTAACTGTGGACTAAACTGTGTCCCTACAAAATTTCTAGGTTGCAGTCCTTGGGCACAATGTGATGGTGTTGGGAGATGCTGCCTTTGGGAGGTAATTAGGTTAAGCTGAGGTACCGAGGGCAAGGCCCTCATGATGGGAATAGTAGCCCTATAAGAAGGGATACAGGAGAGCATTTTCTCCCACTTACCATGTGAAGGCACAAGGAAGTCATAGCCATTTGCAAGCCAGGAAGACAGCCCTTACCATAACCACGTAATCAGCCTATTCTGGCATCCTGATTCTGAACTTCCATCTTCTCAAACTCTTAAAATGAATTTCTGTTGTTTAAGCTACTCAGTCTATGGTATTTTGTGATGGCAGCCCAAACGGACTAATACAGATGTCCAGTATCTCTAGAAAATGTGAGTTCTTTGTAACATAATCTCAAAATAGATAAAATGTATAAAATATGACAGAAAATCTGAGGAAAATTTAAAAAATTCACTACCTTTATAGAAGAGCTTTCAATTAGGCAAAAATGTCAGTGAGGATATAGAAGATGTGAAAAGAACAGTTAGCAACTAATAAACTCAAACAATTAGTGAAGACACATCTGGTCATGCACAGAAGGAGCATTGTGATAAGATAACTATGCACTAGCCATAGGGCAATCTCCACACACCAAAAAACCACAGCTCCTTCTCTCATCCAAAGTCACTGTTCTGTACTGTAGGTCATAATCATCACAAAAAAATTTAAGAAGACAAAAAAGCCAAAATGTATAAGGATTGGGAAAGAAAAAACAAAACTATCATTATTCACAGATCTTGTTTTCTGTTAAAATAGCCAAGAGAACTTATAGGGGAAAAAATAAATAATAAGGGAATTTGGAAACTTTGCTAGATACGTGATATATATATATATATATATACATATATATAACATTTTATTCTGTTATCAAAGACATTTCTATACCTAACAACAAAATTAAATGTAATTTTTCTAGAAGATATCATTTATAATAGCAAAAAAGTATGCGTAAAAATAAGTATTTAAAGGAAGTGTATCACCTAGATAAATAAAATTTCAAGGCTTTATTCAAATATATTAAAGTGGCCGGGCATGGTGGCTCATGCCTGTAATACCAGCATTTTGGGAGGCCAAGGTAGGTGGATCACCTGAGGTCAGGAGTTCAAGACCAGCCTGGCCAACATGGTGAAACCCTGGCTCTACTAAAAATACAAAAATTAGCAGGGCATGGTGGTGAGCGCCTGTAATCCCAGCTACCTGGGAGACCGAGGCAGGATCGTGCCACTACTCCAGCCTGGGCAACAGAGTGAGACTCTGTCTCAAATTAAAAAAAGAAAAAAAAAAAAATATATATATATATATATGCCTAAATAATTGGAACTTGGTGCCATTTCCAGAGATAAAAAAGATCCTACAGTTATCAATTCTCCTTAGTGTGAAAAATCAATCAATGTAAATTCAATCAAAATTCCAACAGAGTTTTTCTTGAATTTTCTAAAATTGGACGTATTCATTCTAAAATATATGTGGAAGAGCATACATTTCACTAAGAATAGCTAATAAAATTGTAAGGAAAAGCAATATGGTTAGAAGATGACTGCACAGATGGAGACTCTTACATGAAGCAACAGTAGGAAGACAAGAAAGTAGAGCTGAAATGAATGGTGGGACACAGGAGCACAATGGAGAGACCAGAAACACACCTAGACCTTTATAATACACGTCATATGCAGAGCAGGCACTACCTGTCAGACAGAAGATGGACCATTCAGTTAAAGGAATTCATTTGGTTGCCCATATGGCCAATCTGGGAATTGGATCCCTCATATACAAAATAAACTAAAAGGAATTGTACGTGAAGAGTCAAACTTCTAAACTTAAAAAGAAAATAAAAGATCACACCATTGTAATCTCAGGATCTGGTTTTATAAACAACTTATGAAACCATAGATTGATAAATCTGATCATTCACAAATGAAACTTCCTGTTTATCAAAAGCAGCATCAAGTGTGTGTGTGTGTGTGTGTGTGTTTGTGTGACAGAGGCAGATGGACAGACACAGAGACAGAAAGACAGAAACAGAAACAGAGACAATAAAAAGACAGAAGCTATAGACTGCAGTACTTGTGTATCACATCTAATTGGCCAAGAATCAATATCTGGTATATGTAAGTTAAATCTACAAAAATTAGAGGAATATAAGTAATTCAATAGGAAACTGGTAAAATTAGCCAAGGAGGTAAAGTGAAATATCTATTTGAAATTTTAAAAAGTCTCAGTCTCTCAACTTATCACAGAAGTGAAACTAAAATCCAGGAAAGTATAATTTTACACTATCAGACGGGTAAAAATTAAGTTATATGATAATAACAACAGTTCGGAAAGCTGTGAAAGCATAGGAACTCTTACACACAGGTAGTGGCAGTAGAATTAGGCACAAAAATTTTGCAAGGGTGTTTGGTCTAAAAATATTAAAATAAATAATAGTGTTGGAATGTACCAAAAATTCATTCATAAGTTTACAGAAAGATGTAGAGGAATTATAAAAGGAGCATTATATGCACTTTAAAAACAATGGAACATCCTAAATATAAATTAAGAGGTAAACGTATAAATAGATTCTGACACTTTAATGGAGATATCATATAGCATTGATAAAAGAGGCACAGATGTACACCTATCACTATGGAGAAATCACACAAATAAAATGTGAAGGGAATAATGCAAGTTTAAAAACACAAACTATAAAGACACATGCACATGTATTTTTATTGCGGCACTGTTCACAATAGCAAAGACTTGTAACCAACCCAAATGCCCATCAGTGATAGACTGGATAAAGAAAATGTGGCACATATACACCATGGAATACTATGCAGCCATGAAAAAGGATGAGTTCATGTCCTTTACAGGGACATGGATGAAGCTGGAAAACATCACTCTCAGCAAACTAACACAAGAACAGAAAACAAACACCACATGTTCTCACTCATAAGTAGGAGTTGAACAATGAGAACACAGGGACACAGGGAAGGGAACATCACACACCAGGGCCTGTCAGGGGGTAGGGGGCTAGGGGAAGCATTAGGATGGGGCATTAAGAGAAATACCATGTAGATGACAGGATGATGGTTGCAGCAAACCACCATGGCACATGTATATCTATGTAACAAACCTGCATGTTCTGCCCATGTATCCCAGGACTTAAAGTATAATAATAAAAAAACATACAAAGTTTTAAAATATACAGAAGGTAAAGTGTATCTGTGAAAACCTATAGGTAACATTTAAATATTGAAGCTTTTCCCTTAAAGTTAGGACAGGACAAGAATGATTACTTTTACTATTTGTATTTAAAATGTGCCATAAGTTCTAATCAGCACAATTGAGAGAGAGAGAGAGAGAGGTGGAGTGGAGGAGAAATTAAACAAAAGGAAAGAGAGAAAAAGGGAGAGAAGGAAGGAGAGTGAAGAAGGAAGGGAGAAGAGAGAAAGAGAGAGAGAGAGAAGTATGTAGATAGATGCGAAGTTTGGAAAGTAAAATATAAGGCATTCTTTATTTGTAGGTTATATGATAGTGTTATAGAAAATCCGAAGGAAGAAGTAAGGTACAAACACTGGAACTAATAGGTAAATTTAGTAAGGTCACAGGCTAAAGGATCAGTATACAAAAGATTAATTGCATTTATAGTAGCCATAAATGATTAAAAAATAAGGCTTTAATAGTCAAAATTGTTACTAGCATTAAAAAGAAGCCCTAGGAATACAGTTAAAAAAAGATGTGTAAGACTTAGAAAATAGTGCTGAAATAAAATTTTAAAAAGCCAAATAAATGGAAGTATGAACCATATTTTTATATTGAAAAACTCAATATTGTTGACTTTAAACCTCTTACAAATTGATCTATAATGCAACTCCAATCAAAATTACATCAGTCTTTCATAAAAATAGCATTTGGCAAGCTAATTGCAAATGTATATGGAAATGCAAATGACCTAAAATAGTAAGGCAATCATGAAGAAGATAAACACAATTAGAGGACTTAACACTCCCTGATTTCAAGGCTTACTCTAAAGCTGCAGTAATAAAGATAGTATGCTATGTGCAAAATTATATACAGATTGATTGGTGGAAATGAGAAGTCTAGAAATAGACCCACACATATGTCATAGGTTATTCTAAAAAAACAAGGTGTTGAAGCAATTCAATGAGAACAAGAAAGTCTTCTCAATAAACAGTGCTGAAAAAACAAGATATCCATTAGGTACTATTTTTAAACTCTGTTTATTAACTCATTTGAATCCTTGCACAACCATATAAAGAAAATACTGATGGTATTTTCATTTTTATAGAAAACAAACTGAAGCACAGAGGGGTTAAATAGCTTTTCTAATGTCACACAGCACACAAGTAGCAGAGCCAGAATTAGAACTGATGCAATAGAGAGGTCAACACAAGCTAGAATGAACGGAGGACAGCTGGCCAGAAGAAGTTGTTTTGATGTAAGAAAGATAAAAAGCATTTATTTGGGGACAATTTTCCTTCATGGTTTTCTCTGGTTTCCTTTTCTGCTTCTTATTTTTCTGACTCAAGAAGTCCTTGCCCCAGTTATCCTCCACTCAAGAGGTCACTCTCCTGGCCTGGCTTTCCTGCCTCTTGTAGGGGAGGTTACGAAAGAGAGAACCACTTTGAACCAGGAGAAGATAAGTCACTACTCACCCATTATGAAGTCGATAATGTGAGTAGCTCTTTATTAAGGAAACTGGGTTTGTAATTTATCCCCAGAAAAGAAATCTCCAGGCCCAAATGGTTTCACTGGAGAAGGCTACCAAGAATTTTAAGAATTAACATGAAATCTGTATCATCTCTTCCAGAAAAAAGAAGAGCACTCTGGTTTAACACATGCTGGAGGTCCCAGCCAGTGCACTAAGACAAGAAGAGAAAATAAAGGCATACAGATCAGAAATAAGTAGATAAAACTGTCTCTATTTGATGATGATATGATTGTCTTCACAGAAAATTTCAAAGAATTCTAAAAAAACTCTCAGAATTAACAAATGAGTACAGCAAGTTTACAGTGTACAAGATATTTTAAAGTCAATTGTAATTATAATATTATCTAGTTTATGTGATGTATTTATATATTAATCATGTAAGATAAAAGTTTTTAAAATATAATTTATAATCATTCAAAATAAATAAAATATATGTAAATCTAATAAACATGTACATAAATTGTATGTATGCTGAAAACTATAAACCTTGATGAAATAAATCAAAGAATAACAGTAAATTATTTCAAGTACTGAAAAATTCAACAAAGTAGTCAATTCTCCCCAAATTGACATATAATTCTCACGAAAATCTCAAAAAGATTTTTATAGACATATAAAAGATTAGTCTAAATTTTACATGGAAAGGCCAAGGAACTAAAATAGTTAATATAATTTCAAAAAAAGAATAAAATAGAACAGTTAAATCTATTGGGCTTTTAATTTTTTTTTTTTTTTAGACAGAATCTTGCTCTGTTGCCCAGGCTAGAGTGCAGTGGCATGATCTCGGCTCACTGCAACCTCAACCTCCCGGGTTCAAGTGACGTTCCTGACTCAGCTTCCTGAGTAGCTGGGATTACAGACGTCTACCACCATGCCCAGCTAATTTTTACTAGAGGCGGAGTTTCTCCATGTTGGCCAAGCTGGTCTCAAATTCCTGACCTCAAACAATCCACCCACTTCAGCCTCCCAAAGTGCTGAAATTACAGACATGAGCCACTGTGCATTACTATATGGCTATAATGATCAAAATTCTGTGGAATTGTCAGAGGTACAGACACAGAGATCAATGAAACAGTACACAGTATCCAGAAATAGACCCACAGAAATTTACTCAAAAGATTCTTGAAAAAAGAAAGGTGCAAAAGCAACTTAAAAAGGAATATAGACTATTCAACAGTTCAACCAATGGTGCTGGAGCAATTGGACATCTATTGGCACAAAAGAGATCGAAAAAGGACCCTGATCTAAGATGCAAACTTCATCCAATTTATCTGAAATGAATACATGGATCATGGACTTAATGTGAAACAGACATTTTAAAACTTTTAGAAGACAACATAGGAAAAAACATTCTATCTCAGGAAAGGTGAAATAATGTTAGACTTGATATCAAAAGTACCATCAATCAAATGAAAATTTGATAAAAATAGACCTTATGAAAATTAAAAATTATGCTCTGTGAAAACTACACTGAAGATAAAGATAAAAGCTACAGAGTGGAAGAAAATATTTGCAAACCACATATCCAACAAAGAAACAGAATTTATAATATATTTTTTAAAAACTCACAAAACATAACAGTCAAGAATAAAAACAATTAACTTGGGACACAAACAACAGACATGAAGAAACACTTCACTGAAAAGGCTATATGGATGATACATAAGCCCATGAAATGTTTAACATCACTTGCCACTAGACAAATATAATGAGCTAACACTAAACATCAATCAGAATGGCTACTTTAAAAAAAAAAAGAAGAACACCAAATGCTCGTGAGGACATGCAGTAACTGGATTGCTCATATTTGCTGATGGGAATATAAAATGGTAGATTGAAAAATCATTTGGCAGTTTCTTCAAAAATCATCATGCAACCATCATGTGACCCAGCAATGGCACTCTTAAGCATTTACACCAAAGAAACAAAGGCTTAATTAAGTTAACACAAAACCTGCACATGAATAGTCGTAGCAGCTTTATTCATACTAGCCAAACACTGGCCACAACTCTGACTTCCTCCCATGGGTGAATGGTCAAACGGTTCATGGCAAGCACACTTACCATATAATACTGCTCAGCAACAAACATACAGGAACTATTGATGCATGCAAGAATCTGAATTAATCTCCACAGCATTATTCTGAGTGAAACGCCAGCCCGACAAGGTTGCCGAGTGTATGATTCTACTCATATTACATTCTTGAAATGGCAAAATATTGAAAACAGAATAGTGGTTGCCATGGATTAACGAAAGAAAGGGACTGGAGAAAAGTTGGTGTGTTGATAAAAAGGGTGATGTGAGGGATCCTTGTGGTGATGGAGATGTTCTCTGTGTTGACTATATCAATGGCAGAATCCTGGTTATGGTATTTTACTACAGTTTTGAAGGGTGTTACCACTGGGGAAAACGATGGAAAGGGTACTCACGATCTCCCTGTTTCTTACAATTGAATGTGAACCTATAGTTATCTCAAAATAAAAAAGGAAAAGGCTCAACAGTCTCTTTTTTTTTTTTTTTTTTTTTTTGAGACGGAGTTTCGCTCTTGTTGCCCAGGCTGGAGTGCAGCAGCGCGATCTCGGCTCACCACAATCTCTGCCTCCTGGGTTCAAGCAATTCTCCTGCCTCAGCCTCCTGAGTAGCTGGGATTACAGGCATGCACCACCACTCCCAGCTAATTTTGTATTTTTTTTAGTAGAGTTGGTGTTTCTCCATGTTGAGGCTGGTCTCAAACTCCTGATCTCAAGTGATCCACCCGCCTCGGCCTCCCAAAGTGCTGGGATTACAGGCATGAGCCACAACAATCTCTTTTCATAGTCCAAAGTACCTTGAAGGACTGTCCCCCTTTATATTATCATACTGGCATAGTTCTGGGAATAGTAGCTGCTAAGTAAGAATTTGTCAAATGAATGAATAGCTTATATGACCATTATTTTGTTTGCTTAAAAAACATCAGAGAAAAAAGTTAAGGGACACAAGTACCAAAATCCTGACCAAAAAAAAAAAAAAAAAAAAAAAGCATACACATGCACACACACACACACACACACACACACACACAGAGACTTATAAAAATGGCTTTAAGCATGTGGAAAATATTCAAAGTTACTCACAATGAGATAAATACAAATTAATAAAATCCAGTGACACCTTGAAATGATGATTGAAGAAAATGACAAATTATGACAACACATCCGGTTCATGTGGCTTTGAATAATTAGTCACTTCCACACATTGCTGGCAGAAATGCAAACAATCATTGTGTAGAGAAATTTGGCAGCATCTAACAAAACTGTAAATGAACTTACATTTTAACCTGGCAATGACTTGTAGGAATCTACACCACATATACAAGTTGGACAATATGAAAATACACATACACAAAGTTGTTCATCATAGCATTGTTTTGACTTCCAGAGTATTTGCAACAGACTAAATGTTCACATATAGAAGAATGGTTACATAACCTATGGTAAATCCACAAAATGCAACAAATGGGGGGAGATCTCTATGTACTGACAGAGTGATTGTAAAAGATATTTTTAAATGAGAAAAGTTCTCCACCTTTCATGTTAGAAAGAAAGGGATATACAAAAATATAACTGTGTTGTTATTTTGTACAAAAGAATTACAAGAAGGATAAAATGGATACATCAGACTAGTGAGACTGATTACATACAGAGGATGAGTAGCAATGGGGTAGAAAGAAGAAAATAGAATGTGGTCACAGGAATGAGGTGGTAGTGACATCTCTCCATAGACAGACAGACAGACAGACAGACAGACAGACAGATAGAGACAGATAGATATAGAGATTATATATACATAATATACATTTACAGAACAGAAATGGAGATATGTGATATATAGTTGCTAGAAAATGTACTTATATTTCCTAGTTCTGTCTGTTGGCAAGATCTACAAGCAATGATACTCCTCCAATAGGAAGGAATATACCTAGTACTGAAATCTTAGTTTCTAAATAAGTTCTCTAAGAAAAGAAACAGCTGCTTGGAGAAATTTCTAGCTCTACTGCCAGGATAAGGAAAATACAAGATGAACCCAAACATTGTATGGTACCTGGAAGTAAGTAAATGCTCAAAAAATAACAACAGCATGTTACAAACAACAACAATAACAACATAAAAACCAACTGGAATGAGCTCTCAATCACCAAAGCTAAAACCATTTGAGCAACAAACTAGTGAGAGTATTGAATTGCAACTCATAGATAGAATAAATATCTAAAACTGTATACTGAATACTCAGAGAAGAAAGGACAATGACTCCTCACATTAGAATACAACTTGACACATCCCTTCATTGAAGAGATGAAGAAAATGAGAAAACCATTTTCTCACTGTGGCTGACACCACAGTGATAATTATTGCAGAAGAAAGTTATCAATGAATACTAAAATTTCTGGGTGAAAGTATGATGAGAAACAGAGTTTTTCCTGGGTTTAAAATATCTCTTCCAAAATATTAATTCATCACCAACAAGAGGAATTTTAGCGTGGAGAAACCCTGAAGATATTACCTTAAGCAAGTCATCAAGATAAACATCATTAGCAATAAAATATATCTGCACCACATATACCTTGGTATGGTGGACTGGGGAGAAAACATAATTTCTGTAGTATCATCGCCAAATAAATTTGTAATCTGAATCTAATCATGAGAATACATCAGACATATCCAGACTGAGTAACATTCTACAAAGAATGTAAAATGTAGAAAAAGAGCTGACCAATACTCTTTAAAAGTAGAAGTCATAAAACACAAAGCTTGAGGAATGGTCACCAACTGGTGCAGACTAAGGAGACAAAAAAATACTCACATTGTCACAACCTGGACTGTATTCTGGCCCAGAAAAAAGGACTAGTTGAACAACTAATGAATTTCATATAAGGTTCTGCAGATCAGTTAAGAATACCAATGCTAATTCGTGATTTCCAAGTTTGCGTTATGGTTACATAGTATGTTAATGTTAAGGGAATCTGGGTGAAGGTTATGTGGAAATTTCCCACTATTTTCACAACTTTTCTTTAAGGGATCTAGAACTAGAAATACCATTTGACCCAGCCATCCCATTACTGGGTATATACTCAAAGGATTATAAATCATGCTGCTATAAAGACACATGCACATGTATGTTTTTTGCGGCACTATTCACAATAGCAAAGACTTGGAACCAACCTAAATGTCCAACAACGATAGACTGGATTAAGAAAATGTGGCACATATACACCATGGAATACTATGCAGCCATAAAAAATGATGAGTTCATGTCCTTTGTAGGGACATGGATGAAACTGGAAACCATCATTCTCAGCAAACTATCGCAAGGACAAAAAGCCAAACACCGCATGTTCTCACTCATAGGTGGGAATTGAACAATGAGAACACATGGACACAGGAAGGGGAACATCACACACTGGGGACTGTTGTGGGGTGGCGGGGAGGGGGGAGGGATAGCATTAGGAGATATACCTAATGCTAAATGACGAGTTAATGGGTGCAGCACACCAACATGGCACATGTATACATGTGTAACAAACCTGCACATTGTGCACATGTACCCTAAAACGTAAAGTATAATAATAATAAAATTAAAAAATAAAAATAAAAACAAAAACAAAAAAATATTTTAAAGGGTTAATTAAAAAAATAAATACTTCGAGTGAGAATGGCTCAGTAAACCATCTCAACTGGATAAAGTAATCCAGGGCAAATATTAGATTAGGCCTGTAGTCTTCCTATTCAAGTTCATAGTCTTAAGAGAGTCTTCACAAAGAATTTAAAGTTAGGGATGTGGGAGCAGAAAAATAATTTTTTTTAAAGTATCTATAAGGAAATTTGGATCTGGTTATTGGCATACAGAACAGGCTGGAAGCAAATACCACATATCTTCTAACTTTTGTAGAGAAATGGATTACGAGGTAGTATGGACTGAATGTTTGTGCCCTCCCCAAAATTCATATGTGAAACCCTAACCCTCAATGTGATGATAGCAGGAGGTGAGGCCTTTGTGAGGTGATTAGGTCCAGAAGAGGTCCTAAGGGGATTAGTGGCATTATTTTTATTTTATTATTATTATTTTTTTTTGAGACAGTCTTGCTCTGTCACCCAGGCTGGAGTGCAATGGCACAATCTTGGCTCACTGCAACCTCCACCTCCCGGGTTCAAATGATTCTCATGCCTCAGCCCCTGGAGTAGCTGGGATTACAGCCACCACACCTGGCTAATTTTTGTATTTTTAGTAGAGATGTGGTTTCATCATGTTGGCCAGGCTGGTCTTGAACTACAGACCTCAGGTGATTTGCCCACCTTGGCCTTCCAAAGTGCTGAGATTACAGGCATGAGCCACCGTATCCAGCTGGATTAATGCTCTTATAAGACAAAGGAAGAGACACCAGAGCTCCCCCTCTCCACAGGAGCACAAACAAGTGTCATGTGAGCATGTACAGAGATGGTGGCTGCCTATAAGCCAAGAGAAGAGGTCTCAGGATGAAACCTGCCATAGATGGGATGACTTAAACAGTAAAAGTTTATTTCTCACTGTTCTGGAGGTTGGCAACTTCAAGACCAAGGCTGCAGCACTTTCGGTGTCTGGCAAAGGTCTGCTTTTTTTGTTCCTAGATGGTATCTTCTCTCTGTGTCCTCACATGGTGGAAGACACAAGACAGGTCTCTGGCATCCCCCATCTATGGTGTTTTGGATGGCAGCTCAAGTAAAGTAGGTCCAGGGAAACTGAGTCTGGATTCAGAGCCTAAGATTATTGAAAACTCTGCTCCCAATTTTTCACTAGGAGGAGGGCTGGTAATAGTATGGTGGGCCTGGGGAAGGCATGAACACTCTTTCGATGTAGCCATGGAAGATGACAGAAAACAAAAGGAAGAGCAGATCCAGGAACCATGAGAAACATGACCAGATGTAGCTCCTTCCAGAGGAAGAGTCAGGGCTCCTCTGTCCTCAGTTTTCCTGTTCTTCCCCTCCAGATTGTTCACAGATGCCCCAGACATCATGGTGGCTGCTAGACAAGTGACTCATGAACAGCTTTATTGTACACACACTGTGTATGGTGAGAGAAGCTACAATCACAAAGCATCAGTGGCTGAATTCAATAAAGGTGTGTTTCTTATCCATATCATAGAACAGTGTGTGTTACAGGAGGGCCCCAGCTTCACCCATTCATTGTCTCCACCATACCCTGGAACCTCCACTGGGTCCATTGCAGCTGCCCAGGAGGACAGTGAGCAGCATGTGTGGACGATCCTGGAGAGGTTTCAATGGGTCAGGCCTGTAAATGACACTGACTACGTGTCTCTCCAACAGGTCACTGACCAGAGCTCAGTCATAGAGACTCACTCAACAGGAGTGTCATCCAAGTGCCCTGTTTGCTGAGCATCTACCTGTTTCCCTCCCACACACAGATCCTGGGAGAAGGATGGGGATCCTGACATATTCACTTAACACTTCAAAAGCAACTTTTTACATTAAAAATATACTTTTGAAATATATTTATAGTAATAGACATAAATCTGGTTCATTTAACTTACACTTCTCTAAAATATTTCAGAGTATGAATAAAAAACAGTTTAATTAACTAATCCTTTATAGGTGAGAAAATTGGTTATTTTTCAATTTCTAGCTAGTATAAGCAAGGCTGCAATGAATATCCTTTATGTCTCCTTGTGGCCATATGGGAGCATTTTGTTTCTATAAATGAATTTGCACACAAAAAATACTGCAATACTGTGTCATGTGGATGATAGCATACATATAGACTAAAGATATTCTACAATGCATAATAATCTCACATACTGATCTCTTAATAGCACTCCAAGTAGAAAGGGGGGAACAAAGGAAAGAAGAGGTGGTGAAAAACTGCTAGAATTTTAACATTGTATTTTTAAATTTAAAAATAACGAAATACGACAAACGGTTAACATATGTTTAAGCTGAGTGATGGATATCTGAGTCTCAGTTATTTCCAGCATGTTTAAAGCATTCAGTAATTAGAAAAATGTACTGCCAGCTGAATTTTAGCCATTTTAACAATTGTTGACCCTGTGTGGTCTCATCAGATGAGTTCTCAGCCCTACACACCAAATCTCTCTTCACCAAACCTTAGGACCCATTTTTCACATTTCATTTGCAAATTCTCATTGCAGCCCCTTGCTTGACCTTCAAAGCCAGCATAACAGGCTTAGGCGTCCGGAGACCTATTAACTAGCCAGGTCTTTAATTTCTGTGCCAGGAAACAAGCTTAGAGGAGACATTTCCTAGCCCTAATGTTCGATTTCTAATGCACACAGCTGGAACACGCAAATTGAAATGTGCCAGGATTTGGCTAACTGGGGGCACAACAGGTATAATTCAATTGTGTGCTCAGTTTTATAGCCTCTATTTTTGGAAGGCAATGATAAATAAATAAATATACGCATAGATGCAGTGTAAAAGCCCTGTGATAATTTTATCCCGTCGTTTAATTATGAACCTTTCAATACAGCTTCCTCTCTTGGTCAGCCTTGAAACCCTGAATTCCATTATGGCATCAACAAGAGTTTTCCCTTTTCTATTTAATTAAGTTTACTTTTCAATTTAGAGCCGATCACACTGACAAATGCTGTAATTCACTTGGAGGTCCACATTTCACTTTGCATTTATCCCCTTCTTGCTTTTGGGAATTTGTTGTAAGAAAATTGTCCAAGGGTGGATGGGCCATGCAAAAAAATGCTTAGGGGAATATCAATGAGTCAGACTTGACTGGGAAATATTTCCCTGCAGACACCAGCCTCCATTTCCCCTTTAGGGCACCAGTGGATTATTCTGAGAAGCTAACTCAGCACAGTCACTTTCTTCTAGTCACATATATTAGAATATCTATGTACATTATCCAAAATCCTCATAACAATCCTGCCTAACAGATATCAGTATCCTTGTTTTATAGACAAGAACATTGAGGCTAACAGAGGTAACAGACACAGAAAGGAAACACAGGTTTGTTTGACTCCAAAGCTGCTGAGCCTACCCCACACATCATCCGGCTCGTTTTAGGGGATGTAGAAATAAATTTATTGTGGAACTAAAGCAAGGCAACCAATAAATACAGCATTAAATCTCTTTTAATATAATAGATGTTGAATTTCCGCTAAATTAACGTAATTAACTTTAGGCTAGGAGAATACAAGATACCAGTTAAAAAGCGTTTTTTTTTAAAGGGTCTGATGGTAGGATAAAAGACATTTTACCAGTTCAACCACCCCACACAAGGCCCATGTCCTACACTGTCAAACTTGCACAGTAGAATTTCAGGGGCCCAAGGCAAATCGCTCACATCTTTCAAGATCCCCTTTATTCCAGTAAGGAACAAAGTCCTTCATTCTACTGAAGAAGACAAACTCAAAAGCAAATAATTTGGAGAGCAACAATACAAATTGTTTAATAGTTTACCCCTTAACCAAGCTTTAATGTAGACGGAAGAGCAAAAGAGTACTCTTCTCTCTTTTGGGGGAAGGAGAGGAAACGTGACATCCTTATGTTTTCATCCTGCCACTGCCTAGAAGGATTTTTGGATTCTTCTTTTACATTGAAGTAGATATCTTTGAAATTAGCACAAATTTATCCTTAAATGTCTCCAAATGTCACAGCAAAAGTCCATCCAAAGAGTTAAAAAAACCTTTGGCATCTGATGAAAGTACAAGAGGGGTGTGTGTGTGTGTGTGTGTGTGTGTGTGTACATGCACAGACTCTATTACACTTTTGAAATCAGGAGATAGTAATAGTTTCACCTTCTGTCAGTGGGTGAGGAAAGTGCTGAAGACCCCAGGTGTCTCTCTTTGCTGGCTGATGACGCCAGCCACTGCTGCTGAAAGAGTATAAGAACATACAGGGGCAGAGTGGAGGCTCTAA
This sequence comes from Hylobates moloch, assembly GCF_009828535.3. Lineage (NCBI taxonomy): Eukaryota > Metazoa > Chordata > Mammalia > Primates > Hylobatidae > Hylobates > Hylobates moloch. The sequence goes on along the minus strand of NW_026652290.1, from coordinate 35,138,475 downwards.
ATTACAGAGGACACAAGGACATCTTCTTTCCAAAGAAACAGATAATGAGATACTTATAACAGTTCAGTCCCTGAATGATAGGACAGAAACATACTACTCTCGATTCTATTATCAAAACATTAAAAAAACAGTGTATAAAAATGCAAGTACAGAGAATCTTCCTATGATGTATCCCAGATAACTTTTGCACTCCATCAGAAAGCACCTTGGTCTGCTGTTTTATCCCTGCCATTGCTCTGCCAGAAAGCTATACTGGTGCACCCCAATAGCACCTCCACTTGGGCGTACTAAGTCTACCACCTTTCACTCAGGGATTTCTATGCCTCTACATGAGATTTCTTCATGAACTCACTTGGCCATTATGAAAAAAATAAAAACTCAAAGTAGAAGGACAAGGGTATCATCAATCCATGGGGCTGACTTTCCACCAGAGGAAAATGAAAGCTAGTATATACATGTTCACCTTTTCTACCTCTGGTTGGGCAATTACAGATTTATTAATCACAGCTTTCCAGAAAGACCCCAAAAGAATCAAATCCTAGTTGTTGACAGACAGTGGTGATCAGCTCTGTCATGTCTTTCTGGACTGGCTTTCCTTCTTCCCCTATGTTACTCGTCCCAGTCCTCCATTCCTGTGCTTTGGGGCCAATTCCCAAAATAAACCACAGGCATGTATATATGCTCTGCTTTTCCCAGAACACCAGGCTAAGGCACATGAGATGTCAGACATATCATAGCTTCTCATTGCACATGGAATTTTGTTTTTAAAATTGATGGTTTTTTTCTTACAGTGAGGAGCAATTTTCATATCTAGCCAAACTCCACTCAGCTGGAAAGTTGATGGCTGCAATTGTTTGAAATATCTTGCCTGCAATCCTGAAGGTAAGCATAAACATTGAACAATTCGCAGTAGAGCTTTGCCATATGTCTAATGTCAGAAGAAAGCTTTCCCAAGTGAATTTCCTCCTGTAAATGTGCCCACACTTGCAACTTTAATATTGTATTACCAGGGCTTTCTCTCCATTATAATTTTTTAAATGATGTAGCTATATGCCCACCCAGGCTTCTGAATACACAGCTTCAAGTTGAAAACTTGGCCTGGCTCTGTATTTTCTTTTCTTTGTGTCTGGCCATCAGCAAGCCCATCCCTCTGGTAGCACCAGAAGGGTGCTTAATGTATGTTATTTCTACAATTAGGACTCAATGTTCCCTTAAGTGATTTACTCTGTTAGTTATGGATGGGTTACTTTTGTTTTTATACTTTCTCACGACTGATTTGTATTTTTACCAGTCTTCTTTAAGACAGTGTAAAACAGAGCTGGCAGGAAGAAAATTACTGCAAGATAATATTCAAATTACATCCTGATGTGTATACTTTAATTTACAAAGGGGAGGACAAATATTCATGAGGTACTTTTCATGCAATGGCAGAAAAGTCCCTAAATATTTGCAAAGCCAAAATCTTTTACTTGCCTAGAGAGCCCTCTAATAGAAGGGGCTTTGACACCCACCTGTGCATGCCTTCTGAGATTCTTTGGGGACCTCTAAATTTTTAAGTGTTTTATCATGATGTTCCTGTAGGAGGCATTATTTCTAATAATGAAATTGATGCATTATCACCTGGTTCCATAATGCCTCACCAGTAAGTTGAAAAACTTGATTGAGAGGCTCAATATGGTCTTCTTTGTTCTTGGAGCCATCATTTCTTTTCTTTTTCTTTTTTTCTTTTTTTTTTCTTTTTTTGAGATGGAGTCTCCCTCTGTCGCCCATGCTGGAGTGCAGTGGCGTGATCTCAGCTCACTGCAAGCTCCACCTCCCGGGTTCAGGCCATTCTCCTTCCTCAGCCTCCAGAGTAGCTGGGACTACAGGCGCCTGCCACCATGCCCAGCTAATTTTCTGTATTTTTAGTAAAGACGGGGTTTCACCATGTTAGCCAGGATGGTCTCAATCTCCTGACCTCATGATCCGCCCGCCTTGGCCTCCCAAAGTGCTGGGATTACAGGCGTGAGCCACTGTGCCCAGCCCGGAGCCATCATATCTAACATAAAAATTTGCACTTGCATCAGTGTACTTTTTAAAAATGAAAGAAGTAAACTTTAAAATAAATATACTTTCTGTAACAGGTAGGTAGAAATTTTTATTTGCCAACCTGGAAATGTGCCACTTTCTGTGTTTGCAGAATGATTTAACAAGTCATATTAGTCAGGATTCTCCAGAGAAACAGATCCAATGGGACATGGAGATTAGAGATGATAGAGATAGAGATAGAGATAGAGATAGAGATAGAGATAGAGATAGATAGAGATAGATGGAGATAGAGATAGAGGTAGAGACAGACAGCGACAGAAGCAGAGATAGAGATAGAGACAGACAGAGACAGAAACAGAGATAGAGATAGAGATAAAAGTAGAGACAGAGATGGAAATAGAGACAGATAGAGATTTATGATAAGGAATTAGCTTACATGGTTGTGGAGGAGGCTGGCAAGTCCACAGTCTGCAGAGCTCATGCCCCACTTCGAGTAGTAGTTCACCAACTACCACAGAACTGGGAAGATCTAGCTCCCACTTGGAGGCCCTCAGCAGGAAGATCTCACTTACTTGGAGTGGGGGAGGGTTTGCATTTTGTTCTATTCAAGCCTTCAACTGATTGAATGGAGCCCACCAACATTATGAGAGCAATCTGCTTTATTCAGTCTACCAATTTAAACATTAGTGTCATCCAAAAACACCCATGTAGAAACACCCAGGGTAATGTTTGTCAAAATATTTGGGCACTCCATAGCCCAGCCAAGTTGGCACATGAACTTAACCATCATGCAAGTCAACTTCTGCTCTGCAGTGGCGGATCATACCAGTTGTTTGCTTCTCAAATTCCGTAAGATGAAGAATAACTGAAGAAAAGTATGTCAATCTCAAATTCATGATAATATGACTCAAAAATTATCATAGTTTTTCTTATTGTCTAGTATTAGGTGTTCTTGATTATACATGGCAGGGAAACTAAGGTGTCTTATTATATTCAGACATATCCAAGATGAAGTGTGTTAAAAGACTGTGCTATTTATATGAACCTTCATTAACGGTTGTGGTATGAAGATTGAACTTCTGGTCACTAATTTCTGGGCTTTACCTCAAGGCAAGCTCAACCTTACTAGAAGAGCGGAGAGGGGTGAGAAGTATGAATTAGGTTGGGTCCTACCTAGGATGTGATTTTAACAGTAGGGCTTGATTTCTAGCCAAAAGCCCATATCACACTGCACAAAGCAGATGAGATTATCTAGGACTCTTAATCTGAGCCAGCATTTGTAACCTGAGGATTAGTATCTGACATGTTAGGAGACTGTAGAAAGAATTAATACAAACTACCATCTTCAATGTCAGTGTTGTGGTCCAGGCCAGTGCTTCCCATATGAAATAAGAGGAAGAGTAAAGCTGATGGAATAACTGCAGACGCAAAAGCCAAGAACAATGTCTAGATCCTAGACAAGTAAATTGAGTCAATCCCAGGGGTAAATAAGAGATTAATCATAAAACCAGAGAAGAAGCCAAGAAACACAAAGCAGGGCCACTGGAAGGCTGCAGTTTATTTGGCACAAACACACCAGAATGTAACAGATTGTAAGTGCAGAGTAACCCAACTAAGTTCAGAGCCCACACATGCATAGGTCTAAGTCTGCTAAAACACTGCCAGTCTTGGCAAATGCTGTGTGAAGACAAGTTTAAGTCTGAGTTTGCTTGGAAAACATTTCCATGGGACCCTAGAAGAAGCTTTACGAAGTCAATGAAGTGCAAGCTTCAGGGATGCTCAGTTGCATGGGCTACTTCCAAGGCCCTGTACCTATTTTCAAATGTATTATGCTATATTTTTTCTTTACACAAAGGATCCCAAACTTAACAAACTCTGGATCTCACAAAACTTGGATTCACTCCTGCTGAGACCCTATCAAAGCTCTTGAGTATAATCTGCAGTTTTCAGCTTTATCAGACCATGCACAACCCTTCCTGGGATCTGTCTGTGTATGGATTCTTCACAGGGAAGGTTTAACTTTTTGCAGCATAAAGGGAATCCCAAAGCCTCATGGAAGAAGATCTCATTCATAGCTCTAATATTCACAGCTTTAGACATTTATCTCAACTGAAAAATCCAACAGAAATAAGTTGTAAAATTTTACAAGTACTTCCCAAAATAAGACAACTTTAAAAAAAAAAAAGAGCCAATGCAATTCTATTTGTAGATAAGTATTGAAACAAGTCAGTAGAAACATAGAAAGAAACCAACTACTGTAGTTGACAAACACTAAAAATTCCTCAGCATCTCATCAAGTAAATGGTCCTGGAACTGGACACATATACCTAGAGTGTAAGTCAAGGGTAGCAGCCTACTAAATACTAACAGGCAAATAATATGATGAGGTAACCCTGAAGCGCAAATTATTTCCTAATATCTAATGTTATAAACATTAATTAAGAGGGCAAAAGCTGGGTGTGCATCTATAGTACCAGTTACTCCAGAGGCTGAGGTGGTAGGACTACTTGAGCCCAGGAGTTCAAGTCCAGCCTGGGCAACATAGCAGGATCCAATTTATGAATAATAATAGTAAAAAGAGGGAAAAAGTAAAGCAGTAAAAGTGTCAGCAAAAACAGACTCATTAGCGACAACAGGCAAGAACATTAGATATAATGTTATCACTTTTGAAAGTTAGAGCCACAGAAACAAACATAAAATTATTGCATGACTGCACAGCCTAGAAATTCCTGCACACTCCTCTGTCACCTTCTCCCAGAATCAGAATGAGGAAAGAAGCTGATATGACAAAATCCTGAGAAATTGTGCTAATATTTCTCAAACCAGAGAGAATTGGACTAAAGTGGAAAACTAGGCTTATAGGTAAATATTTTGATGTTAATTAATGCAAAATAAATAAATAAGGAGGTGATGAAAAGGGAGATGCAAAAAAATGGATCCAAGATATATAGAAAAAATAGATACAGAAAATATTTGTCTGCAAAGTAACAGTGCTGGAAAACACTGGAAAATTGTAACATTCTGAGGAAAAGACAATGTAACTTTGGAGGTAAGAACCATGGTTCTAGGCCGGTGGTTTTCAAAGTGTGGTCCCTACATTTTCTGGGGGATCCCCAAGACCATTTCCATGTGTCCTTAAGGCCTAACCCCTTTTCATCGTAGTACTTAAACATAATTTTCCTTTTTAACTGAGTTAATATTTGAATTGATGATACAAAAGCAATAGTGGTCAACTGTAGGCGACCCCAGCCATATCAAGACAGTCACATAAAACTGTGCTAGTACTTATTGTATTCCTTATCACACGTTCACAGGAAACAAAATTAGAAAAGTCTGGTTTCAGGCCAGGTGCACTGGCTATCTGTGTAATCCCAGCACTCTGGGAGGCTGAGGTGGGAAGATTTCTTGAACCCAGGAGTTAGAGACAAGCATGGGCAAGATAAGGAGACCTCAATTCTACAAATATCAGAGGAAAATTTAAAAAGTTTGGCATGGTGGTGCATGCCTGTAGTCCCAGCTAAGGTGGAGACTGAGGTGGGACAATCCTTGGAGCCCAGGAGTTGGAGCCTGCAGTGAGCTATGATCACACCACTGCACTCCAGCCTGGGTGACTAAGGACTCTGTCTTTATTTAAATAAAATAAGTCCAGTTTTATTCATATCTTGAGTGAGGCAATAAATATTAATTATATTAAGTTTCAACCTTTAAGTAGAATTTTTGTCATTATTCTGTTTGATGAAGTGGGAGGTATGAAAGTAGGAAGAGTATCCTGAGAAAACAATCGAAAAGCTGTGATTGAATTGCAAGCTGAACTAGCTGAATTTTTCATGAAACACCAGTTTCACTTGAAAAAATATTAACACACAAACTATGGTTTTTCAAACTTGGGTATTTGGCCAAAACTTTCTCACAAATAACCAAAGTAAAACCGTTGCTTTAAAGAAAATAGCTGGCAATCTTTGTTGCAAGTGATATAATGCAAACTTTTATGTGAAAATTAAAATTTAGGAAAATTTGCATTTGCCACCATGAGCTTGTCACATTTTCAATATTAAAAGACTTTTCTGTTTAAATCAGTGGTGATAATAACAAATGTGATTTGATGGCTGTTATGGTTTGGCTGGGTCCCCACCCAAATCTTATTTCGAATTGTAGCTCTCATAATTCCCACGTGTTGTGGGAGGGACCCGGTGGGAGGTAACTGAGTCATGGGGGCATGTCTTTTTCATGCTGTTCTTGTAATAGTAAGTCTCACAAGGTCTGATGGTTTTATAAAGCGGAGTTCCCCTGCATATGCTCTTTCTCTTGCTTGCCCCCAGGTAAGAGGTGCCTTTGCTCCTGCTTTGCCTTCCACCATGATTGTGAGGCCTCCCCAGCCATGTGGAACTGTGAGTCAATTACAGCTCTTTTCTTTATAAATTATCCCATCTTGGATATGTCTTTATTAGCAGCATGATAACAGACTAATACAATGACATTATATAGTGAAATGTGTCGACATTGAGAAGATACGATATAATTCAGTGAACAATCTTTCCAAATAAGCCCTGCTTGATAACACAAAATCAAGCATGAGAAAAGATCCATTCAAAGTGCAAGATAGACCTACTTTTAATGTCACAGGAGAAAAAGTTCATTGTTTTTAGATTCCACGCTGCAACCACCTTTAAGAAATTCCCACTTGTCACACTTTTGTATGGTATCAAAGAGGAATACTAATTATCTGTAAAGGTATTATAATACAGCTCTTTTGCAAGTACATATCTGGGGAAAGATGGATTTTCTTCCTATACTTCCACCAGAACACATTGAAACAGACTGAATTCAGAGATGAGAGAATCCAGCTGCGTTTTATTAAGGCAGCATTAAAGAGATTTGAAAAAATGTAAAGCAATGCCATTCTTTAATTTTCTTTTTGTTTTGAAAAATATAGGTTTAAAAAATAAAATATTTATGCTAACATGTTATAGGCTTTATTGTCATTAGTCCGTGAAAAAAAAAATATATATATATAGTGTTCTGTGTAAGCTTCTGATATGGTAAATATAGTCAGATATAAGCAGTATAAACAAAAGCTCTCTCTCGTTCTCAATAATTTTCAAGAGTGTAAAGGGGTGCAAAGACCAAAAAGTTTGAGAAACGCTATTCTAGGTCGTAGATTAAAAACATGAGCAAGACATAACTTACATTCATTGAGGGTGTCAGACAAATGTGAAATATGGTTTCATAACATCTTTTCATTAAACTATATTGAACCTTAAATAGATTGCTTAAAAATAAATACCCTTTTTGAAAAGTATTTATCTGAGGTTTAGTGTTGTTTGTAATGCCCTATCAATTTTTCTTCTATAAATATCAAACACTATTTTTTCTGCCAGTTTCAAGTAAAATTAAATGCAACAGATTTTTACTAAAATAAATATATATAGTCCAATAGGATTTAATTTTTTTCTATTTATTTATCTATCAAGCTAGCTATGCTTCCACTTTTAAATATGCGCAGATGCACAGATAGGTGATGTAGACATGTGTTTATGCAATACCACCAGCGACTATTCTGAGTTGTGGGACTTGAGATGATTTTCTCTTTTTGCTCTCTTCTTGGTACTTTTTCTGAATAACTTAGGTTTCAAAAAACGAACATCAACATTTGAGTAACAACTAATTTAAACACACACATACACACTATAAAGATTGGCAAAGTAAGATTCTCAGCAACAGACATCTCTTTGAAATACCCTCCATATCCAGCACCTTCCTCTTCTTTCTAGGAGGAAGTTCTTGGCTAAACTTAACCTCGTCCAAACTTATAATAATTAATCATTGAGCATTTCCAAGTAAGCACCTAATATGGAACCACATTCCCAATCAAATCCCCATTTTTTTCTTAGGGTTCCTTAGTGCATCTATGACTTTTCTATCTTGGTTCTCTGATTATGATCATATATTCTAGTTGGGAGGCAAGAGGAAATACTTGTGTGATATTACTCAATTCTACACTATTTCCATGGCCTAGACTCACAACTGAAAAACTGTAGAATTAAAAATCCTATTGTCGGGTGGGGGGGGGGGGGGGACAGCATTAGGAGATATACCTAATGCTAAATGACGAGCTAATGGGTGCAGGAAATCAACATGGCACATGGATACATATGTAACAAACCTGCACATTGTGCACATGTACCCTAAAACCTAAAGTATAATAAAAAAAAAAAATCCTATTGTCCTTTCCTTGGGTTACACATCAATTAGTGCTGTAGGTACTCACTCTGCTAATTCTAGATGTATCTATTATGCAGAGAAACCAATGACTGCATGTATTTCTGAGGCCATTTCATTTCTGTTATGTTTTTCTTTCACAAGGCCAAATATTCATTTATTTTAAAAATGAAAAAGCTGTTCATATGTTAAAGAGGTCAAAATGCAATTTAAGAGCATAATTCTCCCCAAAGAGAAGGGATACTAATAAATGCTAGGACATTTTCTACTGCTAAGTGCCTTGTTGCTTTTGGTTAAGTAGACATAACAAATGGAGAAGAGCTTGGAGCCTCATGGGTGATCAGGGAGGGAATGTGAAAGGAAGATCAACAGATCAGCGTCTACCTGAACCACGGCTACTAAGAAAGAGAGATACGAGAGAGCAAGGAAGACAGTTTTGTTAAAGAAAAATAGTCATTTATCTATGTTTCCATACATCAGGGAATATATATTTTAGCCTTGTTTCCCAGCAGAAATGTATTATTTCTACCTTAAATGATTAGAATGTTCTTCCCATTCTCCCACTGGTCAGAAATACTGACCTCACAAAGAGAACATCACTGCACTTCTGGTTAAAAGACTGCTCTAGATAGATATTTCTCAAAAGAAGACATACAAATGGCTAATAGGTATATAAAAAGATGCTCAACATCACTATCATCAGAGAAATGCAAATTAAAACTAAAATGTGATGTCACCTCCTACTTGCTGGAATGGCTTTCGACAAAAAGACAAAGGGTAACAAGTGTTAGGGTGTGGAGAAAGGGAAACTTTTATACACTGTTGGTGGGAATGTAAATTTGCACAGTCATTATGGAAAACAGTATGGAGGTTCCTCCAAAAACTAAAAATAGAATTACCTTATGAACACAAATCCCACTGCTGGATATACATCCAAAGGAAATGAAATCAGAATCTTGAAGAGACACCTGCGCTCCCATGCTCACTGTAGCACTATTCACAATAGCCAAGACAGGGAATAAACCGGTGTCCATCAATGGATGAGTGGATAATGGTATCCATTCCCACACACACACACGCACACACACACACACACACACACATGCCTACCACAAATGATTCCTTTTTATAATAATGAAACTGAATATTTCCATCATCAAATCTACAGCCTTCATGTCATACTCCTTAGTACTCACATGTATTTTGGAGCTCTCCCTTCTGTAATTAAGCTCGTCAAGCTCATCAATTAAATTCTATCATTCCATGGAAAAACTGGGTTCTTTTTTTTTTTTTGAGACAAAGTCTTGCTCTGTAGCCCAGGCTGGAATGCAGTGGCATGATCTCGGCTCTCTGCAAGCTCCGCCTCCTGGGTTCACACCATTCTCCTGTCTCAGCCTCCCGAGTAGCTGGGACCACAGGCGCCCACCACCATGCCCGGCTAATGTTTTTTGTATTTTGTATTTTTAGTAAAGACAGGGTTTCACTGTGTTTTCCAGGTTGGTCTCAATCTCCTGACCTCGTGATCTGCCTGCGTTGGCCTCCCAAAGTGCTAGGATTACAGGCATGAGCCACCGCGCCCAGCCCTGGGTTCTTACATTTAATGGCAAAATAAAAACTTTCCTGGAATTCGAGGGAGCAATGTGAAAGGCTCATATGTGAGATTGTTTGTCTCTTCAAATTGCCCACTGGAACTACTGATGTAGAAGAACTCCCTGATTTTCTTCAGATAATCAAATTAAATTGTATGGATTTTTCACTGATTTGTATATTGTGTTGTTTGTAGAGGAGGTATCCAACATTTCATTCAAGCCACTCAAAAGTCAACAGTGCCTATCCACAAATAATGCCTTGATTTATTTTTAAAGTGCTAGTATTTTACTTTTTATTTTTTAATTTTTGAGATGGAGTCTCACTCTGCCGCCCAGTCTGGAGAGTAGTGGCGCGATCTCAGCTCACTGCAACTCCACCTCCTGGGTTCGGGTGATTCTCCTGCCTCGGCCTCCCAAGTAGGATTGCGGGCACCCAACACCATGCCCAGCTAATTTTTGCATTTTTAGTAGCGACTGTGTTTCACCATGTTGGCCAGACGTCTCCAACTCCTGACCTCAAGTGATGCACCCACCTTGGCCTCCCAAAGTGCTGGGATTACAGACATGAGCCACTGTACCCCATCCAAAAATGCTATTATTCTAGAAAGTAGTTATCATGTAATTCTGCCCATAATGATTCATGATGGAATTCCTCCCACAAGTTTCCCGGCTACTAAAAATGTTGGTGGGTTAAAATAAATTTCCTAATTGAAAAGCATATAAAAAATTGTACCACATGCTGACTTAATTGGCATATTCTGCCATCATTTCTATCAAGATAAATAATCAGAAAACCTAGCCAAGACACCATATTTATTTTTTTAGGATTCTTTCAGAGGAGGAACATCTCTACCTTTGATAGACTCTTCCACAAAGAGTCCACCAGTGGCGGCAGTTGTAATAAAAGCCTCACCATTATCCCTTATTTCCAGTAGTGGGACTTTATTTATTTTATCTCATTTTAAGGAACCTGTAGCTAAATCCCATTGCCATCCTGCCCTATCACCTTCAAGCAAATAGCCAAAATGGAAGGATGGTGCAGAATTCTCAGAACTCCCTTAAGCACATTGTCAGAAGAGATGGACCAGTCAGCTTTTATAGGTTCCTCATTACTCAAGATGTCACTAAACCTTTGTCAACAAGATAGTTCTATTGACTTATTAAGGGAGTGATTTCTAAAGACTTGCCTTTAAACCTCTGAACCAACTAAAGTCTATAAGAAAATAGAAACATATTCTTAGTGTTTGTCTGCATCTACTCACTCACCTTTTAAGCATAAGATTCAGCATTTTCTAAAATTGGCTTATCACTCATTTGCCTGCAAATGTTTAGATTGACAGTGCACTGGAGTGGTCCTGTGGTGGTTGTTTACAGAGTTATTTCTCCCCCAGGGGACCCCAAACAGAAGTAATTCACAGACTCTCCTCTAAAGCCATCAACATAAAGTAGCTCTCTAAACTTCCTGAGGAATTGTCAAAGCTACAAAATAAGAGAAGCAACGACCTTTTGGTCTGGAGACTACATCATTTAAGAGAAGTGCAGAAGCTCTTTAGTTTAATTAGATCCCATTTGTCAATTTTGGCTTTTGTTGCCATTGCTTTTGGTGTTTCAGACATGACGTCCTTGCCCACGCCTATGTCCTGAATGGTATTGCCTAGGTTTTCTTGTAGGGTTTTAATGGTTTTAGGTCTAACATTTAAATCTTTAATCCATCTTGAATTAATTTTTGTATAAGGTGTAAGGAAGGGATCCAGTTTCAGCTTTCTACATATGGCTAGTCAGTTTTCCCAGCACCATTTATTAAATAAGGAATCCTTTCCCCATTTCTTGTTTTTGTCAGGTTTGTCAAAGATCAGATAGTTGTAGATATGTGGCATTATAGGTGGGACCGTAAACTAGTTCAACCATTGTGGAAGTCAGTGTGGCGATTCCTCAGGGATCTAAAACTAGAAATACCATTTGACCCAGCCATCCCATTACTGGGTATATACCCAAAGGACTATAAATCATGCTGCTATAAAGACACATGCACACGTATGTTTATTGCGGCACTATTCACAATAGCAAAGACTTGGAACCAACCCAAATGTCCAACAACGATAGACTGGATTAAGAAAATGTGGCACATATACACCATGGAATACTATGCAGCCATAAAAAATGATGAGTTCATGTCCTTTGTAGGGACACGGATGAAACTGGAAATCATCATTCTCAGTAAACTATCACAAGGACAAAAAACCAAACACCGCATGTTCTCACTCATAGGTGGGAATTGAACAATGAGAACTCATGGACACAGGAAGGGGAACATCACACCCCGGGGACTGTTGTGGGGTGGGGGGAGGGGGGAGGGACAGCATCAGGAGATATACTTACTGCTAAATGACGAGTTAATGGGTTCAGCAAAACAACATGGCACATGGATACATATGTAACAAACCTGCACATTGTGCACATGTACCCTAAAACCTAAAGTATAATAATAATAATAATAAAAAGAGAAGTGTATTTGTCAGGGCCCTAGCAAGATACAGATAACATACTCTAGGGTAATTTGAGGTAGGTTTAGTAAGGCACTGTTTACAATAGTGTGAGCAGGAAGTAGGTATACTTCAAGAGATAGTGCAGTAGCTTGAAACTAGTGTTTGTGGAAATGTAACCACTCTTAGCCTCAAGGGGCTGAGAGAAGGGAGCAGTTATTGGAAAGCTTATGAAGAGAGTTTATAAAGAGGATCATGTTGAGGAGAGCAATCACCTTCATCAAAGGGCTCATCAGCCCAAGGCAACTCTTCAGGGATGGACCTAAGGAAATATTGATCCTAGCCTCACTCATTTTCCTCCCTCTGATCTTCCCCATAGTTAGTCTTCTACTAACTTCCCATAGGTGGACCACCTAGAAACCAGAAGGCAAGGGATCTCAATGATGCAGTCCATCCAGTGAGCCTTCCTGAATAAATGGAGGGTTGGAAGGGTAGATGGTGGATGCAGAGAGAATAAAAGAAGTGACTTCACTAGTACAACCCAGGGAGAGCCTTGCAAAGGAACCGTTTGTAAGGATTGAGCAGGAGGCAAGAAAAATGTGTGGGAATAATATCAGGGCTTAGTCCTTTGGAATTCCTGCCATTGTCTGTCTTTTGGATGGAATTACCCTCAGATAGTAGCATAATAAGTAAGTGTCTTGACAAAAGCCTGTTCTGTCTCTCTCTTTATTATTCACTAAGATCTCATAAAGAAAATCCAGGTAGGCGTTTGGAAGTTAAAATTTATTGCCATCTTCAGCCATTATCGAAACACTGGGATCAGAACCTGAAGCATGATGCTCTGAGTATAGGGGGGTGCAGGCGAGAGTAAAAAAATTCAGACCCAGGACTAGGTCAATAGAAGCTCACAAAGAAGATGGCAAAAATCATGAGTCTATGTTTACATTTCTATGTGTTTATAATACATCCACAGCTAGATACCTTAAATACTATTTGTTTCCCTTTAATCTCTCTTTATGATATAAACAGAATAGCTAATTTTCTTTAAGAAAAATATTATTACCACTCACGTACATTCATTTACATAGGTTGTGTGTGCAGGTGCACGTGTGTGTGTGTGTGTGTGCATGCCTTTTTGCTCTTTGGCTCTCAAATTGGTATAACAAACATTGTTGTGGTGGTTCTTTATACTCCAATCTCCTGGAAGACAAGAACTCTTGCAAACCTCTCCTATCTCCATCTCCAGTACAGAGTTGTGCACTTATTGCACTGGCCACCCTTTTCATAGCTATACAATACATTTCTACAGACTGACTTGTTTACCAGAATTCTCAGTACATGTTTCAGATATCCTGTCTGTTCTGGTTCCCAAATCCATCACTTACTTGATCTGTGACTTCTATTTGAGATGGATGAGACAAAATGTGGCAATCTGTTTACTTTTTACTCTAAATACAGTTCATAGGAAATGAAAAGATCAAAGTATGTGCTCTGAATACAAAAAAAAAAAACCCTACCAGACGTTTGCTATCCACATTTTTGTCTTGTTGCTTGCACTTTTAAAGGAATAAATGCAGGTATAATAAATAAAACTCTAAAATAAGTGAAAAAATGTTCTATATCAGAGAAGTGTCTTTATCCTGGTCTGGGACATAGAAAGACTAGGTTCTAGCATTAGGTTTTCCAATAATTTGCTGTTTTATCTTGGGAAAGTCATTTAACTAGTCTGATGCTTGGTTTTTCTGATGATAAATGAAGAGGGTAAATGGGTGGGTTGGCATATGAGATTTAAAGCTATTTTCAGCTCCAAAGTTTTGCTTGTAACATAAACTAAATAGCAATACGAGAAAGGCATGAAAAAAGAAAAAATAACAAAAAAGCATTAAGAAATAGCAACAAATTCTTGGTCATCAGATGTTGATAATTATAGGATGCCATCCAGAGTCCTAGAAGAATGAGGCCATAATGGTGAAAGCTTAGGAAATAACTGCCTAGAAAAGTGAATGAATAAGGTCCCTCCTGACAGATGTCAAAAATCAAGAAGCAAAGAAGGCATTGAGTGATGGATGAGACTGAAATTAAACCTAAGGTGATACTGGAAGAGATGACTAATGATGTGAATTTCTTCAGCTTTTATCAGCCAAATGTCATGGCAGTCCTGCTAAATCGGTACTGCAAGCTTGGCATTTAAAGCCCATGAACTACTCTAGAATAGAGCAGATCCACCGCACCATCATATGCTTCATTTGGAAAGGGTTATGATAAGGACATGTAAGTTGCTACAGCCACAACAAATATAGAATCTTTTCTTTGAGGACTTCTGGATAGTTGATAAGGGAGGGGCTTTGAGGAACCTAATTTTATTCAGAAAAATCTTTGCTTCTATAGAGGAAGAAAGATGTCATTATCCCAAACAAAACCCTTATATATTCAGAACCCATGTAATATGAGCATGGTTCAAAAAAGAAACAAATCAACAACATAAATAAGTGAAAACTCATGTGTGGTTTTCTAAAAATTCATGTAGAGTGTCTAGCTTCAGAGTCTACAAACAGCCTTAAAAACATTCCTTTCTTTGCCCACTCACTCCTACCATACCCTGATACTGTTTCAAAGTTTTTTGCTTCACAAGTCAAACTGCAAACCAGCAATTTTCTTCTGTCCCTAACTTATTCTCTTTCTCTCTCCTCTTTCATCACATAGCTAGGAGTAACTGTGCTTAAGCATGAAAGAATATCTTCCATTTAGGAGTCAGGGAAGAAGGAACATTGTTGTGGGAATTCCAAAGCTCTCTTTGCTGGGCTGCTTGAGGATGGAGACTGAATAGTACCCCTTGATCCATGAGATCATCAGTGCCCAGCAGTACATAGAATTCATCCTAGAGGGCTAAAATGAAAAGAAGCTAATGAAACCACTAGTTATAGAAGTATGTGTAGGTTCAGGAAGAAACAAAGGTTGTTGAGGAACCGGAGGCCAGCAATTAATGTCCCTTGGGCTGAAGCACTGGGAGGTGGGGACAGTGACCCTGGAGCCCAGTGGGAACTGGAGGTCAGAGTAAGTTCTGCCCAGCAGCAGCTGTAGTCAAGGAAGGCCCAGCCCCAGGAAGAGACAGGATCAATGCAGAGGGCCTTACGGGGAAGGAGCCCCCTGCTTCTCCTGCCCACTTTTCTCCTGCCCCCGATCCCCAGTGACCAATTAGCAGGAGAGCCTGGGTGACAGGGTGGAGAGGGCTCAGCCTCACAGGGCACACAGCAGGGAGAACAGAGTCAAGAACAGACAGGCAGAAAGACAAACAGAACAACCAGTACAGCTACCTCCTACTTACATAAACATCACTGCTTAGCCAGCAGTCCTGGTTACTTCCTAATCACTAATTTTATTCTGTCGAGTAGAATCCCTTATTCTTTTCCTTACTTCTTAGACCATATGCAAGCCAGGATCTCAGTCTGAGCACGAAGAAAAATACTCTAGGAACGCCTGTGAAGGAAAATGCAGAAGGCACTTCATACCCACCCCAGGCTGAGAACATTCTGATAGCCATGGCGTGTCCGGAATTGGTTCCTTCCAGTGGGTTCTTGGTCTCGCTCACTTCAAGAATGAAGCCGCGGACCCTCGCAGTGAGTGTTACAGTTATTAAAGATGGTGTGTCCAGAGTTTCCTCCTTCTGGTGGTTTCGTGGTCTCCTTTATTTTAGGAGCAAAGCCACAGACCCTCGTGGTAAGTGTTCCAGCTCATAAAGGTAGTGCAGACCCAAGCAGTGAACAGCAGTAAGATTTATAGTGAAGAGGGAAAGAAGAATGCTTCTACAGCCTGGAAGCGGACCCAAGGGGTTGCCACTGCTGGCTCGGATGGCCAACATTTATTCCCTTATTTGGCCCCACCCACATCCGGCTGATTGGTCCATTTTACAGAGTGCTGACTGGTGCGTTTTTAGAGTGCTGATTGGTGCATTTACAATCCTTTAGCTAGACAGAAAAGTTCTCAAGTCCCCACTGGACCCAGGAAGTCCAGCTGGCTTCACCTCTCAATAGCCTGCCCATCAGCTGTCCTGTTGCCCTGTAGCCTGTTCCAGATTATCAGTGAAATCACCGCAGCCAGAGACCCTGTGAGTTCCCACATATTTGATACATTTATTACAAGATTTTCTCTTTTAGAACTTGACATTTCACAGTGGGTGTTTTGCATGGTTCTGAATCAACTCCTTTATCCTCTAAGGTCTAGAGATGGACTGAGCTTAGAGCATATAGAGTTTCCATCAAGGATCAAGAGAGATTTAAGTTTAGGGCTCAGTGCTCACAGGAAGCCAGCCATGAGCTAACATCAATGTTCTCTCATCTTATAGTATCTATTCTGAGATTTGGGGTGCCAGTTTGGGTACCCTAACCATCATCATAGTAATATGTTCACAGATTAGAAAAACACAAATTCCTTGTTTAAAGCAAATTACATATAAATGTCATTTTTGGATTACCTTTAGCTAGATATAAAGTTGGCTGTCGCACATTCCAAAACTTTATAGAGTGAAAAATTTAACCTGGAACAGTTAGGGAATAAATAAGTAAAAACATTTAGGTGTACTGAATCTGTTTCATTTGCCAAATTCCACTTTTATAAACACACTGAAAGTGAGCTCAGATTCACTAAATATTGATTGCCAGCATAGCAAGAATTTTACTTAAAAATTCACTTGGAGTTTTAAAAGTTTCTCTTCTTGTGTTGATGAATCTGTTTCAAGCATTCTGATATTTGGCAGCCAAAAGGAGCAGACTGCTCTGTAGCCCTTTGGGGCTGTTACTCACATCCAGGCAGTAGTGATTGGGCATTTGTTCTTCCCAACAGTGGAGATGGTCTCACTAGCTTTAGCTATTAGGAAGGGTACTGTGTTAACTCTCCTAGGAATGTACACTGCTCCATTTTCCATGTCTGGAATTCCTTAAAAGTTTTTCTGTTTTTTTCCTTTGTTTTGTTTTTAAACCTTGATAATCTTACCCTTCATTAAAATCTCGCCTTCTTCTTGTCTTTTCTTCTTGTCTCCAACATCTACTTCTTATCTCCTTTGCTGGGCTCTCTTTTATATTCTGCTGATCCCTAATGTGGACAGCATGTAAAGCTTTTTCTTTTTTTCTTCTCTCCTCTCTTTATTCCTGCAGGCTACTTGCCCCTGCTCTCTCCAACTCCACACCTTCCACTGTTTCTTTGACCTCAGCTTCTCTTCTCGGCTCCAGCTCCACATTTCCGGCATTCTGGGGATGTTTTATAGTGTTCATTTCCTAGGACTCCTGAAAAAATTACCAGTAATTTGGTAGCTTAAAAAAATTGCAGATGTATTCTGTTGCAGTTCTAGAGTCCAGAAGCCTGGTCTGCTTCTCTGGGCCAAGCCTCCTTCTGAAGACACCAGAGGAAAATCCCTAGCTTTGGCTTTTCCAGTGTCAAGAGCAGCCTTGCATTCCTGTTCCGACGAGCAGTGGCCGCCTGTATTTTGGTCTCATGGCCCCTTCTTCCATCTTCTTGGCCAGCAGTATAGGATCTTTAAATGTCTCTCTGTCTGCTGAGGGGGTCTCCCAGACTCCTGTCTTCTGTTTGTGTGCCATCTGCCTCTGCCTGTGTCTTATAAGGATACATAAGGGCCCACGCCGATCATCCAGGATAAGCTTCTGATCAAAATTTTTAACTTAATCACATTTGCAAATATTTTCTTTTCTTTTTTCTTTTCTTTTTGCTTTTTTCTTCCCTACATAAGCTAACACTCACATTCACATTAAGATGTGAATATCTTTTGGGAGGGGGGCATTTTTTTAACCTAATAGCCTTCCCTCCGGGTAGTTTTGAGCATCCTAATTTCAATACGTAGTGGACCTTCTGTGTCCATGGGTTCTGTGTTCGTGAATTCAACCAACTATGGATCGAAATTTTTTTTTAAATGGATGGTTGTGTTGGTACTGAGCCTGTTCAGACTTTTTTTTTCCTGTTATCATTTCCTAAACAATGTAGCACAACAACAATTTACTTAGCATGAATGCTGTACTAGGTTTTATAAGTAATCTAAAGATAAAGTATACAAAAAGACATGTGTACATCATATACAAATACTATACCATTTCATATCAGGCACTTGAGCATCCTTGGATTTTGGTATCAGCAGGGGGCTCCTGAAACCAATGCCCTAGGGATACCGAGGGATGACTATACATGACTGATTTGAAGACTTTTGTATTTCTAGTATTGGTGTTTCAATCTCCTGGCTTGAAACCTCAGTCACCTCTCTCTCAGTGCTTGCATTTACACAGTCATATTTTCCTTGCACAGTCCTTCTCACCTGCCCGTGTTTCCTCTCTTCCTATTGTTACCAACTTAGTCCAGGTCCCTATTTATTTATTCTTAGTCCACTGAAGTAAACTCTTAATAATCTTGCTGCCAATAGTCTTCTTCATTATAAATGCCACTACTAGGTACAATTTTCCTAAATCAATCTTTGATTGTGGCATAAAACAGCCTCCCAAAGCCACCTACTTACCTGGAGTCACAGTCTCACTTAGCCACATGAGGCTCAAACTCCTAGCCTGGTATTCAAACACCCCACTCTATCTTTTAATTTGCCTATAAGCCTACTCTTCTAGGTAAACCCATTACTCAAAGAGAAATTTCCATTTTCCAATTTTTGCCCCTCTTTTTTATTATTTATGTTTTTTATGAAAAGGAGCCAAGGTTTGTTTTAAAAGAATAAAATACATTATATGCCATAAATTTGATACATGTCAAACAATTATGAAAAGCATTTTATTCAAGATTGGTGGCTGGGCCTGGTGGCTCGTTTCTGTAATCCCAGCACTTTTTGGGAGGCCAAGGCAGGCAGATCCTTCAAGCCCAGGAGTTTGAGACCAGGCTTGGCAATAAGGCAAAACCCTGTCTCTACCAAAAAAAAAAAAAAAAAAAAGTTGGGTGTGGTGCACACCTGTGATCCCAGCTACTCAGGAGGCTGAGGTGGGAGAATCACCTGAGCCTGGGAAGGTTGAGGCTACAGTGAGCCATGATCAGGCCACTGCACTCCATCCTGGGTGACAGTGAGAGCCCATCTCAAAAAAAAAAAAAAAAAAAAAAAAGACAATAACAACAAAAGAGTGTTAAGACTTCCTGAAAATTAGAATAGTTGAAACCTCTCCTCCAACTCCTCCTCACGTTCAATTTCCCATATTGTTCTTCCTCCTCCTCACTTCTGCCGCTCTTAAACAACCCATTTCACACGGCCCCTCCTTTTTGAAGTCCCGTCTGGTTACAACATCACACAGTGATCTTTTCTTCCTCTGAATAACCTACTTCTTATTGACACAGTTCTTGTAGTGCTTTGCACTGTAGCTATTTGTGTCAATTCTTTTTAACCTTATGCAATTTTAGGTTCCATGAACAATGTTACTACACCATATTTTCTAACTTCCATTTTCCCTTTGTGGAATGCTGGCTTACACATAGTAAATACCTATCAAAACACTTGGTAAGTAAACAAGTGAATTAGGAAATGGCTGGTTTCCCTTTGGTTCTTTCCGGTTAAGTCCTAGCACCATGTTTACTACCTTTGTCCCCTTAGTTCCAAATCACTTTCATAAATAAAGCTAAAAAAAAAATCCTATACTTAGGTATCCTTTGGCTATGGCCTTGAGCTCTTTAAGAAAGCTCAGAAACAATGAGGACACTGTCAGCTACCTCATTTCAGTTATCAAGGCCTGGGGGAAAGTTCTTTTTATTGATAGTTTCTGCACTGTCCTAATGTTGCATCATTCTCCAGAAACAGTTCTTTGCTAAAATTGGAGATGCAAAGATTACTTTTCCATTTGATGAACTTCAACACCCTCATCAACAGTTATTAGAGTCACTTATGTGTGATGGTACAGATATTGCATAGCTGTTTTTTGTAACTGAAAGCATATGATCAGAAAAAGAGACCATTACCAAGAATTATTCTCTAGGCTGCATGTTAAATCTGAAATCAAATTACAGTTTAATTGACTATTTCATAGTAATTGCAGCATTTTTAAAAAGGAGTGACACAATTATTTAGGCAAGTGATGTAGAGGATTAAGTCCAATATGTAATTTAGAGAAGAAAGAAAAGGAGAGAAATGTGTCTCTCTTTCCTTATAACTCAGAAGTGATAAAAACAACAGTAATATTTGAATACAGTCCCTTATTGCCCCTCATGATAGGACAATTAGTAATTTTCTGTGAAATTTGGAACCACATTTATATCTTATTTTGCCTAAATGACAAGTGGGGTACACTGGTGCAGAGTAAGGGACAATGGGATTTTCCACTGGAATAGGCCACACTTAACCACTGGCCAATACAGGAGCCAACAGCCACATGTAGCTATTGAGCATATGAAATGAGGCTCATCCAAATTAAGATCTGTTGTAAATAAAAATAAGCACTGGATTTTGTGGAGATCTTATAAAAAATGATATAAATTATCTCTTCAATACCATCATATATTATTAGCTTTGAATTGATAATATTTTGGAGACATTGGGTTAAGTAAACTATATTGTTATAACTAATTTCAGCAGTTTCTTTTCACTTTTTAAATGTAGCTCTCATTATATTTCTGTTGTACAGTGTTGGCCTACACCATGACTCTATTTATTTAAACAATTGCCCAATATACATTTATTGAATTATAAATCCATAAAGTGCCTCAAAAACCTGTTGGAATGACCCAACATGAACATCATGAAATGAGAATTAGATATCAATGTTCAAGTAAGGTGAAACAGGTAGTTTTCCTGAACTTAACTGCATTCATTAAGAGCACTTCTCAGGTTACTTAGCATATCTTTTCCATTTGCTCCATAGAATCATACTAGTCATACATTTTCATCTTTAATGTTCAGATGAGAACACATCTGGGGCACAGTAAGGAGGACTGATTGAGGGTCACACAGTCAGTATTGGCAAAACTGGGCCCCAAACACAAATCTTTGTCTCCAGATCTTTTATCTTGAGTTCATTGGCATTAGGACTAAAGTTTAATCATATATTGCATTAGTCAAGGGTCTACAGAAAAATAGAACCAAAGGGATCAGAGAAGGTGCATGGGGTCCTTTAAGGACACTGAGGATCTCCTTCCAAGTGTAGCTGTTACAGCCCTGGGAAAGGGTGTACCCTGCTGCCTCTCCTAGGGTGGATGAGCAGGTCTCACACAATAAATCCTCTCTCTAACATTCCAGTCTCCCTAAGCCTTTGGGTACCTTCCTCTATGGTATACCAAGGCCTCTCTGGCATTCAGCTTTATTTAATGCAGGCCACCTTTTCGTTTGTGTTTCAGCCAACTAATCAAACAGTTGGAACCTTTTCTAACCCCGTGAGCTACAAGGTTGAGTCTAGAATTTCTGCTTAGTAGGCTCATGTCAATACATTAGGCCTGATCTAATTTATGTTTCTTCCATTATACCACACCCTTATATCCATGCTTACATATATTCTATGGATTTTTGTTTGTATAAACTGAACAATAGTGTAGTTCTTTTGAAGTGTTGCATATCTATTCATAGTTCACACTTTGTACTTGAGTCTAGTTATGGGTCTAAAAGTAAAGGAAGGAAGCAGAAGTGGATTGTGAAAAGAATCGGTAGTATTTTGAAAGGCAAATACCTCAGGGGAAATCATTACAGGTTTCTTGGGTAAAGCAGGGTGAGCCTCCCCAGACAGGGTGGAAGGGCTGCTTCTACCAGGAAAAGAGTTTCACTCAAATTTTAGGGGTTCAGTGTCCTCACCTTAATCAGAATCTTCTCATATGTCCCTATTCCAAATTTCAGGGTCTTATTTCTTCCCAATTAATGCCTTCACTTTAAAGCAGATACCCAACATGGTTGGGAAATTCATTTAGTGTTGTAAGTCAACCACTTGGAGGAAAAGACTCTGGTTTGGTTTTCAGCAGCAATTTCAGCTCTGCTGCTACAGAACATAAAAGTTTTTTTAAGGGCAAACATGGAAACTTTCAAATCTTTTATGCAGCTCTTGATCTGAGAATTTATGTCCCTGAGCTTATCCTTTTGTTTCTCCACTTTGCCCATTGGCATTGGGGCAACCAGCCAATCTCTCTCATCACGCTTATTAGTTTGACAAAAATGTTCTTAGATATCAAATACATGATCACCAATCACCAAGACCTGGTTTCTTGTTTGTTTGTTTGTTTGTTTGTTTTTGTTTTTTTGAGGCAGAGTCTCACTCTGTCGCCCAGGCTGTGTGATCACGGCTCACTGCAAGCTCCACCTGCTGAGTTCATGCCATTCTTCTGCCTCAGCCTCCTGAATAGCTGGGACTACAGATGCCTGCAACCACGCCTGGCTAATTTTTTGTATTTTTAGTAGAGATGGGGTTTCACCATGTTAGCCAGGATGGTCTTGATCTCCTGCCCTCATGATCCGCCTGCCTTGGCCTCCCAAAGTGCTGGGATTACAGGTGTGAGCCACCACACCAGGCCAGACCTGGGTTCTTATAAGTGTTTAATTAGGAGTATCCAATGGTGATATTTTGTGTATATTTGCTGCCACAACATGCTATGGATTATCAACACTTTTTTTACTACTAATTCCTAAAACCCTGAAACTAATTTAGAGAAATCGCCTTTAAGTTTCCATTCTCCCAGAATAACTTTCAGTACCAAAATCTGATTAATCAGCATTCTCCAGAAAACTAGACCCAATACAATGAATATACATATACACACACACACATATATTCCTATATCTGCATATATATAATATAATATATATGAGCATTTGCATATTGGTTCATGTGCGGCTTATGTGATTTGAGGGCCTTGTAAATGCTAAATCTATAGGGCAAGCTGGCAGCCTGGAAATTTAGATGAGAGTTTATGTTGCAGTGTTGATTCTGAAATTCACATGGAAAGCCAGACAGACTGGAGACTCAGACAGGGTTACAATCATTAGGCAGAACAGTTTCTTCTTTGGGAAACCTTAGTCATTGCTCTTAAGGCCTTCAAGTGATTGGATGAAATTCATCCATATTATGGAGAGTAATCTGCTTTACTCAAAGTCTGTTGATTTAAAAAGAATCACATTCAACAAATTCCTTCGTAGAACATCCAGACTGGTACATGACCAAACAGCTCGGCACCACAGGCCAGCCAAGTTGATACATAAAATTAACTATCATATGCCTTTAATGATACAGGTTAAAAAGCTTATAACTGAGTATTTGTGTATTGGCTTCAGCAAATTCCTTCATAGAACATCCAGACTGGTATATGACCAAACAACTCGGCACCATAGGCCAACCAAGTTAACACATAAAATTAGCTATCACATGCCTTTAATGATACAGGTTAAAAAGCTTATAACTGAGTATTTGTGTATTGACTTCAGTCACTAGGAACAGAGGATACCATAAGTAGTAGTCGCAATATGATTGCCAATTTTTACCAAAAAACCCACCTCCCTGGATTATGGTGATGAGAATTTAGAAGTCTAAGAATAGTCAGAAAACAACAGCCAATACTGAGTAAGCTTACTAGATATCAGGGGTTATATTAAATATCGTGTATTCATTAATTGATTTTAATTCCCACAAAAGCCCTGTAACAGTTGCTGCTGTTTTATTTTTTAAAAGATGCACAAAATGGCTAAAGAAATTATCCAAAGTTTTGAAGCTAGGAACTGGTAGAGCAGGAATCAAACCCAAGCAGTTTGATTCCTGAGCTGATGATCTCAGGGAAACAAAGGAGAAAGCGTGTCAGCCCCCAAAATGCTTCTGAGTCTAGTGGAAAAGGAAATTATCAGTATTTGCAGATTAACCTTGATAAAACATAAGATATAGGTACTCTCAATTATAAAGCCACATCATAATTTCAACTTTGCAAAGCACTTAAGGAAAAATGAACATACTATTTATGTGCTAAAGGCTGAAATATAGACATCTTATTAAAATTAGAGACGTAATACTTACATACTATATATAGCATATATGCATATACTATGTGTAGGTGTTTAACAGTAAATGGTTAAGATGATGGTTAAGGGTGTAACTATATCTCCAGAATGGAAAAACATAAACTTTAAAGAGTAAAAACAAAAAGAAAACAAAACAAAAGCCCCAATGCAAAAAGCTAGGAGGTCTAATATTCTCTTTAACAAAAAGAAGTGCTTTTAGAAAATAAAGGTCAACAATGCTCATTCTTGGATTTTGTTTGAGTAGCTAGAGAGGAAAGATGAAAAGAGAGAGAAAAAAAAACCTCTAGTTTTGAAGAAAATCTGTTTATATAAGTTGTATTGAGTTGTTTTCTGCGATATAGCCTAACCTAGCTGTTACACCAGCAGGCTTCCAGAAACCATCGCTCAACTGCGTTGTTATTTGGCTTGCGGAAAATAGGTTGGAGTCTAAAGCAGGGCCTTTAATGTCATTCTATTGGATTTTGGAATTCTGCTCTCCAGTTGTTCTTTGTTGCCAGTCCAGAGGTGTAAAGTGAGTAGGCATCTGTAGCTCTACTTAGCAGCAAATTCATTCTGCTGAGACTTGACATTCTTTCAGCATCCAATTGGAGGGAGACATGTTTAGAAGCTGCTGAGAGAGAATATTCAGAAGTGCTAAAATGAGGCCTCACTAGTGTCACAGAGGCTTTTTTTTCTGGGAGTCTGACTAGGGATCACGTGTGCTTTAGAGCCTAGGTTGTTAAGCAGCTCGTTATATATGATATTTTCAAATCCCTTCACTAATTATCAAGAGATAATTTTAAGCATCTACTACAAGCAGAGCATGCTACTCTACTGAGAGCTGTAGGAATTCAAACGTCTTTTTCTTTTTTATTTCTTTGCCTGGCAAGACTTTTCATCCATCTGGATACTACTCAAATGTCACCTCCTTTGTAAAGTCAATCAACCCAGGAAAGCAATGTTCTCTCCCCAGTCCTATCCACCTACGGTCCTTTGCACATACATTAAATATAGCACCATCACTTTGTGGCATAGTTATCAGATAATGTCAATCTCCCCATTTAGGACTATGTATCACTTAGAGCAAAAACATATATTCTTCATGTAGGCATTCCCAGAGCCCAGAGATACTGGATTTTGCCTTCTCAATATTTAGATACAGTAGAGTTCTCTGTTTTGTCTTTTATTTCATTTTAATTGGGGAATAAATAAAGTAAAAAGAGGCAGGGTGTAGTGGCTTACACCTGTAATCCCAGCATTTTGGGAGGCTGAATCAAGATTGCTTGAGGCCAGAAGTTGGAGCTAGTCTGGGAAAGACAGTGAGGCCTCCATATCTACCAAAAAAAAAAGAAAGAAAGGAAAAAGCCAGTCATGATGGCATGTGCCTGTAGTTGCCTGTAATCTCAGCTATTTTCAGCGATTTGGGAGGCTGAAGCAGGAAGATCATAGAAGCCAAGAATTTTGAGGTTGCCGTGAGCCGTGATCATACCCCTGCACTCCAGCCTGGGTGACAGATTAAGACCCCATCTTTAAAATAATAATAAGGTGAAAAGAGAGAAGGATCAGAATATGTGAAGAAAATTTTGGAAAACTACAGCATCTAGAAAATATGTGATTTTTAAAAGTATATTAATGTCTAACAGAGAAATAGAGGAACAAGTTGTCCATTTTTGAGAAACTACTATCAGTAACAACAATAATGGGAAATTAATAGCTGCCAGTTCAGTATATGACTTCTGTAACAGCAATTCCTTACAACAACCCCATGAGGTAGGTGTCATTATCCCTATTTAACAGATAATAAACAAGGGCACATTAGTTCACACAACTGAACATCTGAATCATTTTGGAAAATTTTTAAAAAATTATGGTTGGGCCTTATATACCAGAGCAACTGTGATCAAGCCTGCTCTGCTAGTTGTGCAAGAAGTTCCCTCCTGCTCTATTTCCAGAGTCGTTATTGTGGAGATACGGATGAACAGGCAGGGAAAATATTTCCCAGCCTCCTTTGCAACTTGGTGAGCCAAGCGAGTTAGTGGAACCTGAGCAGAAGTGATGTGTGTCAGCTCTCAAACTGCACATGCCCAATGACTCCATGAAGCAATCTACCTCTTACCTTATTAGAACCTAGACATGGCAATCCAGCCTTGACCATGCTGGTGATTTAAAGGGCTTAGATCCATGCTGTCCAAAACAGTAACTACTGGCCACATGTGGCTGTGTAAATTTAAGTGAATTAAATTTAAATCAAAGGACAAATTTGGTTCCTCAATCACACCAGCCATTCTTCAATCACTCAAGTGCCATCTGTGATCAGTGGCTATTGTATTGGACAGCACGGATATAGACTTTCCACAACTGCAGAAAGTTCTCTTGGGCAGCACTGCCCCAGAGGGTGAAGTAGCCCCCAGGATGATACAGGAAAGAGCCTGCATCTCCATGAATCTCCATGTGTAGAGATCCACCTTCTGATGTAGACCCTTGGACTGTTACATGAATAAGAAAGATTTTCTTTTAATAAATTGTAAAATTTAGGGGCCCTATTTGTTGTAACATTTAAGCCCACCTTAACTTTCAAACCAACAGAATCTAATTTTCTGAAGATGGTATCTATAACTCAGTATGTAAAAAAAATATAACCCAGGGGACAGGAGTGAAAGGAATGGCATCAGCAAATTGTCAGACAGGCAGCTCCAAGCTCCTGTCCACCCACGGAAACATCAAACATCAAAAAGCAAACAGAACTGGTCAGGAAAAACTTTCAAAGAACTCTAGAGAACATTCAAAGGCTTATAGCAACCAAGGGGATGCTGAGCCAACAAAAAGCCCACTTAAAAATGGTAGGAAAGATCTATGACATTTTTACTTGTCCTTGTTCCACTCCCTTTCTTGACTTGGCGGCATTCAGGAAAACAGAAGCCCAGGTTCCCAGTGATGGCCACTGGTGCCTGGTTCTGGAAAGAGTAGAGCAGAGCAGAGTTTATTAGCAAATTATTGTGTATGCCTGTTCTAAGTTGCCCAGGAGCTACCTGAAGGACAGATACAAGGTGCTCCTCTGTGTGTCACATAATCTGGAATTTACTGAGGCTGAAAAGCTGTAGGCATTGCTCAAAAAACACTATAAGCCACACTAGCAACCCACAGATGCATGGAGCAAATGATTAGGTGGAGACATGCAATAGGCCATGTAAGGCCCTGAAGGAAGAGTGAGGTAGAGTTTCTTTGAAAAATTTGTGCATTCAAAAGTAGGTTGTATAAGAGAAACTTTAGAAAGCCACGCACATGCTCAGAGATGCCCTGAGAAGAACCTCAGCTTTCAGATCACACTCATCCCACAGCTCAATGCACAACTCCTAAGTGTTGAAAGAATTCTCCAGCACAGGGATGATCTACAAAGATTGAGAGTGATGTTTGTTTGTTTGTTTCTTGTGTGTGTGTTCTGTTTTGTGCTCTCTCCCCCTCTCTCTCTCTCTTTATTTCTCTCTCTGTCTCTCTCTTGTTCAAGGAAATCTGCTAAAACTTGCTGAACACAAGTCAGAGAACAGAGATTACAATGACCGCACAGGATAAAGAACACAATCTTTGCAAAAATAATTTTTTGAAGTTACTAAACGTGTGAACTACTACTGCTGTCCACAATCAGAAAAAAAATAGGAAAACCAAAGGAAGGGAGAGTATATGATTTACAAGGTCACTACATTATAATATTCAAAAGTCCAGCTTTCAACAAAATATCAGGAAACATACCAAGAAACAAAGCCATAGTTCATTCAAAGGAACACAACAAATATTATTCCAATAAATTACAGAAACCATCCCTGAGGAAGCCCAGACATGAGACTTACTAAATATTATTAAAGAGCTAATTGAAAACATGAACAAACAAATAAGAAAAGATCAGGAAATTATATATGAAAAATGACATTATTAGTAAAAACATAGAACGTTTATTTAATGTGTACGGAGATTTTGTTGAAGATGATGAAAAAGTTTTGGGAATAGTGGTAATGGATGTACAACATTATAAATGTCATTAATGCTCCTGAATTTTCCACTTAAAATGGCTAAAATGACATATTGTCCATGAATTTTACCATCATATATTATTAAATACCAAAATGTATTTGAAGGTTCACAAAGGTTCCTTTGGAAATTTATTTTACACATATGCAAAGTTGTTCCCTATTACTAAGCAGTGATAGGATTTAAATGATTATCCCAAGGAGTGCCTAATAGAGTTGTTAGCATATACATAGTCTGTTGTCAATAAATAATTCTTAAATTAAATTGTGCATAAATGCAAAAATTTTGACTAAACCACAGACATACACATCTGGAGTCTCTAAGGAATGGCTAACATTGGCCAAATCAGGTCACGCTGACATTAGTTTCCACTCTCTCACACACTTGCACAGATACACACACACATGCACACATTTTATTTCTTGCCTAATTCTTCCAATTCCATTTCAAGTGTGACAGCAGTAGAAGTATAGGAACAATTAGAAGAGGATAACTGGACATGGAATCAAATCGTAAAGCAACAACATTGTCAAAAAAGGAGTGTTTTAGAAGTTCCAGACAGAAAATTTTTAATGGTCAAAGACCAAAGTTCACATACAGGTAGAAATGAGAGAAAATTATATTTCAAATATGGACGGAAAACAAAAGAGAATGGGGAATGTCTGTAATAGCAATAACTGCACATGTAGAAAGAAAAACTTAGAAGATTTAGAAAGCTGTAAAGCTTAGAGTTAAGGGTGAAATGTATACCACTATATTTTAGTATATAACCTATAAAATTGTAGGCACTTATAATATACAAAAATAACAAATAGCACCAGGAGGTATAAAAGTAAATAGAATAGGGAAGATAAAATATTGTTATACACTTGTAACATTCTAGCAAAGTACTGAGCTCAAAAATAAAATTTACTAAATATTTGACCACTGAATGATATATTAGTTCATGAATTCTTAAAAAGTGATAAAACCATTCATTTAGGGCTAAAGCAATGGAAAATAAAAGTATCTCCAAGAGAAGCCATGATTTATGTCATCACTGGCTTCAGTAATACATGGCATGGAAATGGCAAAGGAACACTGGAGGCCAGGAAAGAGGGGAACAGGGAACCACCACAGGATACCCAGGAGCATGAAATTGGAATGAGATGGAAGTGACAGTGGCTTCCTGGGGAAAAAGGATAGAAGTTGATGATTAGAAAACATATTGAATAAGGATAAAACTGGACTTTTTTGAAACAATGAAGCATAGTTAAAATTATAGTATCCATGAGGCCAGGCACGGTGGCTCACGCCTGTAATCCTAGCACTTTGGGAGGCCGAGGTGGGCGGACCACCTGTGGTCAGGGGTTCAAGAACAGCCTGGCCAACATGGTGAAACCCTGCCTCTACTAAAAATACAAAAATTAGCTGGGCATTGTGGCGCATGCCTGTAATTCCAGCTACTTGGTAGGCTGAGGTGGGAGAATAGCTTGAACACAGGAGACAGAGGTTGCAGTGAGCCAAGATCGCACCATTGCACTCCAGGCTGGGCAACAGAGTGAGACTCTGTCTCATTAAAAAAAAAAAAAAAAAAAAAAAAAAAAAAATTATAGTACACATGATCTTAATTACCAGTAATTTTTAGAATTTTAGGATTGTAAGCTGATGCACCCTGGTAAATGATATTATCGTATCTTCCACTTCATTTCCAGAGACTTGGAAATATATGAACTGATATTACTCAAAGGGAAGAAGATGAGGATTGAGAGTAAATCAGGAATGACTTTTAGTTGTTTTGTTAAATAACTAATTCATCTATGCAATTATGTTTTTCCATCCACAGAGTCAGAGACAGTGCTGAATATAGATTATAACAAATTGGTGAGGGGAACACAGACGTATCAGCGTAATTAATAGCAGTAACAAAAACACGGCATGAGAGACTTTTTCAGAAAATATACAACACAGGTTATTAATATAGGAATTCCAAGGGTTTCTATTTCTTCCGCCACCCCACCTTTTTTAGAATATTATACCTTAAGACAACAAGTCTGGTTTAAAACTGAAAGAATGTGAAACCCTTGGGGATAGCAATACACTTCAATAACAGGACACAGGCTGGTGCTGGGCAGAACCAAACTGTCTTGAAATTGTATCCAAATAATAATCTTTCCGGTAAAAAATATATTTTATATGACTTACTGGCAAAAGCTATAAATACAGAGTTATTCTACAGTTATTAATGCCATCATGAATATATTTTGCTTTTTTCCAGTTCCTTAAGAAGCTGTTGTCAACAGCAATTAAAGAGCCTTATGCTTATTTCACTTGGGAGAGCAAATGCACAAAACCAGAGCTAATCTCAAGTCTGGATTTAACAGTAAGATTAATTTACTTGCTCCTGAGCCACATGGAAGGTTTTATTATGAAGCAAGCTCTGAAAGGATTTCAGCTCAGTATGTCACGCAAAATGTTTAGACTTTTGTTTATATACGCTTTCATAATTTACATAACAAATAGGAATATAATAAACTAGTCCAAAAATCCAAGGAATCAAAAGTCCAGCTCTGTGGCTATTGGAGGATAATTCATGAAGTCTTACAACACTGGAAATGTTCAGTAAATATTATTTTGGAGGAGCATGATGATTAAATATCAATAAAATTTCTGACAGCAAAACGGAGGGTGACATGGAGATTTATTACAGGTCATTTCTTCAATAGTGTTCTGCATGTGCACAAACTCCAATCTTTCTTAAATAAGGGTGTTAAAAGGCTGTAAGGCACCTAAGGGAATGGGAGCAATCTCACTGAACCTAGAATATTCTTTTATGAAGTCTTTTGTGTCTTGTTACATGATTTGTTTTCCTTAGGGGAACTAGTCAAACTCATATCATATCTCCATGTCTTCTGCTGAGAATTTCTGTGTACAGCTTCTTGTCTTAAAACACTTGAAATTGCATCTCTATTTTGTGAGAAAGGAAAATCAGATGTTGGTGAGGGTTTACGATTCTGTATTTTCTGGAGAGATGAGACAGTACAATCTGAGCATCCCTAATCAGAAAACCCAAAATTCCAAATGCTCCCAAATCCAAACATTTTGAGCGCTGTCATGATACCACAAGTAGAAAATTTTACACTTTCCCTCAGGTAATGGGTCACAGTAAACACACAGGCACACAACATACCGTTTATCCAGCATCCTCATGAGGAGGGTACCTCCTCATCCCTAGAAGACCCATTTCCTGGGTCCCTCCACCACTTCCAATGTTTCTTCTTACCTAAAAAAAAAAAAAAAATCAGTGTACAGTAACCTTTTAATCAAAACACAGCACCATAGGTGGAGACTGAAAGCCGCCATGGTTTGCTGTTGCTGTTGCTTAAGAGCTGATACAGGTGTCCAATGAGGCTACTGTGCTTCCTAGTTACCCTGGACATGTTAGTTTTTACTGTTTTATTTTCTGGCATATTATTTACTGTTAAGTACTTACATGTGAATAAGTATAAGAACATGATTGCTTATTGGTAGCATGTAAATCCAGAGCCAAGAAGGATGGTGGTGATAAACAACCACAGATGGTCCACATGCGTGGCTGAGATAGGGACACCTTTGCTTTCTGATGGCTCAATGTACAAGAACTTGGTT
Organism: Hylobates moloch; assembly: GCF_009828535.3. Lineage (NCBI taxonomy): Eukaryota > Metazoa > Chordata > Mammalia > Primates > Hylobatidae > Hylobates > Hylobates moloch. The sequence continues at coordinate 35,106,562 of NW_026652290.1, read as the reverse complement.
TCACGCACAAAATTATTTTTAAAATTATATAAAATTACCTTCAGGCTATGCATATGAAGTGTATTTAAAATACAAACAAATTTCATGTTTAGACTTGGGTCCCATCCCAAAAATATCTCATGATTTATATGCAAATATTCTCAAATCCAAAAAAAAAGAAATCCCCAAATTGGAAACAATTGGTCCAAAGCATTTTGGATGAGAGATATGCAACTTGAGGTAACTCAAGGTGAGGCCTTGAAATTTCTGCTACTCCCTCCCGCAGGCCTAGAGAATATCTCTCTTGAAGATTCCGTAATACACCACCCAAATTCATCAAGAAAAAGTTCTATTTTCCAACTTACAATACAGGAGTGGCATTTTTCACCAGTCCCACACAAATCTTCATTTTTCATGTTATAGCTGTTGAATTTACTCATAAAATAGCAGGATACGTCAAAGAACTGACTCTGCATATCTCATATCATCAAAATAAGCCATTCATTAAAGGCCTTCTCTATGAATGCAGAATGTAGCCAAAGAATCAAAAAGAGCATCAATGCAAAGAAGTCTGCTGGAGGTTAAATGACACAGCCAGGACATGAAAACATCCTTGCCTAGCATCGTTGTAAAAATCAAGGCTGATCACAGAACAGAGAGATAGGTTAGTAGAAAGAGTCCAAAATATTAACAGAGACTCAGTCCGAGGTGATTTGGAAAAATATTTTCTTTGAAAAAAAATCCTTTGCTGTCAGAATTGAAATTCATTCCTTCATGTTGATAAGATCATCAGGTTTTTAGTCCAGCTGTAGCACCCAACGGGGCCTTTTGAGTTTAACAAACCCTTGGGACTCCCAAGACTATTACTGGCAACAATTGTCCCCTCTCCACTCTGAGGGATACAGGACAGGAACCTGAGATCATTCATGAGGACATCAATCCTGAGGCCCCCTCTTCTGTGGGAGTTGTCATCACGGGAGTCTTCTCAGCCATCTGGATCCTGTTTTCTCTGGCTCGCCAGGCAAGGGCTCACATGTGAAGGAAGAGACTCACATGGACAGAGTGCAAAGACTTTCCAAGCTTAGAAGGCTCATGAGCCACAAGAACCAAAACCTTTGGTAACAATTCTATAGGCCTAACTAACAGCATCTCTGCAAGAGAGAAGCCCAGTGGCAGCAGTCACCAGCGGCAGGGAAGTGCAAAGCTGTGATTTCCCATGAGGTGTTCATTGTTCAACTGCAATTTGCCAATGAGGGGTCATTTTTACCACAAGAAATATTGCATATAGCATAGTGGAAGATCCACCTTTTCTCAGGATGCTGGGACAACAGTTAGAAAGTTAATTGTTACATTTTCCTAGAAAAGGGGTAACACTTCTCAACCCTTTCACTCGAGTTGGCATTTCCTAACTTGAGTTAGGAACGAGTGTTCCCCTTGTAATGGATGCAGTGCCAAAAAGAAAAATGGAAAAAGAAAAAAAAATGTGGGAGGAAAACAGGAAGGAAGGGAGGGAGGGAGGGAGGACACAAGGGAAGGGAAAAAAAGAGAAAGACAAAGTTTGTTGACAAACACCTGCTAAGCTCCATATATTGATGTGAACTTTGAAACTCCTAGAGGAAAATACGGCACATGTGATTTCCCCTACACATCATATAGCACACTGTGTGCCACTAATCTCCAAGATGTCTCATGTTCTTATTGGCAAAAAGAGTCCTCCCCTTCCCAAGCTGTTTTACCAAAACTATTGTATAATGCTATTGCATAAAAGCTAGAGTTACATTACATTGTTAAATAGAAGAGGGTTTTCTTAATTCTTTTTCATTAGTACAGGTCTTATCACTGATCCTTACTCACTTTTGGAATGTTCTTGGATTCAAAGCTCTACCCTGATTTGAATTCCAAATAGCAAAATAGGAATTCAAATGAGCCAATCAGGAGAGCAACATAACCAAACTAAATTATTTTAGTTTGCATTTTGGCAAACTGGGATTGTGCTGAAACAGAATTTAATACACATTAAATTAGAGTGACTGGCAAGGACCCGGAACAATTTAAAATTCTACAAAATCAAAAATCTAAATTACAGTAAGTGAACAATTCTGCATGTATCAGAATATAAGATGGTGACAATAAATGCAACCCTGTTCAGCCCAGTTAGTTCTGTCCTCTATAATACAGTATTTAGTTTTTCTTAATAATTTTCTACCTATGGCTATATAGAGAAATTTTAAAATTTTGGTTGTTTGATTTTTAAATCAGTAAGCTCATAAGGATATGTGCATAAGAAAACAAGTTTATGAAGAAAATAAATTTTCATGCATTAATGATGATATGAAATTTAAAAGTGTTCAATTTCTTTATAAATGCCTGTTACATTTTTAACTAGAAATACAATTAACAAATAAACTATACAGAAAAGTCTTCTTGTAGCGTATTAAATTGAATGACTTATTCCAGGGAGGTTAATGCTGGTACTGCTTTTAGACATGATCACAGTTAGCTATGAATACGAACGTCACAAAGAGCGGTGCTGAGAAAAACATGATACGTTCCTTCTCATCTTGTGGACCAATACAAAAATAGAGTTTATGGCCACATATTTCAAACCTTGATCAGTGGGAAAGCCTGAGTCCTGGCACAAATGTAAACGCAGGCCATAAATTAGCCATAAAAAGGGCGCTACACTGTTCAGGATGCGAGGCCCTGTCTAAATTTACAAACTGTTTGCAGAGCCTCTGAGACTAATGGATGAATAAAATATTTCAGCCAACTGGTAAAGTAAGTACTATGCATGATTGAAAAGTACTGTAGCTGACTGCTCTGATTAATGAGGGGTAAATTACTGTTAATGCTTATAATAAATGTGACAGGCTATATTTCACTGAGAAGCAGCCAGGGCGCTATACCGGCTCTACTGGTTTAAGAGCTGTGGATGAAACGACGACTAATTAATCACTGGGATGTTTTAGAATTCTGTAACACTTTCTGTCTAAAAGCAGAACAGCCCTTATGTGCTGCCTAAGTGGGGAGCTCTTCTCCCCTTACCTAACCTCTTCTGGACCAGGGGTGGAGTTTTATTGACTTTTCAGATCTGATTTTGTTTTGAGGCCACATGTAATATCATGTTTAAAGAAATCCAAGTCTCTGAGAAAGGGATGAATTTGAGCTATAGTTGTCCTCATTCATTACAAGTTTACAAGTCATCCTTGACACCTACTGCCTAGGGAGGTGGAATAAATCTACCCTGATGAAGCCTGAGTCCAGGACTCAGCTATGAGTGGGACCTCTGTGCAGGTGGGCTCAGGATACATAAAGGAGGCATGTGCAGAAGGCCAAGTAATCCAATTCAAGGAGCCAGGTGGAGCTTTGCTCAGGTAAACAGTGGTGGGCGAGAGCTCATTGCTAATTCTTCACCAAGAGAGCCTGGCTGACTTAGGAAAGCTCAGAGCTGGACGGGCAGGCAGAGGCCTGTCCAACAAGCCAAAATCAGGGCCAGGATCAGGGGAAGTCAGAGGCTGCATCAACACAGACAGACAAATGCATTTACTGAACTGTGTTATTAACATCCAGGTTACACAGATCCTGACAATCCCAAATTGGGGTCCAGGCATATCAAAGCCTGTCCTCAAAGAGCCTATGGGACTGGAGGAAAAACGAACATGCTCAAATTCCTATGGAGCTAACCCTGTGTGAATCATTTCTGGCACCAGGGTTCTAGGCCTGTGTGCCTGCTAAGCCTCAACAGTATCACCAGAACGCACCTGGAAAACAGATTTGAATTCGTGACTGAGATCAGCTGTGTGGTGATGCTGCATAATCACCATCATCATCATCATCCCTTATTTTTGAGAACTATTTCATTTTCCAAAGCATTTTCATACATATTTAGTTTCTCACTTAATTTTCACAATCAACTCATAAGATAAATAGATGGTAGTTTCCTCAAAGTATCTGATGCTCAGAGAGGCTAAGGATTTGACCAAGATCATACACTTAGTGTAAAGTTTCAAATATAACTCAGATATGTTGATCTCTATTTCAAGGCTGTCCATCCCCACGAACACATAAATAATGCATGAATTAATATATAATTAAAATATCCATACATTCATTCACTTACCAATGCACCTTTATACCTATTTATCTACTCATTTACCCATCCATCACCTCCTTCCCTCCATCCATCCACCTGTCAATCCATATTTCAGGGTTTTTATTCCACCAAGCACTGTGTGATTTGGCTCCCATATTCCTCTCCAGTGTTAATATGAATACAACATTGCCAATGTACAGACCCACATGTATCTAATTCTACAGCTCTTCCATTTTCTGAACTACCATTTTTCTCGATCGATCGATCAATCAATCGATCTATCAAGTATCTATAGCTCTGTATCTCTCCTGTCTCCATTTTAGTGAGGTTCTGGTTAAGTGGAATCTTCCCCACAATGAATTTGCAGACACACATAGGCCAAAGTGGCTCCTTTCTGTGCCCCACTGGCATCTGGCACACCTCCAAAGAATCCCAATACACTCTGCAGAATCAGTCATCTGACTACTTTGTTTTCCTCTATAGTTTCCAGGAAAGGACAAAGATTCTGTTTTCTGTATCCATCTATTCCCTATTTCTAAGCACAGTGTTTTATTCACGGTAGAAATTCAAGAGTTGCATTAAATGAGTAATTGATTTATTAGTAATAGTAAGTAGATACTTAAAATTATTTATTCTCTAAAATATGCTAAACATATAATGATAATGGTTAAAAGCGTGGACATGAGAGCCAGATAGCTTCCACTTCCATTGGCCACTTTCTTACTCTGTGACATTCAGGAAAAAGAAATAACTACTCGAAATTTCTGTTTCTTTAGATGCAAAGTGGGTATATATTATCTGCCTTATTAGAGTGATGGTGGATTGAAACAATGAGTGTAAAACACTTTAGTGTGGTTTTTGGAACACAGTAAACACTAAACAAAATTAGATGTTATGATTAACCTTGATTTTTTTCTCATGAATTTTTGAATTTTGGGGGTTAAACTTTTCCTTTTTTTTTTTTTCTTTTTTTTTTCCCATGAAAACGCTGTACTAAGAACAATGGCCCAGACACAAGCACTGTGGAGTCTGTTACTTTAGTGGAAGTAGCCTGTCCAGGCTAACACAGAGGGCTAGGCTGGTGGGAACCTACTAGACAAGAATCCTAGACCATGGCTGGGTCAGGATGCACTCTGAATTTCATACTAGAATCTCCTATAACTGTTGGAAAATTACCAAAGGCTTTATTTGGGAGTGCAACTAGATGACCACTCAGAAAGTCAGTGAGTCTGTACTCACTGCCTACTATGGGCTGGATAACCTTGGCCTGGAGGTGTATTGTCGATCAGGACAAAATCAACAGCATCAGAGACTTCTCCTCCAGTGACAGATAGTGAGGGAAAATAAAAGAAGTAAATGTGATGATTCCAGACAAGGATCAGTGTTAACAATCAAATAAAACTGGAAAGTGTGATAGAAAGCAACAGCGGCTGCATTTGCTGGGTTGCCAAGACGGTCCCACTGAGAAAATGACCTTTGAGTTGGGACCTGAAAGATGAGAAGGGCCCAGAGCAGCAAGGACATGGTGGGTTGGGATTTCCAGCTGAAGAAATAGCAACTGCAAAGGCCATTGTCAGTGAGCTCATGGGAAACCAGTGTGATGGTAAGCCAAAGGACAGACAGGAATTGGAGGCGAAAGAGAGACTGCCACACGTCTCAAGGTCCCTTTGCAATGCTTCAAGGGAGAGGCAGCAATGAGCAGTTAGACCCACAGTGGAAGATGAGACAACAGGGGAGAAGATTTAATTTTCCTTCCTCTCATCTTCTCAAGACCCCAAATAGGAGGCATGAGGAGTGAAGGAAAAAGAACAGCAGACAAAAGAAAGGGATATTCAGTATCTTTCGATTCTGGTCAAGACTTCAGGGGCAAATTAAACAGTATGTTAATTTCTATATCATTTTTCCCATAAATAAATTTAAAACTTTCAGTAATGTGATATAGTTCGAGATTAGATCATGCCACTGAGTTAAGTAGCACATGCCCAGCAGAGAAACAGTATGATGACTTTAGTTTTGGAATGCTGTTTGCTTCCTCCTCTCTCTCCCTCCTATCTCTTTAGAGACACACACATATTCAGCAACCTGCACTGGCAGCTTCTGCCAAGTAATCCAGCCAGTACATATCCATAGTCCCGAGAAACATATTCTTGTTTACTCATCAGGTGAATTTCCTATTTCTTGAAATTTATCCTGGACACCTTCCAAGTTGATGACACAAAATTACCATTCATGCCAAGGTGGAAATGGAAATGGAACCAGTGTTGTTAGAAAGCATGTCCTATGGACTTATGCTTTGCCTTGGAGAGAGGCTATTCTTTCCAATATTTATATTATTTGTTTCCATTCAACTAGTAAACCTAATAAATATACACTCGTTCAGTTCTCCATAATTACACTTATTAAGCCCAGTCTTCCCCTTGTCATACTTGAGAGCCCTAGCTGATCACTCTGGCTTGTAGACATTTGTAAGGCTAGAGCATCAGTAGCCAAACACAGAGAACCATATAAAAGAATATCTGGAATGGATCTGAGATATTAATCTCAATTCTTCCTCTAATTTTACAAAAATGAAACATGGAATCCAAAGAAGCAAGTGATTTTCTCAATGTTTTACCGTGGCAGGTCGTGGCAGGACAAAGTCTAAGCCATCACAGACTCCAAATGCAATGATTTTTCCTCCTCAGAAGAAATGAATGACAGCTTGTTATCCAATAGACAGTCTGAGCAGGCTGGTAGTGTGGGAGACAAAAGGAATAAATGACAAGGTAGCAGTCTGCGCACACTCTAAGAACAGGGCTTTGCTTTGGGGACCTTTGGCCAGACAGCAGACATTGGAGAGGCCAGGAGGTAGATGTAAATGTGAGGAGTAATTTCTTACACTTTGTAAAACATATTGTTCTGTATACTAGTCTGCTATTCACACTCTTTTCTGTTTATTATCTGGGGTTTGCACACTTCTGTACTACTCAGCTATGTGCTGGCAGCAAAGGGCTGCCAAACATGAAACTGCAGGAGAAATCTGACTTATTATGAAAGTCAAAATTTTATTTAGTGGCAAGTATTTTAAATAATCACTACTATGAGAAACATGGAGTATGGGAAAACACAATTATATCTGACTCAATTTTTAAAGTGAAAAATGAGATTTCAAAATAATTTCTTATTAAAAAAAAAGTCTTTTTGAGTTACTCCCTTTATACTCCCATAGGGTATGAATTCTTTTTGCCTATAGAATTCCTAAGGGTTTGAAGGCAGAAGAATATTCAGGAGAATTTTAAATTAAAATTTTAATCTGTTGATTAATTATTTAATTTTTAGAAACAACATCGGTATGAAATATTCTGACCAAATAATATTCTAAATAATATTTCATAATGAACCATTTTAATCTCGAAATTGCAAAACAGTATACATTCAAGAACTCATGAACTTTTAAAACTGTATGGCTGAAAAATAGCTTTCTGCATTTACTTCAAAATTTTCTCTGGAGATGTGTCAATTCTGACATTTTATAACAGCCTAGAGGGAGACCTTCCAACCTCAAGTCTGACAGCAAATCTGTCAGTCTACCATCAGCCCTGTGACCAAGAAATGTCACATGTGTGCAGAAGAAGGTCCTTGAGGAGTCAGGAGAAGGAGAAATATGACTCTTTTTAGTTATGGGTCCTCTTTCTTCTATTTTAAAGACATATTTATCCCTTCAGAGAATAAGCAGCTATATTTTGAGAGAGAGTTTCTCATTCAAGTTAAGCGATTGTATCTTCATATATATGGTTCTAAAATACTATTACATCCCTACTGTGTCGCAGATGCTGGGCTAGGAAGCTGCACTGCTTTATTTTTTGCCTGAGGCTTTTAAGTCTTTTAACTGCACAGAGTGTTCCTTAGGCAAGTTTTTGAGTTCATGTAACAATTCTACCTATTAGAATGTTCCTTATCATAATAAACATGCTCTCTCGAACAGAAGCCCAAAATACTTTGACCATGGATAGTAAGAGAAGAATGAGAATGCATTCATTAAGAAAAGACGACAAAATCACCTATGCTAAGGTTTCCTGAAAGAATGATAGGTTAACAACATATAGTAGAGAAACGCATAGACAACATACCATGAAGAGCAAAACACAGTGTGGCATCCTCCAATAGGATGATATGTTATGGACTGTTTCAATGGATGTATATTTCAGGTATTTTCCTGCATATGAAGCTTTTAAAGGAAAATAATGAAAGTAAAAAGGAAACAGGCATGAAATGTCTTACTTCTTCAAAGGGTTGGTTCAGAAGCAGGCACCATAAATGTTATGAGCTATGGTAATCAGTATGGATGAGCAAATTCAGGCAGGGCTCTCGTGACTCAGGTCCAGGTGACAGTAATCAAAAGATCTTCCACTGACCATGGAAAGGCCAAGAGTGAAGTCTATATTCCTTTAATTAAAGCCCTGACTTCTGGTAACGCTAAGAGAGCAGGAAGAATATCCAATTCTGTAACCCATTCCCACCCAAGATTTAGTAGATTTACTCAATATCATCATAAAGAATGATGTAAATGGATGATGCCAAATACCCTTATATTTATAAACACACACATGGAATTATCTGGCAATACAGTAATTTATTCTAAGGCACAATTCAATACATTTTGTTTATGCATGCAAACTTGACTCCCTCATCAAAACAGACACACCTAACTCAGCCAGAAGATCAAATTTATTATCCTAATCCATACGGCACTCATTTGTTCATGACTTAATAATTTTTCAACATTTATTAGCATCTACTGTGTGTCTGGACATTATACTAGGTGCTGAAGCTACAGAAATAAATAATCAGACCCAGTCTTTACCCACAAGGAGCTCACAAACTTGTGGGGGAGAAAAACACATGAAGAATAAATTGTACACTGAGACATGCTGTAATTAATAAACAAGAGGGCATGAAAAGGTACTGCAATGGGCTGAATATGTCCCTCATGACCCCATGTTCACATATTGAAAATCCTCACACTCAAGGTGATAGTATTAGAAGGTGGGGCCTTTGGAAGGTGATTAGATTGCAAGCCCTCATGAATGGGATTAGTGCTCTTGTAAAACAGGTGTCAGAGAGCTGCCTCATTCCTTCCAGCATGTGAGCACTCAGTGAGAAGACAGCTGTCTATGAACTAGGAAGCAGGCCCTCATCAGACACTGAATATGCTGGGGCCTTGATCTTCAACTTCCTGGTGAGAATGAGAATTAACTTTGGTTGCTTATAAGCTGCCCAGCTTATGGAATTTTGTCATGGTAGCCTAAATGGACTAAGAGGGACACGTACCTCTAAATGAGGGAAAACAGTCAATAGTCAGCAAAAACATCACTAAAGGGGTAACCTTAGACTTGAGACTTCAGGTCAAACTTGAAATTCTCCAGAAAACAAAGAAGTACTGTGCAAAAATAGATGTGAAAGCATGGACTTTATTTCCGGGACCAGCAAATGATTTTACCCAACTAAAATATAGTGAGTTTATAGAGGTCAGTGACAAAAAATAATAATAATAATAGTAATCAAGTCTGATGATGAAAAGCGGGGGGCCTAAATAGCAAGAAGCTTTGTATAGAATGCAGAAGCACTTTCTTGTGGCAAGGTGGAAACCATGATGCCTTTTAGGCAGCTGAGTACATGATCAAATTTATATTTTTATAAGGCTCACCATGGATGGTGATGCATGGATGATGAAATGGAGAAGGCAAAACTGGAGAATTGGAGGCCAGGTGGGCTTTACGAGACCGGTGAGATACTGCAGGGAAAAAGATGCTGCAAGCAGGAAGGAAAGCAATGGCCTTGAGGGGGCAGTGAGGAGGAAGCTATGAGAGGTCTGCGGGAGATGGAACCAGCCAGGCTTGCTCTTCAATTGACTTGTGCAGTGAAGAGGAGAAAGTGTAATGGGAGATGAGGAGGAAAAAAACCTCAGTACAGACTTTTTAGACCTGAAAAATAATAAGATCACAATGCATAAAAAATTGCTATATAGCCAAGTGACACTTTAAGAAAAATATAGAATCTTCAATGGATTCATTAGGAAACAGGTCAGGTTGATGAATTTAACAAAAGTTTAACAATTTAGTAGGAAAAAATACTATAATCTAAAAAGAAAAAAATTAATTTTAGCTGGGTGCTATGGTGTGCACCTGTAGTCCTAGCTGCTCCGCTGGGGGCAGGGGGCCAGGGTAGGTGAGAGGCCCCTGAGCCCAAGAGTTCCAGTCCAGCCTGGGCAACATAACAAGGTCCCTGTCTCTAAAAATAAATTAATTAAACACAATTAAAATAATTTAAAAAGATAAAATCAGGCAGTTAAATAGAAATTTTTCCCCAAAGTAGAAATAGTTATTCAAAGCAAAATGTGACTATTTTTAATGTTTATGGGCACATAATAGTTGTTCATACTTATGGGTTTGAAATACACAATAAAATATTGTTAACCATAATCACCATAACTGTGCTACCACTCACTAGATCTTATTTCTCCTACTGAACTTTGTTTTTTACCCATTAATCATCTCTTTATCCCCTTGCCCTCCCCATTACCCTTCCCAGCCTCTGCTAACCATCATTCCACTCTCTGCTTCTGTGAGATCAATTTTCTTAGCTCCCACATATGAGTGAGAACATGCAGTACTTGTCTTTCTGTGCCTGGCTTATTTCATTTAACAGAATGTCCTCCAGTTCCATCCATGTTGTTGCAAAATGTGATTCCTTAAAACAGTAACCATTGTTACCATTTATGTAGGGCTTACTATTTTCCCAGGTACTGTTCCAAGCATTATATATTAATCTTTTAATTGTTCTACAAAATGTCCACAAAACGGATACATTATTATACCAGTTTTTAAATGAGAAAACTGTGGCATGTAGAATTTAAGTGAGTTTCCCAAGATCATATGGCTAGTAAAATGATTAATATATTCAAAATGCTTTGGCAAGTGTGATCAGAAAAATAAAACCTATGTAGAATCTATAAATGAAGAAAAACAATCAGGAAGTTGGGCAACAGCTTCTGATATAACAGAGACTTAAGAATTGATTAGAAATGTCTATGTTCAACTTAATACCAATAAATTTAAAATACTAAATTAAACTGTAAAATGTTAGGTAGTGAGAAAACTAAATAGTTCAATAACATAGGGGAAATTAAAATGCTAATCAAAGACTTACCATTACCATCCTAAAGGAACTGTTCCAGAGAATTCTATGAGGTATTTCTATGAAATTCTCAAAGAATTGATTGTTCTCCCCTTATAAAAATTGTTTTAGAAGAAGGCAAGGCACATCTCATTTAAAAGGTAGGTATAGCTAGACGCAGCCTGATAAAAAACCAATGCAGCACAAGAAAAGAAAAAACAAAACGTACTGGCTAATATAAGAACATAGAAGGGAAGAAATGCAGGGAGAGAAGGAGGGAGGAAAGGAGGGAAGAAAAACAATATCAAAATAAATCAAGCTGTACTTTAAAATGATAGAACACTACGACTGTATCAGTCCGTTTTTATAGCAAATGAGAGACTTAGGCCAATTAGTTAAGGCTGAAAAGAAATTTAATAAAGAAAGGCGAGCGGATCACAAGATCAAGAGATCAAGACCATCCTGGCCATCATGGTAAAACCCCGTCTCTACTAAAAATACAAAAATTAGCTGGACATGGTGGTGGGTGCCTGTAATCCCAGCTACTGAGGAGGCTGAGGCAGGAGAATCGCTTGAACCCGGGAGGCAGAGGCTGCAGTGAGCTGAGATCATGCCACTGTACTTCAGCCTGGTGACAGAGCAAGACTCTGCCAAAAAAAAAAAATAATAATAATAATAATTCTCAGCAGCCCCCAGAATCAAGTTTGGTATCCATACCATCAGGAACAGTTTTTAAGTTAACAGCCTGGAATGTTCCCCTGGAATTCTTCCACCACTCCTGAACATGCAAACTGCCACCAACACCAACAACCCAGGGAATAAGTCCCTCCTCTAGGATGGCCTCTACTGTCCCTAAAAGCTGGCTGTTTCTGCTTTGCCATGCGCTGCAGAGTGAACTCTCCCATAGCCCTTCCTGTTACCACTCTTTTGTGACTGTGTCTTCCTTGGGTCTTGTGGTCAGCTGAGTGTAGCTTACAGGCCTGTGTCCTAGCTGCCACAAGGTTAAGAGGGTGAGTTTCTGGATTCAACTTAAAATAGGCACAAGCCACAGAGTGAGACGTGAACCAGACAGGAATAGTGATAAAAGGTTTTGGAAAGCCAGAAAGTTTATCCTAGTAATGGAAGAATATTTCAACTTTAAAAATCTATTATGTTAATTTACTTATTATAGGAATCACAAATCTAAATAGACGATAAACTAAACGATACAGATTGATAGAACATATTTGTATAATATATAACAAAGGAGTAATATCAACAATATAAACAACTTTACAAATTCACAAAGAAAGAGAAAAATCCCAGTAGAGAAGTGAGCAAGGCAGGAATGTGTAAGTCACAGAAGAGAATATTAAAATGCTTTTTTCTAAGCATATGAAAGATATGAAACCTCATTATAATCAAGAAAAATATTAAGAACAATAGGACAATGCTTTTGACTGGTTACATCGGTAAAATTTAAAATTTTGGTATTCTCAGGAGTGGTGAGGATATACACAGATTGCCTTATAAACTATGGTGGTTGTAAGTTTGTTGCGGCCACACCACATGGCAATTCAGCTTCGGAATCTATTAAAGTACATACATTATGACTCAGAAGTTTCTCTACTTGTTACCTGTCCCAAAGAAACAGTCTCATGTATGTAAAAATAAGTATGTTCCGGATGTTCATGGCAGAATCGCAGAATAAATTAGTGTTCCAAATACCTATCATTGGTGAAATAACTAAACAAATGGTGGTCTATTCTAACTATTAAATCTCATGTTATGGTTAAAATGAAACAAATAGACCTATATGTGCAAAGATAGAAAGTGATAGGATATGATACTGTTCATGTAAAATGGAGATTCATACACACAGGCATGCACATAAAGCGCCATATTTATTCCGCGGGTCCCTGCGTATGAGAAGCGTTAACTCAGAGAAAGAGATCTGCAGTAGCCACACAGAACTAATCATGCCACCCAGCTTTGTGGGAGCAGTAGTGGGAATAAACTTGCAAACTTGGGGGTTGTAGTCAAAGAACAGTAGTATTAACATTGATTTTATAATGTTGATAAGAAAACCAGTAGAAAAGGAGAATGTAAAGACACAGGAAAGTGGAGGGATTGGTAGTTTGAGGGTCTTCAGAGAGCAGGAAGTGATAGGGCCTGGAAGACAACTCGAGGACTCAGGTTTACACAGGTAAAGTGATAGCTCTTTTGTCACCCAGAAGGGAAAAAATAGATGAGTTCAGCAATGGTTCATCCACAGGTTTGTAGCTGAGTTTCCATTTAGTGCTTCAGTTTTCTCAGGAAGCAGAAAAGTTAAAGAAAGTCTAGAAAAAATAAAAAACGAGCTACGGAGAAGGGGAAATGTGTAAGCAGCACCAACCTCCAATGGGATTGGTGGAAACTGTGGGTCTGTAATAGCCTCGACTGAGCAAGTTTGTGATGTCCTCTAGCAGCTCTCAGCCTTCCAAGCACAGGCAGAGTGATTCCAAGCAGCAGGACTCATCTAGACAGGGATGTTCAAGACCAGTGAGATGAAAGCACTACCAGGCAAGGGAATTAAAAATATTGATACAAGAGAGTGGGAGTGAAGGGCCATAAAATGCTACAGAGTCAGAGAAAGAGGTAAAGATCAAATTGAGCTGCTGTGAATGGAGAGACAATGGGAGACAGGTCACAGGGCCCAGAGGCTCTAGAGGAGCAAAGGAGTTGAAAAATAAACACACGCAACTGTAGGGTGGTGTCAGAGACTAGGATTCCTAGATGGGGTATTCCAGAAGTGGGGCAGTTCCAGGCAAAGTCAAGGTCCAATCTGTGGATGACCAAAGAGAGGTAGACGTGTAGGCCACTGGGGACAGAAAGCAGAGGAAATGGGGAGGCTGGATTCTCAGATGGGGCATTGACAAGGGTGGTGTGACACAGGGTTAGGAGACACTCACTCAATGCCAGCAAACAACTAAGGAAGGGGTGGTGAGGATGAGCACAGCCTCTGGAGTCAGGTAGATGAGGGTTCAAATGCCTGTTTTCTCCAAAAAGAGATACCAATCAGGCACCTTTGCAAGCACCAATCTCGGTTTGCAAAAGAAAGTAAATAGTACTTTGTTGACATTAAGAGAAAAACGTATATAAAGCGACTACTTCAATGCTGGCAAATGGTAAGTATGCAATCAGTGGAAAGGATTATATTTTTAAGTCAAGACCTGATAGCTATCAATCCCCTCTTCTGTGGCATTCTAGTCTTCTACAGCATGAGTCTTCTATCTTCCCTTTTCTACATTATGTTTCACCCTCAGTGATACATCCCCTTACAATTACTGCATTGCCAGAATCAACATTATCTCACAAATTAACACCTTGCAAATTTTCCCAGTATGCATGATTATCTATCTATCTATCTATCTCTCTATCTATCTACCTATTTATCATCTATCTATCTGAGTCTTTAGGTGAAATCACTAATAATCTTCTTTAGGAAAAGAAGATAATTCCACCAGTTGGGATTAGCAGACATTTGTACTCCACACAGCTATCGAGAATCAAGAAAGATGTTTGGCCAGTGCTGATCATGGATCACCAGCTACTATTATTGCTAGTTACCTATAAAAACTATCCACAATTCATTCAAATTGGTCCTGATAGTAAAAATTGCTTTAAATGAAGGGTTGGACACCTTTCTCATAAGCCTATATTCAGAACTATTCTGATTAGAATGATATTTCCTCTCTGAGGACATCTTACATCCTCAGATAAGGATCTATGCTAATACAATGTTACATACAGAGTGCATGATGTAAAAGATTTGGGGGAAATATATTAGGGAGGTTGATGACAAATGTCCTTCATTGAAAAGCAAAGAATTAACTGTCCACTGAAAAGTTAATATACAAAACCAAGGGCATATAGCAGTGTTTGTGCAGTGAACCGTCTGTCCTTCCCATACCCTTCGTAAAAGCTTTGTCTGAACTCTAGCACAAAGTAGAAGATAAACTGGAAAGAAGTTCACAAAGCTTAACTAGCTGCACAACCTTGACCAAGTCAGCAAGTCAGTTTACTTCCTTTAATCTCAGTCCCCTAAACAGAGAAAAAAAGAAAAAAAAAAAAAAACACTGTCAAAATGATAATCTATAAGCTTCCTGCATCCTTAATATGGTTCTTCTTTCAAAGTGATTCTATTTCAGATAGCATTTATTTTAAGTTTTTAAAAATTGTAAAGGGCTTGTACAACTTGGAAGGGCAATATTTCAGTGCCTTTAAGTCAACATGGACACCATTGCTATGAGGATTAAAGTTAAATTAATACATAAGAAAGCATTTTCAAATGTGTAAAGTTTGTATAAATACTAAGGAATTTTTGCCCAAATTTTACCTGTTTCTAAGTAGATCAATTTCTTAAAGAATCATAAAGTAGAGAAAAGTCCAAGAAATTTACATTCCGGAGTATGCTTTTCATCTAATTCATAGATATTTTATGTTATAGATCTGACTGCAGTATGACCCAAGATGTAAGTACAGTGTCAAAAATTTTTCAGTCACACACCTCACAATATTACAATTAAAAAAAATACCCGTTACTCATTAAATTCATCTAAAGTAACAGATTAAATATGTATGGCAGAAAATCATAAAATACCACAATTTTTCAACTTTGACATTTTCTGCTTATTATTGCTTTAACACAGATGAAACCAAGAGAAGTCAAAAAAATGGGCAAGGAGGCCGGGCGCGGTGGCTCACGCTTGTAATCCCAGCACTTTGGGAGGCCGAGGCGGGCGGATCACGAGGTCAGGAGATC
This sequence comes from Hylobates moloch, assembly GCF_009828535.3. NCBI lineage: Eukaryota > Metazoa > Chordata > Mammalia > Primates > Hylobatidae > Hylobates > Hylobates moloch. The sequence goes on along the minus strand of NW_026652290.1, from coordinate 35,090,552 downwards.
GAGACCACGGTGAAACCCCCTCTCTACTAAAAATACAAAAAAAAAAAAATTAGCCGGGCGTGGTGGCGGGCGCCTGTAGTCCCAGCTACTCGGAGAGGCTGAGGCAGGAGAATGGCGTGAACCCGGGAAGCGGAGCTTGCAGTGAGCCGAGATTGCGCCACTGCACTCCAGCCTGGGCGACAGAGCGAGACTCCGTCTCAAAAAAAAAAAAAAAAAAAAATGGGCAAGGAAGGCCGAAAGTACTATGTGGATGGACTCTCTAAATATAAAGTGTTGACAGTGGGATAGTTTAGACAAGGAAAGACAATGATATCTACTTCTTAAGCTTTTTGAAGTTTGGTTTTGTAGAGGGAATTTTAAACTCTATCCTCTCTTCCCAGGGTGTACTGCCTAGTCCACTTCCTTTGCCCTTTCATTGGTGTGGAATAACATGGAGTCACCATTAATTGCTGCTTACTTGCCAGAGCACAGGCCCTATTATCTTCCACGTATGCAATTTCCGTTGGAAGCTGAGTCAGTAGAAGTTGGTATTAGAGAATTTCCATGATACCTTGAATTTCTCACCACAGGCTAAGGAAATCATAGTCTTAAAGTTAACTATAAAACTTATGTTAGAGGCAATAATATAGCTGGCTATAGGAAAGTGTTTCACCTTTAAAAGAATAGTTTCCTCATTCTTGATTTACTTGTATAATAATACATAATAAAAGCCCAAGCTTACTTATTATAATTCATTTTGCTTTGAGTATCCTATAATCATTACCTAGAAGCATCTCCACGGTATCACAGAAAAAGTTCTGGAAGTTACAGGTCTTGGAAAATAAGCACAAAACTTAAAATATTTGTGGAACCAAGTGGGAAGGAACCTTTGAGCATTATTATGTTCTATATTTCTTAATATATATCTGTGCCTTTGCTAAAATAAATTAGGAGTATTCTGAGGCACAGTAGTCTTTCCTCATTTATTTACAAACCCCTTTTGCTGATTTATAGTGAGAAAGCATCTAACATGTACTCTTTCATATGGTGGTGTACAAGGAGATACTGAGGAATTGCTGCCACATGTCAAATGTCAAATGAGTATCTAATGCCTAAATTTCCTTCAAATATTGACACATTTGATTCATCTCAATACAGGGGCATAGTTACTTTGCAAAGAATTATAAGGTATCTCAAAACTTCAAGATTTATAATCTAATTAAAAATACAAGAGATTGCTTCCAATGTCAGGCAAGTGAGTGCTTTCTTGTCTTTTGTGAAAAGACAATTAGAGAGAAAATTAATGATGCAAATATCCTCCAAGACATAATCCCTGCATATAGGATCTTTTATGGACTCGACCCTCATACAAGTTCCCTGATGAAAGTGAGGGTGAAAGTTACTTGGTAAGATATATGTTTTAAGGAGGCCATTTCTAGCTGCTTCATAGAGAATGGATTCAGAACTGCGCATGAAGTGGAGGTAAGAAAATCTACTAGGAGGAAATCATACTTGACTGATAAAGGTCCATCCATGATGACTTTGATTAGGGTAGTGGCAATAGAGATGAAGAAAATTATTAGAATTAAGAGCTATTTTAGAGGTAGGAATAGTAGAACTTGTGTATGTAATATACAAAATGATAAAAGGGGAAGGATTCTCAGATTTAGGGTTTGAGAAACTTGGAAGATGATGATCTATTTTATTGTCTGAGTAGTAGTACTAAGAGATGATGGGTGAGTTTATAGAGACAAGGCATGAGCTTGACAGGCTTGCTGTAACATCCAGATCTCAGAAGGGAACCCTGAGATGAAGACACATGTCAGGAAATGGCCAGCACACGTGGGCACACTTTGAGCCTAGGAATAAAGACAGAGTATATGTAGAGATGAGAACAAGGAAAGCAAGAAACCATGGGAACTCCTGCGTGTAGGTGCTGGGTACAGGAAAAGGAACTGGCAAAGGAGGCTTTGAAGGAGAAGCTTGTGAGTTAGAAAGAAAACCAGGAATGTGATGAAAGGAGAAGTGAGTAGTCAACCATATTCAAGGTATTACTCAGTGAGGGAAGTCTGGGTGATAAATACCGATAATTGATGTACCTTGCCACTAATGGTTTGCATCACATATTTCCCTGGACAAGAAAGAATGAATAGAAGCAAAATGACATCTGTCCTGCCCACCATGAACACATGACATTAGGGGTCATTTCTGTAGGGTCACTTTGGTCATGGGAAGAAATGAAATTAATTTACTAACAGCTTTTATGAATCTAACCTATTTTTCAATGTGTTAGCACTTTCATATGTTAAGTTACTTTATTAGTATTTTTAAGAACATAATTTTCTAATTTCTTGAGCCCTTTTAAAATGTTTATTTTCTCATCAAACCGTAGCTTAGACTTCAAGTTCTGCCAAGATGGAGTAACCCTATTTCTTTTAGGTCCTTCCTTTACTAAAAATTGTGGACATATGGGGCCAGTGCGGTGACTCATGCCTATAATCTCAGCACTTTGGGAGGCCAAGGAGGGCAGATCACTTGAGGACAAAAGTTCAAGACCAGCCTGGCCAACATGGCAAAACCGTGTTTTCTACTAAAAACACAAAAATTAGCTGGGCATGGTGGTACACGCCTATAATCCCAGCTACTTGTGAGGCTGAGACATGAGAATCGCTTGAACCCAGGAGACGGAGGTTGCAGTGTGCCGAGATGGTGTCACTGCACTCCAGCCTGGGCAACACAGTGAGACACTGTCTCAAAAAAAAAAAAAAAATTGTGGACATACATAACAAATAAGCATAGAAGGGCTGAAAAATGGGGGAAAAAATGGATAGACATCCTAGGGACCTGAGAACTTCAGGAGCAACACAAAGATGAGTTCCCTGAGACAAAGCTCTGCAGAACCACAAACAAAAAATGCCAGTTGTATTTTCTGAACAGAACAAAAGGCTCCAAGAAAAGCCTGTTCTCTCATCAAAAGACTGGAAAAGGGTGGCTTAACAACAGAAACCTTTTTTGGCATTATCTGCCCTACTGCAGCCAAAAACCCAAAGAAAAACCATAACCTTCCCCGCTGGTTGCAGCAGGACTCAGCAGGAAGTAATCTTCCTCTCTATCCACTTGACAAAGCAGGGCACGGAATCCCAGTGCCTGGTGGTGGTGTAGGTCTGTGTGTGGGGCTGCTCTAAAAGGACTATAAATCATGCTGCTATAAAGACCCATGCACACGTATGTTTATTGCGGCACTATTCACAATAGCAAAGACTTGGAACCAACCCAAATGTCCAACAACGATAGACTGGATTAAGAAAATGTGGCACATATACACCATGGAATACTATGCAGCCATAAAAAATGATGAGTTCATGTCCTTTGTAGGGACATGGATGAAACTGGAAACCATCATTGTCAGTAAACTATCGCAAGGACAAAAAAACCAAACACTGCGTGTTCTCACTCATAGGTGGGAATTGAACAATGAGAACTCATGGACACAGGAAGGGGAACATCACACTCCAGGGACTGTTATGGGGTGGGGGGAGGGGGGAGGGACAGCATTAGGAGATATACCTAATTCTAAATGACGAGTTAATGGGTGCAGCAAAACAACATGGCACATGGATACATATGTAACAAACCTGCACATTGTGCACATGTACCCTAAAACCTAAAGTATAATAATAATAAAAAAAAAATAGTGCACTGATTCCCCAGACAGGATAGTATCAATAGAGTATAGTAGTGAGCTGAATATCTGCTTCCACCCAGTAGCAGGATTTAATCAGGTGAATTACCACTGGTTTCGTTCCCCATCCGCCACTGTCAGCTAGCTTCAGTGGCAGTTGAGCTTCTGCCCCAAACCTACACTAGCAAAGTGGTGTGGGTAATGCTAGCTTCCCGCTTCTTGGTAGAAGCAAGACCCAGGGAGAGTTGTTCTTATATCTCCTTTTGGAGTAAACAGTGTAGATACTTTGTAGCCTGCTTTTACCAGGAAGATGTCAGCAAAGCTGAGTAAGGAGCTGAATGCCCACCCTGTCCATCTAAAGGAAGGCAGTGGAAATCAGTTCTCCAATGGTGCTGGAGTGGTGCTGGCAAGGCAGGGTGGGAAGCTGAGCATACGCACCTGCTGACCACCACACCACACTTCAACAGGGGAGTGCCTGACAAAAACAGAGTATTAACTAAGGTCTGGATTCATATAATATTAAATATCTAAAGTGTCCAAATCACTTATATATGATAAAGACTAGTATTTAGATTATATAAGAATCTCTCAAACCTCAACAATAAAAAAATACTATTATCTTGGAAATTCACTCATACTAAGAATCATAAAAATTAGAATATGAATGAGATAAGACAATCAGCTGAATCAGATGTTGGGATTACGACAGGGATTTTACTGCAGCCATGATAAAAAAGCTTCAGTAAGAACCAAAGCCTTGTGTGTTACTGAAGTACTCCTCCCATCAACAAGAACAGAGTGCACATTCTTCTCCAGTACACAGGGAACATTCTCTAATAGAGATCATAAAACCAGTCTCAAAAAATGTTAAAATATTGCAGCCATAAAAAAATCTCCAAAGATAATGGAATAAAGATAGAAATAATAACAGTGAGAAAATTGGGAAATTCACAAAAATATGGGAAATATACAACAGAATACTAAACAACCAATACATCACAGAAGAAATCACAAGGGAAATTATAAAATACTTTGAGATGAGTGAAAGAAAGAGAATATACTGAAATTAATAAGATGCAATGAAAGCATTGCTCAGAAGGTAATTTATAAATGTAAATGGCTGCACTTAAAAAGATGATACAACTGATTTTACAGAAATAGAAAGACTATAAGGAATACTATAAGCAAGTATATGCCAGCAAATTTGATAATCTTCATGAAATGGATACATTCCCAGAAACATACAACCTACCAAGACTGAAATAGAAAATATGAACAGACTTATAAATAAAGTAAGAAGATTGAATCACTCATCAAAAACCTCCCAACAAAGAAAAGCCCAGGACCAGATGGCTTCACTGGTCAATTCTACCAAACACTTAAAAAAGAACTAACAACAATCATCTTCAAACTCTTTCAAAAAATTTAACAGAGAGAGCACTGCCAAACCTATTCTATGAGGACATCATTACTGCAATACTAAAGCCAGACAAAAACATTACAAGAAAAGAAAACTGTAGATCAATCTCCCTGATAAATATTGAAGCAAATATTCTCAATAAAATACTCGCAAATAGAATTCAACAGCACATTGAAAGGATACACCATAAACAAGTGCAATTTATTCCCGGGATGCAATATTTGAACATATGAATATCAATCAATACAGCACACCAAATTAACAGAATCAGGAGAAAAAACCACATGATTATCTGAATAGATGCAGAAAAGTCATTAGATAATAATCAACATACTTTCATGATAAAATCACTCAACAAGCTAGGAATATCAGGAAACTACCTAACTATAACAAAGGTCAAATGTAAACAGCCCTATATTAGTCTGTTCTCACATTGGTATGAAGACATACCTGAGACTGGGTAATTTATAAAGAAAAGAGGTTTAATTGACTCACAGTTCCACATGGCTGGGGAGGCCTCAGGAAACTGACAATCATGGCGGAAGGCAAAGGGGAAGCAAAGTATATCTTACAGGGTGGCAGGTAAGAGAAAAAGTGTGAAGGGGGAACTGCCAAACACATAAAACCATTAGATCTCATGAGAACTCACCATCAGGAGAACAGCATGGGGAAAACCACCCCCACGATCCAATCACTTCCCACCAGGTCCCTTCCTTGACACGTGAAGATTACAATTCAAGATGAGATTTGGGTGAGGAACAGAGCCAAACCATATCAAGCTCACAACTAACATTATACTAAGTGGTATAAGACTAAAATTATCTAAGATCAGGAAAAAGACAGGGATGCCTGCTTTTACTAGTTCTCACGTGAAGGTTTTACTTAAGAGTATTTAGACAGGAAAAAAGACATCCCAGTTGGAAAGGGATGAGTAAAATTATCTCTGTTTGCAGATGACATTATCCTATATGTACAAAACCATAAAGAATTCACACACACACACACACACATACACACACACACACACACACACACCTATTAGAACTAATAAACACATTCAGCAAAGTTTCGGGTTAGAAAATCAATATGCAAAAATCAGTTGTGTTTTCCATACAATACATACCAAAAAAGGAAATTAAGAAATTTTAACTTACTTCAATTTAAAATAGCATCAGCATAAATGAAATATCCAGGAATAAACTTAACCAAAGAGATAAAAGACTTGTAAACTGAAAACAACAAAGTGTTTCTGAAAGAACTTAAAGAGGATACAAACAAATGAAAATACATGCCCTGTTATAGGCTAGAAGACTTAATGTTATTGAAATGTCAATATTATCCAAAGCAATCTACAGAGGTAATGCAATCTCTATCAATATTCCAACAGCAGTTTTTGCAAAAATAGAAGAATCTGCCCTAAGATTTGTATGGAATCCCCAAGGGACCCTAAATAGTCAAAACTATCTTTAAAAATGAAAGGAACTAAGTTGGAGGTTTCACATTTCCTGATTTCAAAACTTATTATGAAGCTATCATAGTCAAAACAGTATGGTGCTGGCAGAAGCACAGAATTATATACATAAAGAAACCAGAAATACACCCTCACATATATAGTCAAATGATTTGCAACAAGTGTGCCAAGACCATCCTGCTGAGAAAGGACAGTGCCTTTAAGAAATGGGGTTGGGAAAACTGTATATCCACAAAAGAATGAAGGTGAATTCCTCCTACCTTATACCACACACTATATCATATACACAAATTAACTCAAAATGGATCAAAGGCCTAAATTAAAGACCCAAAACTATAAAACTCCTAAAAGAAAACATAGTGGAAAAGCTTTATGACATTGTACATTACAATAATTTATTGTATATGACACCAAAAGAACAGAGAACAAAAGTAAAAATAGAAAAATTGGACTACATCAAAATTATTTCACTGCAGCAAAGGAAATAATCAACAGAGTAAAGAGGCAACCTACAAAATGGGAGAAAATATTTGCAAATATGTATTTGACAAGGGATTAATATCCAGAATATATTAATAACTACTACAATTCAACAATAACAAAACAAATAATCTTATTTTAAAATGAGCAAAAAATTTGAATAGATATTACTACAAAGAGAATATACTGTGGCCAATAAGCATGTAAAAAGATGCTCAATATCACTAATCATTAGGAAACTGCAAATAAAAACCAGAATGAGAAACAAGCTCACACTAATTAGAATGGTCACTACCAAAAAGTGACAAGAGAAAGTAACAAATGTTGACTAAAATGTGGAGAAATAGAAAAACGTGTACACTGTTAGTGCACATATAAAATGGTGCCACTACACCATTCTAGAAAATAGGATGGTAGTTACTAAAAAAATTAAAAATAGAATATAAGATCCATCAACCCTACCTCTGGGTATATATCCAAAATAATTCAAAGCAGGCTCTGGAACAAACATTTGCACACCCATGTTCACTGCAGCATTATTCAATGTAGCCAAAGGTGAATGTCCATCAGTGGATGAATGGGTAAGTAAAATATAGTATATACACATAATGGAATATTCTCCAGTCTTAAAAAAGAAAGAATGAAATTCTGACACATGCTATGGCATTAGTGAACTCCAAGGTCATTATGCTAAGTGAAATAAACCAATAACAAAAAGACAAATACTGTGTAATTCCACTTATATAGGGTACCTAGAGGAGTCAAATTTATAGAAACAGAAAGTAGAATGGAGGTGGCCAGATACTGAGAGGAGGAGAAAATAGAGTTGTTTAATGGATATGAAGTTTCAGTTTTTCAAGATGAAAATATCCTGGGGATTGGTTACACAACAATGTGAATAAACTTGAAACTACTGAACTATACAGTTAGAAATAATTAGCATGGGCCAGGCGCGGTGGCTCATGCCTGTGATCCCAGCATTTTGGGAGGCTGAGGCAGGTGGATCACCTGAGGTCAGGAGTTCGAGACCAGCCTGGCTAACAAGGAGAAACCCCATCTCTGTTAAAAATACAAAAATTAGCCGGGCGTGGTGGCATGTGCCTATAGTCCCAGCTACTCAAGAGGCTGAGTCAGGAAAATGGAATGAACCCGGGAGGCGGAGGTTGCAGTGAGCCAAGATCGCGACATTGCAATCCAGCCTGGGTGACAAGAGCAAAACTCTGTCTCAAAAAAAAAAAAAAAAAAGAAAGAAAAATAAAAAAGAAATATTTAGCATGGTAAATTTTATGTTATATGTTTTATTTTTATCACAATTAAAAATAAAATTAAACTGCTTGGGGAAAAGACAACATATTTCAAATTCTCAAATTATAACCAAGCTTTAAACCTTAAGAAACTAGATTGCACTTAATGGTAAATTTTGTGTTGCATGTTTCCACCATAATAATAAAATAAACCAAATGTAAATTTTAAAACTAAAAAGTATAATTTGAAAAACTGAAAAGGCAATAGCTCACTGGCTGGGCTCAATAGTAGAGCAGAAATGAGAGAGAACAGAGTCAGTAAACTTGAGGAGAGATCAATAGAATTTACTCAGTCTGAACAGAGAAATACAGTGAAAATCATGAACCTATGACAACAGCAGGAGAGCTAACTTTCATATCATTGGAGATCTAGAAGAAGAAATAGAGCAGGACACAACAGAGAGTGAAAAACAGTTCTTAAAAAATTACATAGAAAGGCACAGGCTTTAGAATAGCCAGAACAATCTTAAAAGTAAGAGTTAAATGGAAGGAATCACTCTCCTCAATACTAATGTCTATTATGTAGTTATCATAAACAAAACAATGTGGTATTAGTGGACACGTAGACACATAAATCAATGGAACAGAGTAGAAAGCTAAGAAATACACCCACAAAAATATGCCCAGCTCTTTTTTTTGACAAAAGTACTAAAACAGTCCAAAGGGGAAGGAACTAGAATAATTGGACATCCATAAGCAGAAAAAAAATAATGAAACTCAACCAAAACTTTATACAAATAAACTTTACACAAATAAACTTTACATCTTATAAAATAAAAATTTTCATATATATATATGAAAATCCTTGGGAGCTAGGGCAAGACAAAGAGTTCATAAACTTGGCACTAAAAGCACAGTCCTTAATAGAAAATATTAATAAATTGAACCTTATAAAAAGTTAAAACTTTGCTCTGCAAAGACTGTAGGAAAGATGAAAAGACAAGCTACAGATTATAGGTGAAATATTTATAGACCACATATTTGAGAAAGACTTGTATGGAGATTATCTAACAAACACTCAAACTCAGCAACAATAAACAAACAATAAGATTAGAAAATGGGCAAAAGACATGGGTAGGCATTTCACCAAAGATATACAGAGAGTATATAAGTACATGAAAAAATGTTCAACGTCACTAGCCACTAAGGAAATAAAATGACATATCCCTACACACTGCTATCAGAATGGCTAAAATAAAAAATAATAATAAAACAGTGAAAACACCAAAGTCTGGTGAGAATGTGGAAAAGTTGGATCATTTACACAATCACTGGTGGGATTACAAAATGGTAGAGCCACTCTGAAAAATGTTTATCAGTTTCTTATAAAACTAAACATCCAATCACCACATGTCCCAGAAATTACAATCTTGGGCAGATATCCTAGAGAAATGAAAATTTATATTTACACAAAGTATTTATACGCATGTTCATTACAGCTTTAGTTTTAACAGCAAAAGAAGGTAAACAACCCAGATGTTCTTCAATAGGTAAAAGGTTAAAAAACCTATGGGACATCCATACCATGAAATGCTACTCAGCAGTAACAGGGAACACACTATTCATCTCCAGAAAATTATACTAAGTGGAAAAAGTCAGTCCTCCTATGGAGGCCACCTATATGTATCATTTTATTTTTATAACATGTTTGAAATGACAACATTGTGGACATAGGAAACAGAATCGTGTTGCCAATGGTGGGATAGTGGGAGGAGGAGGGAGTGGGTTTAGCTCCAAAAGAATAACATCAGAGGAGACTAGGTGTATTCAGGGTGTCATGTCCTGTAATCTCAGCACTTTGGGAGGCCAAGGTGGGTGGGTCATCTGAGGTCAGGAGTTCGCAACTAGCTTGGCCAATATGGTTTAACTCTGTCTCCACTAAAAATACAAAACTTAGCTGGGCATAGTGGCACACACCTGTAATCTTAGCTGTAATCCCAGCTACTCGGGAGGCTGAGGCAGGAGAATCACTTGAACCTGGGAGGTTGCAGTGAGTCAAGATTATGCCACTGCACTCCAGCCTGGGTGACAAAGCAACACTTTGTCTCAAAAAAGAAAAAAGAAAGAAAAGAATAACATGAGTGATCCTTGCCATAACAGAAATGTTCTGGTTGTTTTACTATAATTGTGCAAAATGTTTGCATAAGAAGTAAAGGGGGCAGAGCTTCTCTTATTTCTTCCAACTGTATGTGAATCTATAATTATCTCAAAGGAAAGTTTTAAATAAAAAAGAAAAGCTTACATTAATCAGTCCCACATTTTTAAAATTATGGTAAAAGATAAATAATATAAAATGTACAATTTTCCCATTTTTAAGTGTATGACTCAGTGGCATTAAGTATATTCACGTTGCTGTGCGACAATCACACCCTCCATCTCCAGAACTCTTTCATCATCCCAAACTAAAACTGTCTTCATTAAACAACACTCTCAATTTCCCCCACCTCCCAGCCCCTGGAACCAACACTTCACTTTCTATTTCTATGAATCTGACTACTCTAGGCACCTCATGTAAGTGGAATATACAATATTTGTCCTTTTGTGACGGGCTTACTCCACTTAGCACAATGTCCACAAGGTCCATCCGTTTTGTAGCATGTGTCAGCATTTCCTTCCTTTTTTACTTTGGAATATTATTCTATTATATGTTTATCCATAATAGGTCCTATGTGTTTGACTGTTTAAGTCTTCATCCCAAAAAGCAGCTTTAAAAACTGATTCATAAACAGTACAATTTACCCTGGTAGGAAGAGATGAAATACTGTCAGATACCAGAGAGGGGCAATAACTCACTGGCTTTAGTTAATTTGCTTTCGGGTAGATCCCCAGAAACCACCTGAAAAGCATGAAAGCCAGTGCCTAAAGGCCTGCAGGTGTTTGCAAGCCTGAAAGAAATAGGCAGTAAGTAGAAAACCTAGGAGCCATGAGAGTCAAATAAAACAGGGGCTCAGGGTTCCAAACAAAAGCTCAAGTTTAGCAGCCAAATAAAAGTATCAGATCTCTGGCAGTGACATAAATACTGCAAACTTAATCTTATGGCCCAGCGCGGTGGCTCACACCTATAATTCCAACACTTTGGGAGGCCGAGGTGGGCAGATCATGAGGTCAGGAGCTCAAGACCAGCCTCGCCAACATGGTGAAACCCTGTCTCTACTAAAAATACAAAAATTACCTGGGCATGGTGGCACATTCCTATAGTCCCCAGCTACTCGGGAGGTTGAGGCAGGAGAATTGCTTGAACTGGGATCTGGGAAGCAGTGGTTGCAGTGAGCCAAGATCGCACCGCTGCACTCCAGCCTGGGCTACAGAGCGAGACTCCGTCTCAAAAAAAGTAAAAAATAAAAATAAACACCAGCAAGAAAAATTAAAATGATGCATAAAATATAGAACTAAATACAAAAATTCCATATTAATTGTAGCTCTTCACAAGCAGAAGGTAAGATTGCAGAAAAATGGTCTGTGATATAAAGATTAACATGATGTTCAGGAAAAGAAACTTCAATACCTGCTAATGACTTTTTATGTAGCAACCACGGGTACTGTGAAGCTTCCTCAGGCCTGGAGTAAGCATTGCTTAATAAGCAAAAGTGGGCCAAGCCCAATGGTTCACACCTGTAATAGCAGTGTGTCCGGAAGTGGGGGGTTCTTGGTCTCACTGACTTCAAGAATGAAGCCGCGGACCCTGGCAGTGTTACAGCTCTTAATGAAGCCGCGGACCCTCGCGGTGTTACAGCTCTTAAGGTGGCGCGGCGGGAGTCGTTCCTTCTTTCTGACTTTCGGATGTGTTCGGAGTTGCTTCCTTCTGGTGGGTTCGTGGTCTCGCTGGCTCAGGAGTGAAGCTGCAGGCCTCTGCGGTGAGTGTTACAGTTCTTAAGGCGGCGCGTCTGGAGTTGTTTGTTCCTCCCGGTGGGCTCATGGTCTCGCTGGCTTCAGGAGTGAAGCTGCAGACCTTCGCGGTGAGTGTTACAGCTCTTAAGGCGGCGCGTCTGGAGTTGTTCGTTCCTCCCGGTGGGCTCGTGGTCTCGCTGGCTTCAGGAGTGAAGCTGCAGACCTTCGTGGTGAGTGTCACAGCTCATAAAAGCAGCATGGACCCAAAGAGTGAGCAGTAGCAAGATTCATCGCAAGCAGCGAAAGAACAAAGCTTCCGCAGTGTGGAAGGAGACCCGAGCGGGTTGCCACTGCTGGCTGGGCAGCCTGCTTTTATTCTCTTATCTGGCCCCACCCACGTCCTGCTGATTGGTGGAGCCCAGTGGTCTGTTCTGACAGGGCGCTGATTGGTGCATTTACCATCCCTGAGCCAGACATAAAAGTTCTCCACGTCCCCATCAGATCAGTTAGATACAGAGTATCGACACAAAGGTTCTCCAAGGCCCCAGCAGAGCAGCTAGACAGAGTGTCGATTGGTGCACTCATGAACCTCGAGCTAGACACAGGGTGCTGATTGGTGTATTTACAATCCTTGAGCTAGACATAAAGGTTCTCCACATCTCCACCAGACTGAGGAGCCCAGCTGGCTTCACCCAATGGATCCTACACCGGGGCTGCAGGTGGAGCTGCCTGCCAGTCCCGCGCTGTGCGCTCGCACTGCTCAGCCCTTGGGTGGTCTGTGCTGGCACTCCTCAGCCCTTGGGCGGTCGATGGGACTGGGCGCCGTGGAGCAGGGGGTGGCGCTCGTCAGGGAGGCTTGGGCCGCACAGGAGCCCATGGAGGGGGTGGGAGGCTCAGGCATGGCAGGCTGCAGGTCTCAAGCCCTGCCCCGTGGGAAGGCAGCTAAGGTCCGGTGAGAAATCGAGCGCAGTGCCGGTGGGTCGGCACTGCTGGGGGACCCAGTACACCCTCCGCAGCTGCTGGCCTGGGTGCTAAGCCCCTCATTGCCCCGGGGCCAGCAGGGCCGGCCGGCCGATCTGAGTGAGGGGCGCGCCAAGCCCACGCCCACCCGAAACTCCAGCTGGCCTGCAAGCACCGCGCGCAGCCCCGGTTCCCGCTTGCGCCTCTCCCTCCACACCTCCCTGCGAGCTGAGGGAGCCGGCTCCCGCCTTGGCCAGCCCAGAAAGGGGCTCCCACAGTGCAGCGGTGGGCTGAAGGGCCACCAAAGTGGGAGCCCAGGCGGAGGAGGCACCAAGAGCGAGCGAGGGCTGTGAGGACTGCCAGCATGCTGTCACCTCTCACCAGCACTTTGGGAGGCTGAGGCAGGTGGATAACTTGAGGTCAGGAGTTTGAGACCAGCCTGGCCAACATGGGGAAACCCCATCTCTATTGAAAATACAAAAATTAGTTGGGCATGGTGGCGCTTGCCTGTAATTTCAGCTGCTTGGGAGGCTGAGGCATGAGAATCACTTGAACCCAGGAGACAGTGAACTGAGATTACACCACTGCACTCCAGCCTGGGCAACAGAACAAGACTGTCTCAGAAAAAAACTACAAAACTAAAAGTGGCTTCCTGTGGCTGACTCTTCACACATTAGACCTCATTTGATCCTTCTTTAAAACGCAATTATGTCAATTTTCTTCCCATTTTAAAAATGGGACATTCAGACTTAGAAAATTGAATAACTTGTTAAGAGTTATCTGACATTTTCTTAGAGTAAAAATGTAACCATGGTTAGGAGATCCAAGAATATAAAATCCTAGTTTAGCCCACAATTCCACCTCATGGTGAGTTCCTGAGGGAAATGTATGTGTCCAAAAAGAATGCCAGGCAGGAAGCACAGGCATCAGAGGGCCTGGCCCCATCCCTCAGTGCAGAGGATCCTCCAGCCCATGAGGGAGGCAGGACATCCTTAAACAGCACCCACACAACTGGGCCCTACCCTGAATATAGGAATCTAATAAATGTCCTGAGCAGGCAGAAGTCGAATTACAGGACAGTTCAGGGATATATGCAAAGAAGGAAGGAAAAATGGTTTGGCCTCCCTCCAGTGAGGAAAATAATCTGGGTCAGCTTTGGCCTTGACCTCCTGGGTGGCAGAAGACAAAGGGTGAGCGTGGACAATGTGGTGGGGTGCTCAACAAATGGGGACTTTACCCATGGTTAAGTGAAGCCCAGACGGTGTCCCAGCACCATTGCAAGCATCAGGCTTCCCAGGTGATGCAGCAAGTGAGAGAGATGGGGAGGATGAAGGAAGCTGGTAGGCAGTGTCCCCTCCCTGGACCTTGAAGACATGGTTGCATGGTGAAGACATGATAGGCGCTGGCGGGCTGGCCTCAGCTGGGGGACAGCAAAGCCTGCACACCAAGCCTCTCTTCCAGGTTCAGTCTTTGTGAGTTAACTCCCTCAGGCCCTGGGCAGTGGCCAGGAGCAAAATCTCAGGAGTTACAGATGGAAACCCTCCTTGGCTTTATGCAAGACTGAGAGAGGGAGTAATGTATCTCCCTGGCCCAGGAACCTACTTTCTATGGATCATTAAAAGGATCTTTTGGGGCTAAGGGCAAGTCTCACCCTTCATACGCCTGACCTGCTCAGCCTGCAGGTGGCTTGTGAGATGGACCAAGATCTGACCCTGCACAGGGAACAGGAGTGGGCTGCCAGGGAAGGAGGCAGCACAGAGGCCTTCTCCCTCCTGGAGTAAAACAGTCTAAACCCTAGTCAGGTCATCCATGGCTCAGGGGGAGGGCATGGCCCCTAGGTCCAGAACACTTGGCAACATTTTATGGCTTTAATGGAAAGGTAGTAGAGTGAGCTGTGATTCTTAATGCACCTCTACTGTGAAGAGTGTTTGGTGGTCATGAATTATAAGAAGAAATCCACAGGGCTTCACTGAAGAAAAGATGCTCTGATATTTTCCATCTAAAACCCCCATGCCCCAGACCTGAAAGTAGCTATATATGAGTGGCTCTTCACACATTTTATCTTCTTAATTTTAATAAAAACCCAGTGAAAATAGCATTATCTCATCTTTAAAATGAGGAAATCAAGGGTTACAATGTGAGGCTGATGTTAGTTGGCCCACTCAGTAAGGCAGGCTGGACCATTTGCTCCCAGCTGGTAGACCAGAAGCAGAGCCCACACTCCCTTCTCCTCAATGGAAGGAGCTTGTGATCAGTTGCTATGGGAGAAGGAAGGAAAAGATGCTGCCATGGCTTTGCTTGTCTAGAACCCTGAGGTTCCCAAGGGAAGTATTTATGCACCATTTCACTTTATCCTCACAAGAGGATAGCCTCACCTATAAGATAATGGAGTATATGTTGTTTCTAGTTTAACAGCTAATTACACTGGGGCATAGGGAACTTCAGTAACTTCTTGAAGGCTGATTTCCTGTGGAGCATGTAGAAGTAGAATCTCCAGCTGGGCATGACCACCATGGTAGCACCTCAAGCTTCAGGGGCAGAAGGAGGCACAGGCCATGAAAACTCATCACCATTAAATAGAGCACAGGGCCACTGAGTTAACAAAGCAACATTCTAAGAACAAAGCTAGGTAAGTGGGAAAGGACTTTGTTAAATCTGCTGGAGTAGTTTGTTAGGCAGACCACCAAGGGTCTTCATTCAGCAAGTTCAGATCAGCCAGCTTGAGGCCCACTGGCACCCACCCTCAATGCAACTTACCCCAAAGGCAAAGACCGAGACTTCTTTTCTGTACTCACAGAATTGATATTATTGATTACCATCTACGAATTTGATGTTCAATGAATATTGAACAATATCAATAATTAAAACCTAATTTACACAGAGGTAGAAGTACAAATACTAGCACAAGAATTTTTGTTGTTATTGAAACTTGGTATCTTGTCTGAGTAATGGTAACATGTGCTGAAGTCTGCATAAAATTCAAAGTTAAGAAGTATAACTGGGTTTATTAGCCAGGCTTGGTGGCGGGTGTCTGTAGTCCCAACTACTTGGGAGGCTGAGGCAGGAGAATGATGTGAACCTGGCAGGCGGAGGTTGCAGTGAGCCGAGATCATGCCACTGCAGCCACTGCACTCCAGCCTGAGCGACAGAGTGAGACTCCGTCTCGAAAACAAAAAAAGAAAGTATGACTGGGTTTAAAGAGTTATGCAACATCTTAAAAAAATAGCAACACTCTCCCAACCAGTTTCCAATGACATCTATACAAAGGAAGAATAAGAAAAAATTTTTCTTACCTTATCTTCTATGTTCTTTCATAATACACTTTTATTTTGAGCTTAGCTAATGCAAATCAGAAATTCACTGTTGAAAATCCCACAACAAATACCCTTTATAAAATACCACATTGACTTGAGTGGAATCCTCTTGGCCCCATCTCCTCTCATCAGACTGAGGCTATTAAAAGTTGTTCAGACTGACCTCTTACAAAGACAGCAATTGCTAGGGAAGTAACTCCCTGTGACAATTCATGTCTTTGCACATTTCTGGGAGGTGTCATTATCTCAGGCAAGAAAAAGGTATTCTGTCATCTAACATGAGCTTCCTATCTTAGAAGTGATTTAACAGCCTTTCTTTCAAATCTACTAATAGCGGCTGCTCCCCATGCACATTTTATTATAAATGCTTTAATTACAGACGGATAGTGAAAGGACATGATTTTCTTGTTTCCTTTTCCCAGAATGATTAGTAGAGTAAAAGGTCTGGAATTAAGTGGACATCTACAGTGTTACTGCAGGTTAATTTCTACCCATATGAAAATTGCTTGGATTTGCTTTGGTTTCAGTACTTCCTTTAGAGAAAGTCCTGGACATAAGCATCTGCAGACATAGCATGGTCTACATATCCGGAGGTGCCATAATTTTGTCTGCTTGTGAACTGTGCCTATCATCTATACGTGCCCCCACCTTGACTCTCACCTGCACTGAAGTTAATGGCTAATGATAAGCAGAGTTCAATTCCTTGTGTTAATTTTTAATTATATTTGTATAACAAACAACTCTAACCTATACAAATGAAATCTGCATTCTAAAAGTGGGAATACTTGTGTAACAAAGGATAATGAACAAGTAGGCAAAATGTGAGCTTGCTGGCCTGGGCCCATGGTTGTTATGACCCCAGCTAGGATTCCCAGTAACCCATCAACCTGCAAGCTGGTGTTGATCAAAGGGATGAATCAGACAGTTGTCTCCATCTTCACCTGGCTCCCGCTGCTGCCAGCCCCACAGCTGTCTTGTCAATTCTCTCTGTGAGAGAGGCAGGTACCAAACACAGTGGTATCATTGGCCTTGTCAGAGTAATAAGAATGTGATATGATAGTTTCTGCCTGGAGACAGGAAAACCAAGAGGATAAACATCAGATCTTAGGATCAGTCTGTTTATATAGAAACAGATTAAATAACTTAGCTAAAGACACCGATATTACTAAATCTCAGAGGAATCCCAAAACCCAAGCTGTCTTCCTCTTTACAATTTTATCCTCAATTATGCCTAGGCTTGGATAGTATCTGATTCATTTCTCATAATGTTATTTATTTTTATTTCTTGTTATTTTGAAATATACTTGTTTTATAGTTGATGTTCCTATTATTTTTATTATCTGAAGCCCCTGGGGTGACCTGTTGTTTGTTGTTTGTGTTCATTCTTGCTCATTGTGGCCTGTGTCCTCATCTGTTTTATAATTTTGGATTGTGAGCACATGTTCAGTAGGGTTGTAAAATGGGAATATATACCACCTGGCTCCAAATACGTTGTGCATTTGCTTGTGTAAACATCTCAGTGGGGTTTTCAGCCTTTTATGTTACTTTTACATTTGGCGTGTTTGGAATCATTAAAAAAATGTAAATTCAAACTTTTAATCCATCTCTATGGAAGACTTGTGAATCCAAATTTTCTAGGAGGTTATTGATTTTTTTTCCCCCACCAAGCTTACCATGATAGGTAAGCGTCCACATTCTCTCCCTTTATCAATGCAAAATTTCTTTTTATTTAAGGCTTCCTTTGAGGGTTATCCCTTCCCTCACTTCTGGTTCTAATCTTTCATCTTGATTGGGTACATTATTTCCCTTTTTGTGTTCATTAAATGTGTGCATCTTGGCTATTGAGCTTGGAAGAATTCCCGGAGCAGCTGCTGTTTGGTGCCCACTGACCACTGTTGTTTGTAATTTTCTCTTTGCTTTTGGCCCTTGGGAATTTCCCTTACTTTCTTACAAGCTTAAGTTTGGATTTAAAAGTATATTTGTTACATTTTACCTGACATTTCTAGGTGTCAGTAGCGAAAAGATTTCAGATCACCCAATGAGCCAACTTGCTGTATACAATAGCCCTACCATCTCTGACCTCACTACCCTCACCCACCCCATCATCAAAATGTACATAGACACACACACACACACACTACCCCTACTGCCTCATTTTTACTCAGTGATTTCTGATGGTAAAGTATCCCAGACATAATTCTCATTTATTCAGTGACCGACCAGACAGTTCCTTTTTGTGTATCCACTCCAATTTTATAGCTCATTTGTACCTCCCCTGGTGAAGAGCAGGGTAGAGAATTAGATAAGCATTGACAAGTTCCATTTTAACAGGACTAGTAAAAAGGTTTCACAGTAGCAAAACTCTAACAGGAGCTTTGTGAACTATCTGAAGATCAAGTCATCTATTTTCCTATTTTTATCTATGAATTATTTAGAACTCACTAAGTCTCTTAAGTTTAGATAAGCCTCTCAATGTGTGTGTGTGTGTGTATGTGTCTGTGTCTGTGTGTGTCTATGTACATTTTGTTCACTGCACCTGTCCAAAGGGAAAAAATAAGTCTCATTACCAGACCCATGTGAATAGCAGCAGATTATCTTTGCTTTTTTATGCGTTGAAGAGAGGGAGAGCAATTTTTATCTCTGGATTGTACAGACATGCCTGGCCTTTAGGAGACTTGTAGAAACAAGGGAATTTCTTTGTAATCTGTTTCTAAAGCAACTTGGGGGAAAATGGCAGGCAGGGCATATGGCATGTGCTTGCACTGAGAACAGATCATTAAAAGATGAATATTACCCTCAAGAGTGGTGATCTGGGATCCTGATGGGCCTGCTCTGCACAGATATAATCAGAGGGTTATCGATGTTTGTGCTGTGGAAGGACAGACAAAATGCAACGTGTCTCAGCCACAAGAGCTGAAACTGTTTTGGTTTGTAATTTGGTTCACAAAAGGCAGCCTGTGTCATCTCCAGAATGGCTGGTCCAGGCTTGATAGGCTCTTTTTTTTTTCTTTTTTTGAGACGGAGTCTTGCTCTGTCACCCAGGCTGGAGTGCAGTGGTGCAATCTCTGCTCACTGCAAGCTCTGCCTCCTGGGTTCATGCCATTCTCCTGCCTCAGCCTCCTGAGTGGCTGGGACTACAGGTGCCCGCCACCACGCCCGGCTAATTTTTTGTATTTTTAGTAGAGACGGGGTTTCATCGTGTTAGCCAGGATGTTCTCGATCTCTTGACCTCGTGATCTGCCCACCTTGGCCTCCCAAAGTGCTGGGATTACAAATGTGAGCCACCGCGCCCGGCCAGTTGGGCCAAATTTTACAGGTTGAGTTCAGAGTCTCCCACAAGGTCACCCTCACTTCATACACCTGCTGCAGGCTTGGGGGTTCCCAGGGCCACCTTTACTTCCTAACCAACTGGATACAAATGGTTCCTGCACCCCCTCTTGTTTAATTATTCATTAAACTGATACATGGAACACAGGAAAGTGCCATACTATGTTTACAGTTTTATTATGGGAAAAAGGATGCAGATCAAGACACCCAAAAGAAGGGTCATATAAGGTGAGGTCTGGGGGATCCCAAATACGAGGCTTCTGGTGTTCTTTCCCCAAGTGGTCAGGATGCATCACCCTGCCAGCACATCTATGTGTAACAATACACACAAAGTACTGTGAATACTCACCCGGGAAGCTCACCAAGCTTCAGTGTCCTGTGTTTTTATTGAGATTTCAATATGTAGTCATGAATGGTTGAATCACTGGCCACATGAATGAACTCTGTCACTCTACAATCTCCTTGCCTCCCCTGAGTTTAGGCCAATATCATTTGGCACAAAACCCTGATTCTCTAATTCCATGGTTGATCTTTCCAGCAGGGGAGGCCGTATCCTAAGTCATCTTCCTTAGCATAAACTCTCAGGTCCCACATGAGTAACAAAGGCACTCTTCCCACTCATGAAATCTCAAGGGTTTAGAGGATACCTCGCTGGAATAGGAGACAAAGACCAGCTAGATTCTTTATCACAGGGAATTAGCCAACGTGAAATCTTTAGCAGCAAGCTAAGAAGTGTCAGATTAACTTGCCCAAAGTTAAAACATGGTACATGGCAGGAGCAAGACTTGAACTTACGTCTTTCAGATGCAAAGGGTTGCACTCCTAATTGTTATATTTCCTACCTTCTATTATAGTTTTATCATCGTGAAAATTCATCATAAGATATCGGTGAAGTAGATGATAGTGGAGGCCTAAGTGAGGAAGGGGAATGTGCAAATCTTGGGAATTGTAAATTGCCACTGCCGAGACTTACACTGAATATTCTTTTTAAAATATTTCTTTCCTATATGCCTCAAAGAATAAATCTTTCTCACTGTTTTTTTTTCCTGTCTTAGCAGCGCTAACAACACTGCAACTAGTTAGCACATTACCTGCCATTTTAATTGCCATCATTATCACCAGCAGATATCCTTCCCGCCCTATTTCACAGCACTGCTATATAAGTCAAGTGGAGCCCATCTGTGATCTGTGCAGAGTAGGCCTCCAAATGTTGGTGCGATAGATTCAGGAGCTCATTATGAGTGGCCTATATCTCACGGTGGCAGCACGCTTTCTCCAGCACAATTATTTTCCCATTTGGTGCCGTGATAAGACATAAATAAAATATAAGGAAGTAATAAAGGCCGACATTTCTTGAGTACTTATTGTGTTCCAGGTACTGTGCTTTATATATCTTACCCCATTCAAAGATTATAACCACCACAGGAAGGAAATACTATTATTGTTGTCATTTTCCAAACAAGCAAACAGAAGCACAGAATGGTTAAGAAAAGTGTCAGTTGCAGGCCGGGCGTGGTGGCTCACGCTTGTAATCCCAGCACTTTGGGAGGCTGAGGCGGGCGGATCACGAGGTCAGGAGATCGAGACCACGGTGAAACCCCGTCTCTACTAAAAATACAAAAAATTAGCTGGGCGTGGTGGCGGGCGCCTGTAGTCCCAGCTACTCGGAGAGGCTGAGGCAGGAGAATGGCGTGAACCCAGGAGGCAGAGCTTGCAGTGAGCCAAGATTGCGCCACTGCACTCCAGCCTGGGCGACAGAGCGAGACTCCGTCTCAAAAAAAAAAAGAAAAAAGAAAAAAAAAAGAAAAGTGTCAGTTGCACATCTTGTAAATAGTAGAACCAGTGCTTGAACCCATGTGGCATTGCTCTGGGACACACACCCTTAACCACTATTCCTATGGTCCCAACTAATATAAAAACCTTAATGTTGCCATTACTACATACAAACTAATTATCTTCATATTTCTGTTGTTTGTTTCACTAATTATATTCTCTGTGATGTACAAGAGTTTATAACGGAAAAAATGGAAGATGAAAGCGAAAGAGGAATCTATCTACTGATATTTCTAACAGCTAATGCAGTACAGTCTGTCTGTTACACATTTTTCAAAAGTGAGGATTCAAGATAAATTCCCTGGAATTATTCCTAAACAGTGAGTTCCATGGAGACAACAACTGAGCCATATCTGTCTTGCCTACTTCTATTTCCAAAGGGCCAAACACAGTGTCTGTGAAGGGAGGCTTTGTTTTCATTAAAAACAGCATCACACACTATGATACTCTGCATGGAAACTTTTCCAAAAGTTGCACTTTTCCATAATCTTTGTCTGATAATTCCATACCCCATGAGCTGTGTGTGCCAAGGATACAGTATGGCCAGCACCAAGGACATTAAATTTGGGGCATTCACATCAGCTGTACTGACAGACTGTGCCACTAAAAGCTGTGGGCACCATCCCTGCCAGGAGCCTCATGTCTGCATGTTCCATCTGTGGCCTGTGGATGGTCAGATGGTCATTTAAATGACCAGTGTTTAGTGCCTCTTCCTCAGGGAAGCTTTAGTGTTTGCTATGGGAAATTATTGGAGCATATTAGTGTGTTGATAGTGATTATTCTGAAACCTGTCAAGTGACTCCACTCTACGACATTTGATAAGGAGACTGACTATAAAATGTGATGCCATGGAACTCTTTGGAGAAAACACTAATGTGTTTACATCTTATAAAGAAGTTGTACATAGCCACAGAGTAGAGGTTTTTTTTTTTTTTTTTCTTTTTTTTTTTTATGGAGTCTTGCTTTTGTCGTCTAGGCTGGAGTCCAGTGGCATGATCTCAGCTCACTGCAACTTCCACATCCCAAGTTCAAGTGATTCTCTTGCCTCAGCCTCTCGAGTAGCTGGGATTACAGGCATCCACCACCACGCCTGGCTAATTTTTGTATTTTTTAGTAGAGATAGGGTTTCACCATGTTGGCCAGGCTGGTCTCGAACTCCTGACCTCAGGTGATCCACCCACCTCGGCCTCCCAAAGTGCTGGGATTACAGGTGTGAGCCACTGCACCCGGCCCAGAGTCAAGTTTTATTAGCAGCCGCTGCTGCCAGGTAATATTTTTAACACAACCCTTTTGAGTCTGTGTTTACATTATGAGGTCATGATGTCTTTTCTAACAATGCTGCTTTATTAACTGTTTGTTTTAGTCCCCTTCTTAGAAATTCATTTCTGGCCTGTCAGTCCATGCCAATCCTGAGTTTGGCTTTTC
This sequence comes from Hylobates moloch, assembly GCF_009828535.3. Classification (NCBI taxonomy): domain Eukaryota; kingdom Metazoa; phylum Chordata; class Mammalia; order Primates; family Hylobatidae; genus Hylobates; species Hylobates moloch. The sequence goes on along the minus strand of NW_026652290.1, from coordinate 35,067,529 downwards.
AAAATGGAAGGATGTCAAAAAAAAATTGAAACGCTGGTTCTATGATAATTAAAGTAAAGCTCACATTGGAAAGCATTTGCTAATGTAGAAATTCAGCAAATACAGCATGTGTTGTCTTTAAATACAGCAATCTGACAGTCGAGTGTTCTATTCACTTGGTATTAACAGTCTCTAAGTGTTTAAGACAACGTAGCAGATTCCATGAGGCAGCAACTTGGCAATAAAATGGAATCGGATTCATTCATGCCCTCTGCCTTTCAGCAGAAAATCTGCATGAGCTTCACTGCTCAGCTCAGGGATCGGTTATGTGGTCGATGTGCCTGGCAACTGAACTGTGACCTCACGTACCCCTTGGCACTGTTTAATGCAGCCATACTCCATTAGGCTCGCTGCTGTCGTAGCAGTCCAGCACTTACAACTAAAGTCATACATTGCTGTGTGATGACTGGTGAATACTCACTATCTATTTGGCTAATTATAGGCCACTTGTTTTACCCAGTGTCATTTACAACACACCATTCATTTTATTCAAAACACTGGGCTTATTGATCTTCTGATGCATCGTTCCTAGTTTAATCTTTAGAGGGGTCCTTATGAAGAAAGTGGGTCATAAATTGGTTATGCCAGTAACTGCAAGGAAATTCCCCTGTTAATGTTAAGTAAATTATACCATTTTCCAGATCTAGGTGGCCAAGTGGCCTCACTGATACATTTGATAAAAGTAAGGCCAGCTCAGGGGTGGGTATAATTCATCCTGAGCACCGTAAAGCTTCTCAAAAAAGATATGGACAAAGGCATGGCTTGTCAGTGTGCATTACTTTAAATACAATTTTCAGGCTTGCAGCTTCTTGAAATAATGAAGCTTCGGTTTCCACATAATACATAAATAATTATGTTTTCACAAGAGTTCCTGGCATCTAGACTCCAATATGAAATGTAAATACTTGACACAGAAATGTGGAGTGTGAGAAGGGTTTTTTTGCTTGCTTTCTGGAGAATACACCAGAGCCTTAGTTCAGGGAGAGATTTCTGTGGGCTCACAGCTGTCCTTGTGTGCAAAGAACCTGACCAAGACAGAATTGTCCTGCAGAAACTCTGTTTAACGGTGTTAGCCTAGTTGAAAGCAGCTGCAGGTAGAAGGGCTGTCTCAAGGGCCCTGTGACCGGCAGTTGGAGGGCAGTGCCCAGTCTTGTTCATGGGCTCTGGGATGAGGCTGCACCTGGCCCCAGGCGGAATGGCATGCTTTGTGTAGCTCACCAGAGCTCAAGTAAACAGTCCTTAAGCTGCTCATACAAACTGGTATGCAGTAAAGTTTGGGTGGGCCAGGATATCAACTCAGTTGAATCCCTTGCCCACTGCCCCCCAAAACGTTGCCTTCACAGGTAGCCTCCAGATCTTAGGAAATGCTCCCTTGCTCTGTATAGTTTGTCAAAAAAGGAGGAGCCTTCAAAGCTATCAGCAACTTGCACGTGGTCACTGACTCCAAGTTTTCTGTGCCACAAACAGAACCCTAGTATCTCTACCTGAATTTCTTTCACTATGATTCTTTCTCTGTGAGGATGCCATATTGTTTACTTCTGGAGAGGAGAACTACTTTCTACAGTGGAGCCTAACTTTTACAGGGTCTTCCTAGGGGAGGCTTTTAAAAGTAAATAATTTGTTTAATTTTTCTACAGGTAATGTCACGTCTAGGTTGCTCTGAATGTATCTGGCCCTAAATATAAATCTGAGAGAAAGCCGATGAAAAGCATGAGCCCTGAATGTCTGTTCTAGATAATCAGAAAATGTATTCTTCTCTTCTGTTTACAGGAGCAGAATTAGAACAATTTGATTCTGAATACATTTAAGAATTTTAAAAAAGAAACAAAATAATGTAAGTAATTATTAAAGTTTTAAATAATTTTAACACTTCATTTAGTTTTTTTACAGAGCTAAGAGTGGACAGCTCCTTATTTAGCAGAGGCCTTATATATTCAGACATACAAAGTAGGCCCAGCAGCTACCCCTGGGAGTGGAGAAGGGAGAACAGTTTCGCATAAGAAGGTAGTGGGAGCATGAATGTTGCAAGACACTGTCTGATGGAGAGATAGGAGAAAGGGGGAGGTGGTCTGGTAACACAGAGGAAACCAGGGACAGAGGATGAAAAGAAGCCAGGGAGAAATGCTGGGTGAGGATGGGGGAAGAATGTTCCAGAATGACAGTACCAGCTTTCCATTGTAAGTTCTTCTCTCTCTGCACTTTCCAAACTTTTGCAAATAGTTCACTATCACAATAGCCATGTAGTGACAGAGCTGCGTGAGAATGAAGAAAAGGCACATGTCCAGTCTTACTGGGAGCTGCATAGAATAGCCAGTGTGTGCCATGGCCACAGGCTGCAAACTGTGCTCCCTCACGGTCTCCTCCCTGCCTCTCTCTCCCTCCCCAGCTGCTCCAGATCCTGGCCTTCCCTCAGCCTCTCAAACACAATGAAGTTTCCCAGCTCAGGGCTGTTGCCATTTCCTGGGCCCTTTTGTCACCCAGGTCTTCTCTGCTATGTCACCTTTCCCAAGAGCCTCTTTGAGCCACCTGATGTCAAAGAGCCCACACCATGTCATGCCCCCATGTCACTGTCTTCTGTTGTTGTCACCACCTGTCATTACCTGGAATTTCTTTGTGTATGTGCTGTTTTCTACATTGCTTACCTCTGTATCAGCAGAGCTGCATTTCATGCTCATACATACTTGCCAAATGAATAAATTCAAAAATAAACAGGACAGTGAAAAGCCAAAGGTGGAATAAGAGCATATCGGGATTGCAGGCAGACAATAGCAAGCAATAATCCAGCATGGCTTAATCTGCCATGACTCTCCAAATGTTGTGTATGTGATGCAGATGGTATGGAAGCTATTTACATATTAAAGGGAACACTGACTTCAGAAGCACAGAGGGCTTGGGAGCATGGAATACCTGTCTTGTTTTGTCCTGGACCAGGAGCCTTTTTATCCATTTGAGTCTTATGCAATCTTAGCCAATTCTTAATAAAGAATGGCTGTTTGTTTTCGTGTTTTGTGTATGTATAGTTTTCTATAGTCACATTTATTTAGCAACACTTAAGTAGCACATCTTTTATATACCAGGCACTGTTTAGAGAACTTAGTAAATATTATCTTATGTATTCTGCATCATAACTCTATCAGGTAATGACTATTATTATCCAGTCTTTACAGAAAAGGAAACAGATTTAAGTCATATCTCAGCCAAGAACACAGAACTCGTAAGTGGCAGATCCAGGACCATGCCAGGAAGTGTGATTTCAGGATACACGCTCTTAAGCATTACATTAGGCTGCCTCTCTTATGGAATCATCCAGTGTTCAATCTCAAAATACTTACTGGTGTTAAAATGCATCCTTCCTTCCAATGCATCCTCTTTATCTTCACAGCCGCCTCTTTTATGGAATCATCCAGCGTCCAATCTCAAAATACATACTGGTGTTAAAATGCATCCTTCCTTCCAATGCGTCCTCTTTCTCTTCATGGCAAAATGCTGCATATGAATAAAACCCACACTCTCGAATGTTCCATTCTGAAAAGAGAGAGTATTTGGGGCAAGTGGGTGATACTAATAATAAATGGTGAACTTAGTGTCATTTCAGGGTTTTTTTTTTTTGTCAGATAAAAGCTATATATCACTTCTTGTTTTAATATATGATGGCAATGTATTGAGTAAGTGTAATATAAGTGAACCCGAGAAGTGATCCTCAGAGCGTTTAAGCAACACAATGTTTGGAGAAACTAACACCAAGGAAATCCCCCAAGGATGTCCCTAAAAGTAACACCTTTAAAGTCTGTAAAGAGATTACATTTATTAAGTTAATGACAGAGCTTTATTTAATGCTACCAAACTCTTTGAAAAGACTATCAAGTCTCTGATCAAACAGTATTTTATCCTGCCATTAAGTTGTTATAATTACTCAGTATTTAGCCAGATGGCAAATAATTCCCAAAGTCAGACCAGGTGTTCAAGAAGCAGAGATAATCACAAAGCTGATGACTGTGGTGAAACTAATTTAAAATGCTGTTAATAGTGGCACAGTGGTGCCTCACATGAAAACTGACCAAATTTTTTTTAAAAAAAAGAAAAAGAAAAAAGGTAAGAAAAAAATCGTTATTTCTTTTTTTTTAATTATTATACTTTAGGTTTTAGGGTACATGTGCACAATGTGCAGGTTTGTTACATATGTATCCGTGTGCCATGTTGGTTTGCTGCACCCATTAACTCATCATTTAGCATTAGGTATATCGCCTAATGCTGTTCCTCCCCCCTCCCCCCACCCCACAACAGTCCCCAGAGTGTGATGTTCCCCTTCCTGTGTCCATATGAGGCGCAATAAATGCAGGTGTGAGAAAGCAGTGATTAATTCTACTGTTTCTAATGCCAAGTCTTATGTCAATCGACAAATGTTTTGACAGGTGTAAGATCTATTGGAGGCTTAAAAGGTGCACCAGCAATAAACACTGAGAAGGGCTCAAAATTAGCACCCGTGGCAGACGGTGTCAACTCAAATAAGTATCAAACTTGGACACAATCTAACTTTTCTCACATTCCTGCTTCATGCATAGGAGGCTGGATTTCACAGTCACAGTTAAAAGTCACGGAGTTCTTAATTCATTTTCAAATGAAGTGTTTCCATTAGGCAGTCATCCCAGCTTCCTATGCTCACCCCACTCAGATGACCTAAGCAACATTTAGGTTCAACCAAAAGAAAGCTGGATTTTTGAAACCTTGTGAGTAATAATAGAGTCCCAGGAAACATCTCTTGAGGCTCTGTTAGGTGTAACTATTGGCATATTATGAAGCACTTCCCATTTTTCATAAGGGATTATTTAGATGAAGCGAAGTTAGGATTGAAGTTAGCCTACCTAGGCCCTAATGCATCTCTAATACTGACTGAGGATGCCATGAGTGGGCCAGATTTGTGCATGTGTGACCCGTGCTTAAGATCTACATTAGAAGGACCCTGGGCTTGGTCTAAGTCTCTGTTATTGCCAAGTTGAAATTCTTAATGTTTTGAAGAGAGGACCTCATTTTTTCATTTTTCACTGAGCCCTGCAAATTATGTAGAAGGTCCTGACTGGATGAGCTACTTAATCTCTCTGAGTGTTAGTACTCATTCGCAAATATTATTTGAAGAAACATATGGTAGGCAAGCACCTAACATATAGTGAGCACTCAGTAAAAGCTATAATTGTTGATGTTTTGTCACTGTTATTGTTATTGGTGTCATTGTTATTATTAGTATTATGACTATTTTTTTTTTTTTGAGATGGAGTCTTGCTCTGTCGCCCAGGCTGGAGTGCAGTGGCACAATCTTGGCTCACTGCAAGCTCTGCCTCCCAGGTTCACGCCATTCTCCTGCCTCAGCCTCCCGAGTAGCTGGGACTACAGGCGCCTGCCACCACACCTGGCTAATTTTTTTGTATTTTTTTAGTAGAGACGGGGTTTCACCGTGTTAGCCAGGATGGTCTCGATCTCCTGACATCGTGATTCGCCCACCTCGGCCTCCCAAAGTGCTGGGATTACAGGTGTGAGCCACAACGCCCGGCCGTATTATGACTTTTTAAGGCAGCTCACTTGCCTGTCAGCAGCAATTGACAGAGTTGTTCATGCTCTCCTCCTTGTAGACTTTGTCCACTTGCCTTTCAGGACGTTTCATCCTCCTGACTTTCTCCTGCATCTCTGAACTCTCATTTTCAATGTTCTTTTCTGGTTTGCATCTCTCCAACCTCTAAGTATTGTAGGCCTTCAAAACTCATCCTTGCATGTTTGCTATTTTTATTTAAACCCATCCTACATGGTTTTATCCAGGCTCATATGTTAAATATCACATATGTTGATGTTATAGCCAAATTGTCCCATCCCCAAATAACCATATTTTAAAGTCCTAATCCTAGTCCCTCAGAATGTAATTATATTTAGAGATAGGGTTTTTAAAGAGGTTGTTAAGTTAAAATGAGGTCATGAGGGTACCATGAGGTACCTCATGAGGCATAGAGAGACCATGTGAAGATTCAAGGAGAAAACAGTTGTCCACAAGCCAAGGAGAGAAGCCTCAGGAGAAATCCATCCTGTTGCCACCTTATCTCTAACTTGTGACCTGCAGAATCTTGGGAAAATAAATTTCTGTTATTTAAGCCACCCAGCTTCTGGTACTTTGTTTTGGTAAGCTAATAGAGCACAAAGCTTTCAAATATTTATTCTCAACTCAGACATCGGCCCCAAACGCTAGGTGTATATTACTGTCCACTTGACACCTTCACTTGAATGTCTGTTAGGCACCTCAAACTTAATATGAGCTCCTAACATTTGCCATCCCAAACCTTCACTCTTTGCTATCTCAGTTAGTGCTGCTTGCAGGCTTTCATTTCATCAGACCAAAAAACTTGGAATCATCCTGACCCTTCCCATTTTCTCAGGCTCTGCATTGGATTGGTCAGTAAGTCCCACAGGCTCTGACTTCATACTGTATCGAGAGCCTGACCTTTCAGCACCGCATCCTCACTCTTACTGTGGTATTAGCATATAGTGAGCACTCAACCACCTCTCACCTGGATTATTCCCTGTGACCTTTCAGTCTATTCCCAACAGGACAGCCACGGTGATCATGGGGAAAATTATAAGTCAGATCATGTAACTCCTATTTTCAGATTCCTTCAATGGCTTTCCATCTCATTTGGAGCAAAACCAAAATCCTGACTATGGGTTGAAGTCTATCCCACTCCCACCATCTTTCTGATCTCGACCAGGCATCATTTTTGCTCAACGTGCTCCAGTCACTCTGCCTCAGTCTGTTGTTCCAACGTTCCAAGCACACTCACATCCAAGGCCTTTGCGTGCCATTTTCCCTTTAGTAGTCTCATAGCTTTATCTTAACCACTACTTCCAAACATTTTCTATGCTCCTTTCCTGTTGTTTTTCTTCTTATCTCTTACTACTTTTCAACATACTCATTTTACTTATTATGTCACTCATTATCCTTTTTCCCCCACCAAGTCTAAACTCCTTCAAAGCAGGCATTTTTCTTTTGTTTACGTTCATAGCACCCAGTACAGGATCTTGCACATAGTAGGTTATAAAAAAATACTTGCTGAATGAAAAGGAACTGTGAATGAAAAATGGAAAAGTTACTTCTTTTTACTTTCTATACACTTATACCAAATTGGAAGTATAGTCAAGTGTAGATATTGACACCATGCTACATGATACCGTCCATAACACACCATCTGTCTCCAAGGCAGGGAAAGTTTATTTTTAATGAAACTCTGTTGGCTTTTAAAATATATCCTTTATTTTTGATATAAAATTTCAGAAAACTATGTGTAATGGGAGTTATTCTGACCTTGGAAGTTCTGTATCTTTTATTTATAATGCACAGAGTCTTGATATATCTCAGCATATCTATGTCTATGTACCAAACCATTTCAAAATTCAACTGCTATCATCCAAATCAAATAGAGGAGAAGTTGTTCTGCCACAATGTAAGTCACCTTTTTTTTCTAGACTTCAAAAATAATTTTAAAAGCCTGGATTTCCCCCCAGGAGGTTTCTCCCTAGTTAGCTCAGACTTTTTCTCATGGTATCTACCTTCCAAGTGGTCAAAAGAGGAGGCTGTGGCCTCTTGAGTCTGAGCTTGGAAGGCCTGCAACATGTCTCTGCTGCATTCCACTGAGTCAAGCAAATCGCAAGGTCAGCTCAGATCCAAGGGGTAGAGAAACAGACTTCACTTCTAGATGGGAAGAATGGTGACCTCACAAAAGGTAATAGCAATTTCAACTTCGCATGATGATGGGAAGAACAGAAACATTACATCACAGGAATCAGAGGAACTTTGTGTCATATTTTGCAATCTACTATTATCTGTCATTTGTCCTAAATTATTCATGTTAGTTCTCTTGGCAAACTGTTCCTGTCATCTCAGAGACCCCATAAGGCCAATAGCACTAGTTTAGCAGGTCTAATTGTCATAGACTTAAATCTTTCTATGTCAGTGTTTCACAGTGCATGGTCTCCAATCCAGCAGCATCACCTGAGAACTTTCTAGAAATGCAAATCTTGCACGCCCTCAAGAAAACTACTAAATCAGAACCTCTCAGGAGAGGGAAAGGATCTTCTGTTTCAATAAGCCCTTCAGATAATTCTTACAGATGCTAAGGTTTGCGAGCCTCTGTTGTATATTTTACCAAAGAGTCTGAGCTCTTGACTTGATCCTCAGCCAAAGCCCACTTCTTAAAATGGGAATCATTTGCAGAATAGAGAAACTGGGGATGAAAAATAATTTAATTTTCCCATTCAGCCAGTCTTAGAGATGCTAGGTTTTCTCTAAATTTTGTTTGTAAGCTGAAAAGTTTCTTCTTTAGTTTGTCTCTCTTGTGCAGTAACATGTCACGAAGCTAGTAAGAACTGAAATGACCTTTCCAATATTCTGCCTAGAAATCTCCTTAGCTAGATCCATATATTTTACTGGGGACCTTTTCTGTCATCCAAGTTATCTCAGAACACAATCGTTTCACAACTAAATAGCATGAGTTGCCCAGTTTTAGCCTTCAATAACAATTTACTCATGATTTCTTTCAGCTTACACTAACATTTTGCCATTTTGTTTTATATTTTTATTGGTCGACTATTTCCCCACTGCTTCTCCAGTTTTGGCTACCACCCATTCCCAAAGCAAAGGCCACATGTTTTCAATTTTTGATTCATTAACATTCTACTTCTAGGTACTAAATTTTGTAATCATTATTTTTTGCTATGTATCGACCACCCCAGAACTTAGGATGTTTAAAACGACAACCATTTGTTTCCTCCAAAACTCTCAGATTTGCAGTTTGGGCCCAGCTGAGCCATGGCTGGGGTTCTCTTTCATGCATGTGGAGTCAGTTGGCAGTCCTGCTGAGGGTTAGTTCTTAGAAGACAGCCTCACTCACATGTCTGACAGCTGGCTAGGCTGTGAACAGAAGCGCCTCTGTCCTCTTTTCCATGGCCTCCACAGCAGACTAGGCTTTCTCACATGGCGGCTAGGTTCCAAGAGGGCAAAATGGAAACTTCAAGCCTTCCAACTTCACTTTTTTTGCATTCTTTTAGCAAGGTAAATCACAAACTTGGCCTAGATTCCAGAGGGAAGAAAAAGAGGCCCTCCTTTGTTTGGAGGTGCAAGAATATCTCATCATAATACAATGTCTAGGGAAATATCTGGTCATATTTTACAGTGTACCAGATTATGCTTGGGAATATTTGCAAACTAAGCTCAAATCAAGGTTGAGTTAGTGGCCCCCAACTCCATATAACCTGGAACCTTTACCAAAATAAGATACTATATGTCTCTGAACCGAGAGACCTATGAATAGATTTTATCAAAGGCATCATATGAAATGAATAATTATAAGTCAGTGTGTTATGCACCAAAGGTGGCAAGAGCCGAACAATAATGACAGCCACAGTGCTATGGGTCAAGTTCGTCCCCTCTGAAACTCATGTTGAAATGTGATTCCTAATGTGGCAGTGTTGGGAAGTGGGGCCTTGTGGGAGGTGTTTGGGTCATTAGAGTGGATCCTTCATGAATAGATTAGTGCCCTTCCATGGGAGCGAGTAAGTTTTCCCTCTCATGAGACTGGATTAGTTATTGCAAGAGCAGGTTGTTCCTTCTCATGTTTGGTCTTTTAGCACACACCCACTTCCTTCCTTCCTTGCTTCCTTCCTTCCTTCCTTCCATCCTTCCTTCCTTCCTTCCTTTCTTCCTTCCTTCTTTCCTTCGTTCTTTCCTTCCTTCCTTCCCTCTTTCCTTCCTTCCTTCCCTCCTTCCTTCCGTGAATTGAAACAGTATGAGGCCCTCAGCAGATGCAGCTGCCCGATTTGGACTTTTCAACCACCAGAAACAGAAGCCAAATAAACCTTTTGTCTTCATAAATTACGCAGCCTCAGATATTCTGTTATAGCAACACAAAATGGACTAAGACAAACTGTACCTTCTGAAATGTCAACTCCCAGAACTTCTTAGGGCTTATATATCACTTGACTGACTATCTAAATTTGAATGTCAAATGAGAGAAGGTTAAAACATGCTCAGTTGATATAAGGAGAAATATGATTAAATCAGAATATGCACCTAATGTGATTAAACTTGCAAATAATATGGAAAGAAAAATACATGCATGGGACCCCTGGAAATGATATTTCAAGATACTTATCACCTAAATTAGAGTGGAACCACCTGGGGTTTGGTAGAGGCCCATATATTGGATAAAGTGAGGCACACGCTAGGGACAGCATAACATGCAACTAATTATTCACGGTTATTTATAAAATAATTTCTTCACAAATTATTATAAATCATGAAGAAAAATGAAAACCTCAGGAGAAAAAGAAGGAGGCAAAAGAGAAGAAAGGGAGATGGGAGGAAAAGAGGAAAGGAGAAGAAGAAGGACTCTTTGGCATAACTTATATCAGGTCGATCCTAGAACAAAACAGGACCAATTCACCTCAGAGACAAATTCCAGATTCCATCTTGTGCACTATGCTTGTATGTGGTGGGTCCAGTAGTTTGAGAAATACAATTGGTACCCACAGGGGTTTGGACATATTGAAGTACAGCCTAGAGCCTCTCTTGACATGATTTACCTACCTCAAACATGGACAGATAGCAACTGGAAAAAACTCAACACTTCATTTTTCTTGCTATAATATAGCTGGGATTATGTTTCATATGTATTTGCTTGTTTTTATCATCAATTTTCTCTTTCAGGTCAGGGACATTTTCTCTTTGTTTCAGTCTTGAGTCCCAAGTCTAGGTCGTGCAGAGACAGAGAAGACACTATTTTTAAATGAGGGATTAAATAAATGAAATGAGTGTGCAAGCACATGGCAATCTGGTGAGTTTGAATATTTCCTTAATTGTTAAATTCAAGAAATTATAATTCATTCTACTAAGTTAAATTCATGGCTATTCTTTCATATGAATCCTAGAATAATTTATGCTTTATTATAAGACAGAGTTTAAAAAGTCCTCTTACCTAGTGTTTTCTAAATTCATAAAATATATTAATCTTAGAGATATTTATCTTCAGGATTTGAGAATAAGATATCAGAATTCCCTGGAATGTTCAGGAACTCTTAAAATCATTTTACACTGTATTTTTCATAACACTATTTCCATCTTTTACACTGATAATTGTTTACAATATTAATAAGCAGCAAATATTTTTAAAACAAAAATTTTGGTGGCTTTTCTATTATAAAGACATGATAAAAATAAATGGTCTATCATTATTATGAACCATTATATTATGACAAGGTTATTTCAATAACATGTAAAAATAACTTCAATTTTACATAGACATTTGAAAATAGAAAACAGTAAAAGAAAAAATATTAACACAAAAAAATCAATAAAAATCATTTAAAATTGAAAGATAGTAGAAAAACATTCATTGTTTAAAGGTAATTCTTAAAATAAAGTTTTAAAATAAAACATGAGTTGTTCTATCTAATAATTTTGACCTTGCTTTGTGATAAATATTCTAGAACAAAAAGAGGTTTGTTTTCTATTTTGTTTTACTCATTTATTTTTCAAAGATGAAAATATTTTTGTCTTCTTGCCCTAGTTTTGGTTCTGTCATTGAGAATGGTATTGCTCTGTCCAATTCAGATTTTAGATAAGCTTCTGATTTTAAATAGCAGTATTCCACAATAGTCTTTCTGCATGTATTTCCTCTGTTAAATAACTAGTGCCCATGAGGAATGTTCAAACACTGCAAAACACCAGCAAACAGAGCCACATAAAACCCAAGTTGACAAGCACTACTCAGAATCAGAATTGCCAACTTAAGCACTTACTTTGCTTTCAATATTTACTTATTGTAATACAACTCATAGGATAAAGTCTACAGTGCATATCAACTTATTAATACTTGTTTATTTTAAGAATGAGCAACCTTGAGAGTGGATCAAGCACCATGAACAAGACAATCAGAGCAGGCTCATTTTGCTCTGTCCCCTTCCTAAAATGTTGTCCTTAACTCTGTGTCCACTTCCAACTCAGCGTCAGTGGATTCCTTAACCAACTGATATCTCTATGTTGATTGCCAAGCATTATTTCTCATAGGATATAATGCTGCTTTTTCCTGTTTTTCGAATTTCTTGTTGTTTTTCAGAATAAGAGACTCTTACAAACATAAATTTCCGGAGACATACTGGGAATAAATTTCCACCTAGAAACATTGCACTCACCTCACCGTATGCCACTTCATAAAAACCTTGGTATTGTACTTTGAAACAATTACCTGGATGGGGGAGTTCTTTCTATGTAATGAATAGTCGTAAGAGATTATTTTGAAATAAAGTGAAGATGTATGTTCTGTTGAATGAAATTCAATATCTGTTTCATATCTGGTATTTTATTTTCTCTCCAAGCTGCACTTTGGTTTCTAAAGAGATGAGTCAATTTTATGCCTCAATCTTAAATTACTCAGATGTTTGCAAAGACTCAAACATTTCCATATTTTATGTTCACATTTTGTTAGCTCTTACATTGTGAAAATAGGTATTTGCTAGCTATTAAAATATAGGTAAAATAGGTAAACATAGCTCCAGTGTCAAACATTGGTAAATGAAAGGGCTGAATAATAACAAATTTATCTTATTAATACTTTAACAAAAGATTCTCATTCCATTTAATACAAAAGATAGAACATGATTTTTATAGCTGCTCAAAGAGAGAATATTGTACTTTTATTTCTAGCTTAAAATAAGCCTTTGCTATTCCTTTTTTGTTTGTTTTGTTTTACTCCCTTTTGTTAGTGAATATCTTACCAAAATATCTTTAGGAATTCTTAGAATTTGTGTCGTCAGGAATTCTCCCAAATTCGATCATTGCTTTGTTCTATTTTTCTACTTTATACAGCATGGCACTTGGAACTATGCAAATACCTGCTTACCCAAAAGCTTGTTCTGACAGCCTTCTCATTTGAAGTCCCAGGAAATATAGATACTTCTTCTGACTCTGGTTGCCAAAGAATAGCCAAAGCCAGCAGCAGTGTCTCTTTTATGACATCATGTTCTTAGAGAAAGCACGAAGGAGAGACCCTGTTGGATAAACTAAAGTCAAAGCTGAAATTATTGTTAGAACTCAGTTCAAGAGAAGCCTCTGTAAGGCTTGGTGCAAGAGATTATTAAATCTTCCTGTATCTGTGGATGTTGGAAATGGTGGAGGATGGGAGTGGAGGATTCTTATAGATTCAGGATAGATTCAGAATAGATTCAGAGTAGCTGGCTCTACCAAGAAGCACAAGTTTTACAATATTATAGACTCCTCTGAATATCCATTATTGCCGAACTCCACAAAGCTACCTCCAGCCCCACTGACCTGTATTTGTTCTGCAGTTATCTATGTTGGACTCTGAGCCGCCCAGGCTGTTTCTGCCCTTTGGGCTGAGAATGCAGAATTGCCATTATAGTGCCTGGAGCTAGTTACAGCTCTACCCCAGGAAGAGAAGGGCCAAGCCCTGCCTTCCACACCCAGTCTATTCTGACAGCCTAATATTTCATCCTGTATGCTTTACCTGGGCGAGCCTCTGAAGAAGCCATTGGGTTGCTTCTTTAGTTTTATTATCTACTTGGTTATTGATTTGCCCTGAAGTGGCATCCATTGGATCATTCTCAGCTTCAAACTCAGAAATCCTGTCACCCAAGTAGAACTTCAGTTGCCCCCTTGACCAGAAGGAGATTTCAGACAGCAGGAGCTACTCACCAAGGAATCTGAAGGCTCTATAACCACCTGTTGCCAATTCCCACTCCACCCCCCCCCATCTCTAAATTAGAGAGGTTAGATTAGGCAAAATCTAATCCACATCATACAACTCTGTATGATGCAATTAATCAGTGATTCTATGATCTCCCTATTAACAAATTTATGCAAATTGGATTCAAAGTAAAAGACTCACCAAAACAGTCACAAATGTAGTTTATGAAAATAACATAGGACAAGTACTCTTATATGGAGTCTAGGTGCTTCTTAAAAACAAGTTCGTTAACAAATTTTCATTTTACATTTTCTCCAAACTGTTATTCAAAGATTAAACTGTAAATGTAAATGTAAACATTTTACATTTTCTCCAAACTGTTGTTCAATGTCGGCCACCACCATTTTCTGGAAGTCAGGAAGGTGCTAGCCACTACTCATGGTCTATATTCTTCTATAACTTTATGTAAATTTGGAATTTACCCTGAATTCCCTGCCATCTCATTCCCTGCTTTGGTCCTAGAAAATATAGGTTACCAAAAAGCCTATGGTCTATCCCTCATGACTGTCAGGAAGGCAATGTCAATATTTCCATTGCATATGCTACTCATATCCAATAGCATCTGTTTCACTTTGGATGCTAAGTTGTAGCTATGAAGACTTTAAAATAATAATAAAAGGCTTAACCTGTCCCAAGGGCTTACAGATGTAAGGGCATTTAGCTGAAAGGAGCACACAAGATATGGAACTTGAAAACCAGCTTATTTTGTTTCTCTCCTTGATGGTAAAATGACATGTCTCATTTGTGAAAATATGTTTTTATCGTCTGCCATGTTTTGTGTTCCATTTAGTTGGTGCTTATACAGTCAGAATCATATTTTTTTCCCTTATAGGGGAGAAAGGGTATAAAAATTGAAGTGATGAGTTTTAAATAAATAGTAGTTTGGGAATTTAAGCATGACGCTGGCCCACATTTACAAAAGTACATTGTCTGCATAAGTCAGTAAATGGGATGAATATTTTTAAATGCATCATTAAAAACCAATATGCAAATAATCTTACCAATTATAATGGCATCTGTGCCTGGGCCAATGGAAGAAAATAGACACATTTCACCTTATTATGCATCAGCATAAAGAACTATCTTCACCAGCACCAATATAAAACACACACAGAGAGGCATGTACAAACAGGTGAGTCAGTGGTAGTCTTCATATGGAGTCTTGCCTCTTCCCTTTTCATCAACAATTTCATTCCTTTGTTTGTGGCTTATTTTCAGGTGACCCAGAGAAGGGAGGGTCTGCAAACAGCATGTTAAATCTCATTGTACTAATGGATACATTGAAATAGAGGAAATTTGTTGCAGAATTTGAACTAAAACCAGATTTTTTTAAAAGGCTAATGTAACTATGCTTAAATCTAACCTTGCTTAAAATCTTTCAATGGTTCCTTGTTAGTCTGATAAAATCCCAAATTCAAAGCCCACCTCTCCAGCCTCATTTTGCTCAGCACGTCTCTACCTTCTCTGTTCTCTAGCCACACAGAATGTTTTCTATGCTTCAGATGTGCTCTTGCATTATCAACAACCTTTCACGTGTTGTGTTCTTGGCCTAGAAAGCTGCCTTTTATTTTTGATTGGGTGATACTCATCTCATAAGTCTCTGTTTAAACATTATTTCCTTAATAATGTCTTTACTAACCCTGGAGTGAATTACATTCCCTTGCAATATGCTCTTCTTCTTTGTTAAGACTCATCACATTTGTCATTAGTTATCATTATTTTTCCTATGTGCATCCTCCCTGCTGGACCATAAGCAACTGGAAAGCTGGAGTGACGTCTGTAGTATTATAGTTATATCTTCCACTTTATAGGCAGTGCCTCAGATCTATTATATATTAAATTAAAATCAAATAATTGATGGTTAATTGCTTGGTCATGTTATCTTGCTTTCAATGATTATTTCTGTATTATATCATACTTCCTCAATATAAAATACATTTTACAAATATATTGCTGTATAAATGTTTACAGTTTGTTGTGACTAAAGATGATTTGAGATGGTCCTTTCAGTAATTAAAATTACTGCATCTTCCAAGTAAAGCATGATGGAGGAAGTTACCGATTTGAAAGAGAAGCATTACTGCAGGGCCAGGCAGTTATTTTAAGAGTCCTTCCTTTACAGTCGTCATTTTGTGGTAGGGATTAGGGCAAATACTGATGATGTCATATTGTAATATCCCTCCTACTCAGTTCCAAATTAAATCCTACACATAAGAAAAATTTGTCTAGCCATATTTTAATATCACTATTTAGAAAAGCAATGTTGAGTCTCTTAAGTTCATCAGCTCTCAGTTAAAGCTAACTTTTCATTTGTTTCTCTTATTTTTTATAGTCTTTTTCTTCTCAGATTAGCTGCCTACATTCTTCCTGATGATGCTACTTTAGTAGCTAAGCTCAGAAGAAAGCAAATTCTAACCTGTTCTTCTTGTATAATCAACCCACCTCATATCCCTTTTCTGACAACGTTACCTGTGACTGCTAAGTTATGGGTGTGTCTGGATATCTAATTGAAGTGCAAAAGGTGCCAGTGTCTAGAAAAAGATAGATCATGTCTAATCTCATTAGCATTTTTCTGGCCTTTAAAAATTTAAGCCTCCTATTCAAATGATAGGATGTTCTGACAAGTTCAAATTGTTTATCTCTTACACCAGCTGGGGAAAAAAATGAATTCTCAAGTACCTTATATTTTCAAAAAGCCTTAAATAGTTGACACCATCCAAAAAGTTTGGTTGATCTATTTACAGTCATTGTACATACAAAATGGTCTGACTGAGGCACACAGGATGACTCCAGTAAAAATAAAAGGTAATGAAGGGAGTGACTTGGGATGTGATGAGTGACTTGAAAATTTTAAATATGAGACTTCATCATTACTGTTATCATCATTACTGTTATCATCACTGTCACGACATTCAGGACTCAAAGCAGCTGCTGCCAGCCCTATGCTAGGTACCGTGTATACAAACAGTTGTGCCTTATGTTGTCAAAAGTGCCTAAAATTCCATACAGTCAGTGACATTTTTTATTTTTTTAAAACATTACAAAATATTACACATATTTTCTGAGTTATTATATGTATATACATGTACACACACACACATATATGTTGTTTATAAGTGATTGTGCCTGATTTTTCTGGGGACTGAGCCAAGTTTGGCTTAATTTTTATTTATTCATATGTATCATGTCCTAGGTTGTTTTTTTTTTAGATGATGTCTTGCTAATTAGCATTATCATATATGGTACCATTAAAACTGAACAGAAAGAAACAAAGAAAAATATAGTTCCGCCAGTAAGAGTGATGATGTGGCATGAGGTAAAAATCAAGTGGAGGACAAACATATCTGGAACCAGCAAAAAGCTGGCCCTCACTTTCATATTGCACCAAGGAGCCAGCCTTCAAGCTGTATTGTTCAGGCATGAAAGAAAAGACCATTAGGTTCTAAAGGACCAACTTCTTTTTAAAAGCAGGTTCAGATTCTAGCTAAGCCCAGTCAAAGAAGACTCAGTAGGCCTAATTCTTATTCTATCCCTCTGTACTCTCATTTACCATGCTGATGTACAAAATGCTCATTCACTTTGAAAGATCTGAGCTGCCCTAGGAAACGGCACAGGAAATCTAGATACCGGGTCACATGACCTTTACTAACTAATCTTGGAGAATTCTGATGATAAAGTAAAGTTTCCAGGGGATCAAAACCTCTTTCATTAAAATCATAAAAAGCAAAACCCACAATGATGGAGCATCAGGAAATCACCCTCTAGAATTGTCAGAAATAGATAAATAGCAGAGCTAACTGATCTCTAGTTTTTTGAGCTGGTTCCTCATGCCTTTCTCTCATTAGTTAACCTCATGCAACTATCCCACACCGATGGCCTCAGAATTCATGCTAAAAGAGATCATTTATTGGTACCAATGTCGTAGTTGACTGTACCTTGGCTAAGCTTGATGTAATTATCAGACTCACACTGACTTAACCAGGGGTCTTGTCCTCTGTCCATGTGAATGTAGAAAAGAATGGAAGGACAAATGTCCTATATTGTGGCCTAAGGAGGCAAAAGTCTTCATCATTGATTCCTGACAAAAACTACTGAAAGTCAATGTTCTTAATTAAAAAACAAACAAACAAACAAAATGAGGTCTTGCTCTATCACCCAGGCTGGAGTGCAGTGGTGCAATCACAGCTCACTGCAGCCTTGAACTCTCCAGCTTAAGTGATCCTCCTGCCTGAGTCTACCAAGAAGCTAGGACTACAGGTGAGCCTGGTTAAGGTTATTTATTTATTTATTTATTTATTTTCATGTAGTGATGGGGTCTTGCTATGTTGCTTATGATGGTAATGAACTCCTGGCCTTAAGCAATCCTCCTGCCTAGGCTGAAAGTCAATTTTTGATGTAGTAGTTCTAGAGATTTCCCTGGCTTATTTTGTCATTTTTTGTCATAAAGGCTAAAGGAAAAAAAAACCTCTGTTCAAAAATGGCTTTAACCATTTTTTTCTGCCTGAATTAACTGAAAAATTACATCATGCTGCTGCTTTGAGAGTGAAGACCTGGCACTAAATGAGAGAGAAAAAAATGCTTTTATGCTGCATTTGTTCTCTCAATTAATATATATTTTGGGGGTACTACAGAGACATAATGAATCATCACAAGTTTAAGGATTTTATAAGAAGAAGAATGAAGGAGTATCTTGATTTCTATGAAAATTAAAGGAGGAAATTGTTCTAATATAATAAATCATTATCCAAAATGAATTTTTATGACTCTTTTCAGAGGTTCATGACCAAAAGACCATGAATGTCGTGACAAACTACTATCAAATGCGTGAATAAAGTGAAATCATAACTTGTAAAAGCTATCATGATCATTTTGGTTATGAATGACTGAAAACCCTGCCCCAACTAGCTTACGTATAAAGGGTATGTTTTAGCTCAAGTAACTGTAAGGTCCAGAGTAGCACAGTCTTTGGACACGTTTCATGCTCTGGTTTCTCTGTGGGTTGGCTCCACAGTCTCCCGGTTTCTCCTTCTGTAGTTGTGGGTTCTGAAACAGCAGTTCTAGAACTAACATCTTCCTAAGTTCATGTCTGATGCAAAAAGTGTGTTCTTCAAAAATCTATAACTCTTTGGCAGTGATCATCTCATCACCACTCTCAGGCTTAATCTTTATGGCTAGGGAAATGTAATGTCCTATGTCACATGCTCCACCCCTAGATTCTTGGCTAAGACACTTCACTAAAGCCACACGGTCTGAGAATGGTGAGCAGGGTAGCTCTCCACAGGAAAATAAAGGCGTGGTTACCGGAAAGTGAGCAAATGAGTTGGTGGTGGTACAAAAAAGAAACAGATGCTCATACATTATTTTTTCTTCTATGAAAGATTTAGAATGCAAATAAGAGAGCAAGATAATAGTATCTACTCCCCCAATTCCCAGAAGTATATTTCATTAATATTTTAATGTATTTTTTACAGATACCTATATTTTTCCCTACATGATCTAATTTGCTTTGTTTAAGCAATGGACTTGTTTTTTTTTTCCACAGTTATCAAAATTCACATATTCTTGGATAATTTAATTTTTCTTTATTTAACACTGTTCTGTGAAGCCTTTTAGGAGTATCAACATAGTCCCCATGCTAATTCTTCCTAAAGCAAAATTCATATCCAGGAATCTGATGCTTAAACTGATTCTGCTCTTAGGGAAAAGTGTAGTTGGGTGTGAAGACGATGTAGAAATGTCTGCCTGACAATCATATATACTTAAAATAAATGGGAGGACACTCTTGATATAGACTCCCCCTTAGGCAACATTGTATTGTGATCATTCTTTGTATCTGTCTCTGGATGATATTTGATGACACAGATTTTAATGGCAGCTTGTATTCCTTTGTCTAATGTTTCATAATTTATTTGGCTAATCTCTACTATGACACCTTAAATATTACAATTTCAACTACTCTATATGCATAAAATAATGTCAATAAATATTCTTGAATATAAATCTTGTTTTGTGTCTCTAATTATTTCCTTAGGATATATAATTCAAAACAGAATTACCGGGTAAGATGGTCTAAAATGTTTTAGGTCTTTTCATGCATATTGCCAAAATGCCCTCTAGAAAGATGGTTCCATTTATATTTATAATCCCACCCTTGCTAACACTTAGAATTATTTTATTTTAAATTTAGAAATAATATATGCATATGGTTAAGAAATTTAGAGTCCCATTATTTGATTTAAAGTCCCATTATTGTGATAAATTCTGCTTTCAGTGCATCTGCTGATTAACACTGTAAATCTATGTAACGTATTTTTAACTCCATTTCCTGATTTATCAAATTTCAATTTCAATTGTCTTTATTAATGTCTGTGCTATAAAATAAGTAAAGTAGCTGAATTAGTCACGGTTGAATTCTCCAGAGAGACAGAACCAATAAGATGTATACATAAGGGAGATAGATAGATGGATACATGATAGATAAATAGATAGATCGATAGACAGAGGAGGGACAATTTATTAGAGAAATGGCTTACCTGATTGTCAAGCTGAGAAGTTGCACAACAGGCTGTCTGCAAGCTGGAGAATCAGGGAAGCTGGTAGTGTGGCTCAGGACAATTCTGAAGGCCTCAGAACCAGGGAAGCCAATAGTGTAACTCTCAGTCCAAGGTTGAAGGCCCAAGAAACTGAGAAGCCCACTGGAGCAAATTCCAGAGTCCAAAGGCCAGTTCTGATATTTAAGGGCAGGAAAAGAAGGGTATTCCAGGTATAGAAAAGACAGAGAGCAAATTTGCCATTCTTCTATCTTTCTGTTCTATTCAGGCCTCAGCTGATTGGATGTGAGGGTGGGTCTTCTTTACTTAGTCTACTGATTCACATGCCAGTCCCTTCTAGAAGCCCCCTCACAGACACATCTGGAACTAATGCTTTACCAGCTGTCTGCATATCTCTTCATCAGTCAAGATGATACCTAAAATTAACCATGTGGTAGTTTGGCATACCTATATTACCTCCTCCCCCCAACTTTTTCTCATTTTTAAAATGTTATTATATCATTATAATTTGATCGTCTAAAATGAAAAGTTTTTACTTTTTATTTTTTTTGAGTTTCATCAAATCTAGGCAGAATCCTTGATCTTTGAGTAAGTTTGTTCACGATCACTTCTCCAACTCTTCCCTACCTTACGTCCTTTTTTTTCTCTTTCTTCTGTCAACTACAGCATTGCTTCTACCCCAGAGGGGTCATGCAAGTGAATAGAATCTATCAGACCAATATGGCAGATGCTGCAACCTGGATATAGTGAAAAATCACAAGAACAAGGCATGAAAACATTACTAAAATAACATTGAAAGTCTTATTTTATTGGTAGCAGGGTTTCTCCACCTTGATACTATTGGCATTTTGGACCATATAATTATTTGTTGTCAGGGACTGTGTTGTGCATTGTAGGATATTTTGCAGTGTCCCTAGCCCCTGCTCAGGGACCCTCCCAGCTGTGACAACTAAGCATGTCTCCAGGCACTGCCCAGTGTCCCTGTGCATATTGCCCCAGTGGACAGCCGCTGTTCTATAGGTGTTCCCCAGTAGAGCTTCGTCTGCACTGCTGTTTTAATTTCAGTGGGAAGAGTGGTCTGGACTGAAAGCATAATGGGAGCATATTCTCATTTGCAGGGCAAGTACAGATGCTACGGTTACACAGTCGGTGATCTAGCTGGGATCTTCCTGTTGTGATGAGATTGTGAGCTTTAATCTTAAGGGGCAAATTTGTGCTTTTCCTTTTGAGGCAGAACAGATTGTTTTTGGTGTGTGTGTGTGTGTGTGTGTGTGTGTGTGTGTGTGTGTGCGCGCGCGCGCGAGCATGTGTTTTCCCCATGCCTGTTATGGATACTTAAGTTCTCCATTTCTCTAAGGAATATTCCAACCCGAAGCCCCAAGCAGCAGTTCTCGCATATTTAAGTTCCCTTTCAGTTTATCTGCAATATTTACTTCTTAATGCTTTGTTCTTTCCTTATGGAGTCCAGCCCCACTTTCAGCATTTTGAATAATTCAAGCACATTTCTTTAAAATTGCTTTCAGATTGCTATGAAGTTAGAGCTCATTGGTTAGGAATTCAGATGGTGTTGCATTTTTGCTTTTAATTTTTGACTCTGAGCTTATCTTCCATGTGAATCATTTTTTGCAGAGTCTTGCTAGGGTCTGGTGATGAAGATATTTGAGTAGGGAAGTTTTTGCCTCTCACTGGGCACTATGAGTTGAATCAGTTTTAATAATCAAGTATTTAAGGTTAATTTATCAGCTCATGGTGTTCTCACCCTGTACAAAATTAAAGACTGAACCCTAAACTCATGCAGAACACAAATTTGAGTGCCTGGGTTTTGTTGCTGTTGGCACTGTTTGCAAACCTGTGGTCCAAGGCTGGCAGCATGCTACATATGGCACCTCTGGACAGGTGAACACAGTTTTGTTTTAGTCCTCCTTTTATGGGCATGACTCCTCTTTCCAGCTGCCTCTTACTCAGGGGCCTCAGTTACATTTAATTTAGAATCCGGGGAATACAGCCTTAACTCTTCTACAGAGTGAATGTGAAAACTCCACCTCAAGACATAGGTCAAATTCCAGTGTCTTTTTTAGGTAGTGGGTAATTTCTGGCACCTGGGGATTTTCCTTTCTTACCTTCCAGCTCAGCTATGCTTCTTATTTTGTTTTTATTTTGCTTATTACTTTTTGCTGTCATAAATTATGCAGCTTGTCTCTATGTTTAGAATGGAGATGGGAGACCAGTGTTGCACAAGAGTCGAGTCTGGCATGTTGACTCAGAGACTCTGGCCAGCACTGCTTTGCATGGTGGGGAAGGGTACCCTCAGCGCAGATTGAGACCAGGTGCACAAAGAGTGAGACAGGCAGAGCAGGGATGGTGAGAGGGGAAATAAGCATTCTTCACATGGCAACAAAAAAACTCATGCCTTTGTTTCTTTGTAGGACCAGAAGTCAATGGAAATTTTTAAGTATTAGCAGTGCATGGCCAGAATTATTTTTGAAGATATTCTGGCAGTCTGTAAGATAGTTGATGATATGGAGTGTAAAACATCTAGTGAGAAAAACAAATTAGAAGGCAGATGGTAGGTTAAGCTGAGATCATATGATAAGGAAGATCATTAATGCAGTGGTAGTTATAATGGATAGGAGGCTAAATTTAGGAAAATTTCCTGAGGTAGACTTGCAGTATTTGGTCACTAATGAAGAATGAGGAAAAATAGAGCTTGGGAGGATACTGAAGTTGCCATTTGGCAGGTGTCTTAGTCCATGCAGACTGGTATCAAAGAATATCATACAATGGGTGGCTTATAAACAACATAAATTTATTTCTCAAGTTCTGGAGGCTGAGAAGTCCAGGATCAAGGCACGAACAGGTTATATGTCTGAGGAGGGCCTTCCTCCTGGTCACAGGCAGCCATCTTCTCCCCATAGCCTCACAAGGCAGAGAAAGTAAGCAAACTATCTGGGCCTCCTTTATAAAGCACTGATCCTATTCTGAAGGCTCTGACCCCATAATTTAATTACCTCCCGAAGGCCCAACCTCCTAATACCATCAACTTGGAGATTAGGTTTCGCCATGTAAATTTGGGGGTACACAAATATTCGGTCCACAGAAAAGGTACAATACAAGAAGTCATGAAAAACTAGCAGGTCAGATTTGGATGAGGCTGTACCATACCCAGAAATCTATGTCTAGTGGTCACATGAAAATGGTGTTCAATAAAATAGTCAAAGCTAGAAACATACATTGAGGAAAGTGGGACAGGTGGACCACATCTCTAGATTATGGTAAAGCAACAAGACATCAGAGCCAAGATAAAACATGTGAGGATCCCAACTGTTAAGGAGCAAGGGAGGAAGGAAGAACAAACAAACACAAATGAAAAGTAACAGCTAGAAAGTACAGAAAGAGAATACAGGAGACATGGCAGCGTTGAAGAGAAGCTGCATGTTCTAAAGAGAGAATCGATCATCAGCACACACTGCAGAAAGTGTAATAGGAAAGATACTGAAAGTAAGGAAAATAGGGTCAGCATTTAGATGTACTGAACCGTTTTATTCCTTAAGCGGGGGAGTATCGAAGAAAATATGATAAAATATTAACACAATTATACTCTAGATGGTTCACTTGTGGATATATTGTTGTATGCTTCCTATACTTCTTGTGTGTCTAGAAATATAGAATGTGTCATTATTAAAATTTAGTAGAAATTTAAAGTGAGAAAATTCAGCTCCTGATTAAGTTGGGCAATTAAAAGAGCTTAGCTACCTTATTAAACCTCTCTCTGCAGTAGTAGTAGGCACACATCTCAGGTCACATTGGACGGAAGGAACAGGCTGGGGAGGAGGTGAGGACCAGGAAGGCAGTCTATTCCTCTAGAACGTCTGGAAATGCAGGAATGACTGCAATTAGAGTAGTTGCCTGAGGTGGCAACAGGATTGAAGGAAGAGTTTTTAAAATGTTTAGCATGGGTCACTGGTTTGTGGACTCATAACAGAAAAAGAGAGATCTAAGATTTAGAAAGAGGCACAGGAACAGTCACTGATGAGTCCTGGAAAACATAAGCCTTATTCAGGTTAATAATTATAAGCCAGTTGGAAATTTTTAACTGCAGTATTCAAATTATCAATTACTACTGAGTAACAGTTCAAACCTAAACACCAGTTTTCCTGGACACAGAATGTGTCTTAAATAGAGATTTCCTATCCAGGCTTTACAAGGGCAAACTCCACAAAACTCACTCTCAGAAAATGCCCAACTTGCCCTAGGGGTGGACTGGTGAGAGCACCTTATCGTTTCCCAAATCTCAAAGAGCCAGGGAGATAGCAGGCAGCAGGCTGATGCTATGTGCAATAGTGATTGATCGCTGTTTAGTAAACCCTTGTGTAAATATAGACATCCAAATTTCTAATAAGCTCAGAAAACAGATAAGCAAAATGGATCTTTAAGACCTCTTTCAACTGTAATTTCATCAACATGTAAATTTTTATTAAATCCAAGATACAGTAAAAAAGAGTCTAGTTTTAATAATTAGTTTAATTGGTTTCAAATTGTTTGTATGTTTGGCATAAAATTTTCAACACAACAAATGGAAGGAAGCTAGATATAGCTTAGCATCCAGAGAAGATTAGCTTTATCTTAGCTTTTTCTGCATTATCAATGACAAACATTTTTGAACATCAACTATACATATATGAAGCACTGATCTAGGCATAGCAAGGGTAAGATAATAATACATCTGCCTTCTACGAATTCACATGCCAGCAGAGGAGACCAGCAGATGCAAAGCCATCTCACTAAGAGCAGAATGTGGGCTGAGTGTGGAACTAGTTTGGTAAAATTTTAAAATGGAAATTTTGTACTCATTTTATATTTTGCCCCCAGAACAAATAGGTAATTTTAGATATAGAAGTAAGGAAAAAGTAAGAATACATGGGCTACCTGTAAATCTGCATATCATCCTTGAGATGAGAAGGCTTCAAAAGGCAATGGCTTTTGCAGGGGCCGAAGTGCACCAGACTCAAAACCCGGACCTGAATTTGTGATTCGTGTCCCACTCTGCCACTTTCTACCCTGTGTAAGCTTAGCAAGGAAATTTAATCTCTCCAAGTTCCTCCTTCCTCATCTGTAAAATGTGGCTAGTGATTCCTACCTCAAAGTTATTGTAAAGATTAAACGAGATAATGCATTTTGAAACTGTCTTACAAATGTAAAGCTTTATATAAAAGTTAGTTACACATACACATGAAGGGAGTCATAAAAAGAAAAATGTTGTTAAATATTGAATAACCTAAATACATCTGCAGAGAATATGTATCCTATGTGTAATGTAAATTCTCTCAGGAATAAAATATTCATTAGTTTAATAAAAGCAATGAAATCTATGCCCTAGTATTCCTCCTCGTCAGTAACCCCGGAAATGATACATGACTTTTGATTTGGTGTGATCCAATTAGGAGATAGTATGTTTAATCATCTACATTTTAAATTTCAGTTTTAGATTATTAGGATGGGGGAAAGGGTTTTTTTTCAAATATGTTTTACATTTTTATAAACCTAGACATAGCCAATAAAACTACAAAGCTTTTAGCAAAGAAAACATATTTTCCGCTATCAGATTATAAAAATAAAATATTGATTACACTGGGTAGTATTTTAAATTAACTCACAGTGCTAGATTTAATCACATTTATGATTATATGAATTACTGTTTATTTTCTCTTTGCTTGCTTTTTTTCTCACTAAAGACTACACGTTTTAAAGTGTCTATCTATCATTTCTGCACAGAAGCCACAATTAGTTTACTTGTATTTTAAGCAAACTCCACCTCCTGTGCATAAGAAAGATAACAGTATATCAAACCAATAAGCCACAGTGGTAGAATCAACAGAAGATTCAAACCAGAATGGGTCAAACGTAAAGGGATACATGGAGGACAGTTGCGTGGATCTGGCTATGGGTTCTGATTTATAATAACAGCTTACTCATTTCTGCAATGTACTAAATAGGCTTATGGCTTTTCATGGTTGAAATGAAAGGATTTGTTACATATTACTTGGAAAATGTAAAACATCATAGAAAGAGTATTAGAAATGCATACATTTGCTTTCTAGATCATAAAACCAACATAAATAATTTAGGCTAGACTGGAAAACTGTAACTCACTGTTCCCCAGCAAGGCCCATTGCTAATCCATATTTGATGGAACGTACATATTTAATGAAAGAGGAACAGTATTCCATTGCACACGGAAATGAAGTGCTGGTTGTTCTGTAATTAAAGGGAAAGGAGAAAACACCAGGTTTGCTTTTCACGATTCAGCTTCCAGGTGGTGACTGTTGCCTGAGGGAGAGGCCTGCCATTTTCTTCTGCCTCAGTTCTTTCCATTTCCTCTTAAAACTGTGAGGCAGAGGGCAGGAACTATGTTCGCTTGTTCACAGTCTTTCTTTAAATAGACCTCTCTGCAGATATTTAAAGCCCATTCCAGATGTGTTTGCCTCACTACCCCAGGGAGATCAGAGAAGGGGCCCAGAGGACTTTTTAATCTATGGGCCAGTTTTGTATACTTTCTTAGAAGACTTTGGCCTATAGAACTGGGCAAGGCTTTGCAGTGCCTGGGTGTGAGAAGAAAGAAGAGCACATTTCATCCAGGCTACTTATTTCTGTATTCTCATAGAGAGAGACACACTGAGATCATGTACTTTGCCTGAGTTTGAACACCGAGAGAACAGATGCACAGGGAGAAGCCTGAGAAACAAAGCAAAGAACAAAGAACATTGCTTTGTGGCTTGCTCATGCTCAGAATTTAACTGTTCAAGATGTAGCCCTCTGGGTAAAAATGCCTATGTAGTCAGAAAGATCCCACAAACCTACAAAACCCCTAAAAAGTCATATGTCAAGGCTTGATGAACCATTTATACCTTGACATGTATTAAAATAAAGCTGCTTGCCATGTTTTAGGAGAAACGAGCTATAGAACAGATGAGTTTGCCTGGGAAAACCTACACAGATGCAGGCAAGGAATAATACTCCAAGAAGAACAATCAGTGATCACAGTATATATTGACTGGCATCCCAGTACTTACAGATCCGTACTGGGGACACAGGCCCTAGGAATGTGGGGCGGAAGGAGCTCTGATTGAAGGGGTCACAGAGTAAAACTTTACAATCAACTCAATATACGTTTATTTCATACTTAATGGTCCTCCTGTTACAATGCAGGCTATTAAACAAATATGTCTAAATGATTCAAGAGTAATGCAGACTGGAATATTGGATTGAAGAGGGCAAACCTAGAGCTATTAGGATGAGAGAAGAGAGAGAGAGAGAGAGAGAGATTTCTCTCTGTGGGTACCTAGGAGAGGAAAAGAAAGGAGATACATTGAAGAGAAATACCACCTTCTCAGAATCTTTCCTAAAGTCAACCATGTCACTACATTCAGAGTAAGTATAGTCATTGCTGTTTATTTGTTTATTTTTTAAGAAACAGAGCCGCCGTATCATTTTCAGATTCCCCTTCAGAGAGATAGATGTGTAGGGACTGTTGAATGGGCAGGCTCAGCAAAATAACAGAAGGGAACTCAAATCTCAGGCACAACTCTGTGGCCAGAAGCATTAAGATAACTTTCTTTTTAAAATATAAAGATTGAGTCATCCACTCCCTAAAAGGGATAAGGGGGAGGATTTGGCCATGTAATTGGCACATTGCCATATTAGCTCATATGGCAGATGAACAGAACTATATGCTTTGATTCCTAGCACTGTTCATGGCTTAATGCCAACTTCAAAACTTTAAAAATGCTATTCTACAGTCCATAAGAGGAAATTTGGGGGACCAGTAAGGAATTTATTTTCTCTGGATATTTCCAGTGAAAACTCAGTTGAAGGGAGAGGAGAAGAAATGAAATAATTATTTGTGAATGTCTTTAATTGACACAAAAACAGAAGACATCAAATTCAATCAGTAATAACTCCTAGCCAATGAATGCATTTACTAAATTATCCATAATACGTTTATCCTCAAGATGAGGGCCTAGAAAAACAAGCATTCTAATTTGCTTCACCATTAGATTTGACATTTGGGCTCAAGTTGTCTTTTAAAAGGTACAGAATACTCACCTAGACAGATATTGGGTTTTCTGTGTAATTTCTGTCTTAGTTTCTTTGAAACCTTTTCCTCTACCTCCCTCTAGTGATTCAAATGCAGCAAAGCAGAAGAAAACCAAGCAACTGGTTTGGCCAAAAGTTTAAATTGGAAGAAAAAAATAAAAGCAGAGAACTCCAGGATCCTCACGCTAAACAGCAAGGTAACTTGCTCGTCAATCCTATATTTCTCTTAGTTTGGGCATTATCTTTATCTTCTGTTTTGTGTATTTTTTTAGAATATCAATAATGAGATCTTTACAAGTAGTGTAGAATAAATTGGAAATATCCAGTCAAGATATGACAGTAGAGCAACTATGATCAGCACTGGTCAAGCTTTTCTGAGACAGAGCTGGCTTTGAAGAACCGGGTGGTTTTTCCTAGGAATGCAGGAAACGTGATGCCTACGCCCCTCTAAAAGATCAAGGGAACACCGAGAAGAGACTATTCAATGTCAGGAAATCGTGGCCCCTGCTTTCTGCCAAGCTCCTCAAGATAAGGACAAATCTTACAGGAACAGAAGAAGCTGAACTATATGCCAATTACATTCAACAAGGTCCTATCAAATGTCTGTGCTACAAGTTGACAGAGAGGAAAAATGGAACAGAAAAGCCTTTGCATTATGCACTCATATTACATGTGAAGTGTTTGAGAGGACAGGTGAAAATGTCCACTTTAAATGACACTAGGAAGGCTTCACTAAAGACATGTTTACAAGCTCTCAATTATAAGCACCTTAAAAGGATGGGTTTCCCAGCATAGAATCAGAGATCACAGTGGCATCTTAGAGATAAGGGTGGAGGTCTGCAGCAAAACGAGACGGAAAAGCTTGCTAGGGGTAGAGATGCTGATAGCATCAAATAATATTTCAGTGTTATTTAATTACAGTTATCATATGCCATGGCTTTACACATTAACTTCGTGTATAAACTGTGACAGTCTTCAAATTATTCAAGGGCATTCCATGTTATACGTCCTGCCATACTGTCATTGAGAAACACCGTGATTCTGATTTTTAGTGCACTTTCACATTTACTTACGCACAATTTATCTGTCATATATATTGTACAGAGGCTTTCCTAAGCCTTCAGAAACAAATTAGAAGTGACCTTTACTACCAAGACATTCAGTCTAGCAGAGAAGTCACAAATATAATTCATTAATAGCAATACTATGTAATAAGATCGATGATAAAAAGTAAACACAGTGGATATGAAACACAGAAGAGAAAACACGGATGGAGAGGGAACAGTGGGGAAAAACAGGGAGTTTCCCTAGATGAGGGACACATGAGCTACCCATCTGCCATAAGGTGCCCAGGAAAGACCTGAAGACATGAGTGAGACTTTATAGACTAGTCTCCAAGTCAACCTCCAATAATGGCAATAATTATAAATTCAATAGTTCTGAATCTCACAGAATGCTAAGATCAGTATCTTCCATTGTTTCGGCATTCCTTTATCAAGTAAAATCTCATTGAGTGCTTACACGGAGCTTTTTTTTTTTTTTTTAACTCTTTTAGGTCTCTTGAACACAGCAGGAAAACTGGAGAGACAAGGTTATTACCCTCCAGGAACTTCCAGCTGGGAGACAGGGAACAAACTCGTGGCTTACTGACCAGGGAGTTTGGCTTGCAATAAGCCCTAGAAAAGAGGTAAATAGGGCGACATGTTAAAAGGTCAAAGGGGCAGGGTGAGGGGAGCATGCAGGAGCTGGTCACAGACAGCTTCTTTGAGGCACTGATACGTGAGTTCAGACCTGAACATGAAGAAGGAGCAGGCAAATAAAAAGTTGAGATGGGACGGGAGGCATCCCCTGCAAAAGGTATGGCCAGGACAAGTACTGAGCCTGAAGGAGAGAAGGAAGGTCAGTGGGCAGAATGCATGGATCGTGGGGAGGTGCACCAGGAGAGATTGGAAAAGTAAGCAGGGCCAGAGGGGGGTAAGGAGCTTGGGGTGTATTTTAAGTGTAATGGAAGTGATTGAAGGAAGTTAGTAAGTAGGAGATGACAAAGCCTGATTTACCTCTGAAGACAGCCACACTGGCTGCTGATAAGTGGAGAATGGACAGTCGGAGGAGCGGGCAAGAGTGAAAGCAGAGACCAGATCTGAGGCCGCTCAGGAGCTCTGGCTAAAGACAATGGTGGCTTAGACTAGAGAGATGACAGAGAGGGAGAAAGTGAGGTCACAGAAGAGCAATATAGTGCAGATACGAGAGAGAGAATAATTCTCAGTTGATTCCTGGGTATTTGGGAGATTACCTGGAGGGATAGTCGTGTCTTTTACTGACCTGGGGGATTTTTTTGGAAAATTGATTCAAAAGGGAGGATTAGAGAGTTAAAGTTTGACAGGAGGAAGGTGGGCAGCTTCTTATAGGCCAATGTGCTAACACAAGGAAATGTGTCTGTACAGGACCGGGGAGAGACCAGGAAATTCACAAAATTCTATGGGACCGACCCTCTGACAGCGCTGTTTGTTCCTAGAGCATGGGATGGGCCTCCTCCCACTCTCCCTGAGTCTGAGCTTGCGGTCTTCTTGGTCTTCTTGGTGGCTCATGAAGGGAACACGCTGCTCCATCTGCTTCCAGGTGGGGCTGAGCAAAGAGGAAACAGTCCTTTAAAAGAGAGGGCTGGCCGGGCGCGGTGTGTCACGCCTGTAGTCCCAGCACTTTGGGAGGCCGAGGCGGGCGGATCACGAGGTCCAGGAGATCGAGACAATCCTGGCTAACATGGTGAAACCCCGTATCTAAAAAAAAAAAAAAAAAAAAATTAGCTGAACGTGGTGGTGGGCGCCTGTAATCCCAGCTACTCGGGAGGCTGAGGCAGGAGAATCTCTTGAACCTGAGAGGCAGAAGTTGCAGTGAGCCGATATCGTGCCACTGCACTCCAGCCTGGGCGACAGAGTAAGACTCCGTCAAAAAAAAAAGGGGTGGGGGGGCTTCTGCTTTTCATTAAATATATACTTAAAATTTTAAAAATAGAAAATGATGGGCCAGGCCCGGTGGCTCATGCCTGTAATCCCAGCACTTTGGGAGGCCGAGGCGGGCGGATCATGAGGTCAGGAGATCCAGACCACGGTGAAACCCCGTCTCTACTAAAGATACAAAAAATTAGCCCCAGCTACTCGGGAGGCTGAGGCAGGAGAATGGCGTGAATCCGGGAGGCGGAGCCTGCAGTGAGCCGAGATTGCGCCACTGCATAATGTCTGCCTGGGCGACAGAGCAAGACTCCGTCTCAAAAAAAAAAAAAAAAAAAAACACTAGAAAACGATGGATTTACAATCTTTTAAAACCTAGAGATCTGCTAGGCCTTCTAACTCATTTTTTATAAATGAGAAAATACAGACCAAGAGACAATAAGTGATTTGCTAAAATCATACTGTGTTGCTGTTACTAAGAGAGCTTGTGGCTTTATCTGACAGTTGATGCTTAAGTATTTTCTTCGTACCTCTGAGTCTCTCAAGTCAATTTTAAGTCAATCTCAAGTCAAGTGCTCAAGACTTTGCCGATCTACAAAGCCAGATCACATGATTTGAGACAGAATGGGAAAAACCTTCTTTTCCCTTATACACCCAACGATGCCAGCCTGGGGTAGTTGTTTGTGATGGACTTGCTTTCATTAAAAATAGACTATACAAAAGCTAAGCAATAAAATTTAAAATGAATTTAATAAAATTATGTCAAGATTTAAACTTATCTTCACATAATTAAGTGGAACCACCCAGGACCTTTGATTTAGTAAACAGTAATAAAATATTTTATCCTTCCCAAATCTTAACCTGTTTTCATTAATTATGTGAGTTCACCAGCAGAGGGCCCCCGATACCTTTTTTCTTTCTCGCCCCCTACCAAACAATTTAAAACAAGTGGCTAGAAAATCAGAATCCACTTGATTACATCCTATTGATAATTCACTATTCATAGGAGCAATTAGGGATTCTCTTAATGTCAGCAGAGTATACGTGTTCATTCTTTGGGGTAAGGAGGTGAGACTGGGTGATCTGGAGGACTTGCTGAGAGCTGGCAGGACTTTGAAGCTGTTTCCATGAATGTTTCTACTGTGTGAGTCAACAAACTTGAGCTAGCATGGCAAGGTCATATTATTTAATGTGAAAATTCTTACAAATAATGTTTCACAATTAACATTAAAAAGCTTGTTTTGAAAAAAGATCTGATTTTTTTTCTCACTGACTAAAACTGGGAGTTTCATCTTCAATCAAGCTGGAAGACCCAAGACTATTATTTTGATATTTGGCCAAAGCAAATTAGTTAAATAAATTTTATCTGCTTCCAGCCTACTTTTGATTGTTAAATTTGAACTTTTTGAATGCAGTGTGTATTCGTATCATCTCTTTGAAGAGTAAACTATTGTAAATCTGTAAATGATCTTACTTCCTGAACTCTATTTTGTTTCTCAAGGCATTTAATGGTGATTAAGGACTTCATTTGTCTAATTTATTTTATTTAGGGAAACGTTGTGGTCTTCAAATTGTAATTAAAGTTTTATGTTCTATATGATATTGTGTTGATGGATATTTGACATTATGCCTTTGCTAAAACCCTTAAAACTGTACAACAAAAAGAGTAAACCCTAAGGTGACTTGCAGACTTTAGTTAATAATGTATCAATATCAGTTTATTAATTCAGACAAATGTACCACACTAAGGCAAGATAATAACAGTGGAGGGAATGCTCTCTACAATCTGCTTAATTTTTCTGTAAACCCAGTACTGCTCTAGAGAGAGAGAAAGGAGGAACTGGAATGAGATTCCTATATCCTCCTTCTCCCTCCAAGGGAGGGAGAGACAGGTAATGCCTGCTCACTCTTCCTGGGCAGAGCCTTTGCAGCATGGAGCCTTCGAGAATTTCCAGTCTGCTGCTGATTGTGTTTTAGTCAGTGTTTCTGATTTAGGAGATTGGTGGGGGGGCCCTAGAATTTGCATTCCTAACAAGTTCTGAGGTGATGTTTCAAATATGTCCAGGCAAAAAAGCCCCCTCACAAAGATTTCTACGACATCGCATGTGAGTGAAGCCACACATATCCAAAACTTCAAGCCCACTTATAGGAGTCCACTTACTTCCATTCATTAGCCAGAACTGTTCAATTTTATCACTATAGCAGAGAAAAAAAATGGTTACATTAATAACATTAAGCCAGCATTTCTAAATGTATAAGGATGTTTCTGGTGCATGCCTTATATGAAAAATTCATAATCCTGGCAAAACTTTACAGGTGGGACACAGTAAAAACTAAAGCTTGAAGTTCTATTTAAACATTTGCAGATGGATTTTATGTTGCTCTATTCAAATTGATGTGAATACATTTTTTCTACTGTCTATTGCCTGGTGGGGCTAGACATGTTTCTCTGTCAAATGTAAATTGTCTTCTCTAGCTTCAGATTTCTTATATCAGGAGTATTCTATGAACGTAGTGACAAATTTTACAGAGAAAGTGGCAAAAGAGATTCGTAAGACCCTGCCCATCATTATTCAGGATCTCCATTGTCCTTTCAGCTTCAGCCATCAGGGAAAGTTGAATGAACAAATGATACCCCCAGACAAACTTACCAAGTCATCTATAGACTTACAGTCAAGTTTTAGTGCAGTTCACCCAAATTCACAGCCATCAGGTATGGGCAGTTTTTCCCATGAATAAACTATAAGAACCCCTGTACAAACTTCAGCCAGAGACCTGGGAGCAGCATCAGTGTATGATGATGCTCTTGAACCTCATGTTCTTGAACCATCAAAGGTCTTGTCAGGTACTGTTAAAGACAAGAAGAAAAAACAATTGTAGTTAAAGCTCCACGGAATTAACCACTGGGTTCATTTTTCTCAGTTAAAAAACATATGACACAGACATTTCCTGGGTTGCCAGGTCTGTGAGATATATATATATCGATATCTATATCGAGAGAGAGAGAGAGAGAGAGAGAGACTCTCTGAGTATTTTTAAGAAGCAGATGACAACATGAAAGAGAAAAATTCCCAAGACTTCCCTATACTGCTAGATATGAGTGAGCTTTTGCTACAACATTTGGATAAGGGTATAGAGTGCAGGAGCCAGTGGCATTCTCTGTTATGGTATTCTCCTCCTTATTTTCCAGCTGTCTTGTACCCTCACTGCTAGTGTCATGTTCTAATTGTTCGTTATCAGGGATGGAAACTTTAATATATCTTTTTTTTTAATTCTGATGTTTGGTTTCCAAGGCTAATTCCCAATATTTTGACAACACTTGACTGACAGGCAGAAAACATGAGTAAGCTTAGAGCCCCAGAGAATGCGCCACACTGTGGGTTGCTTGGGAACTCACATGGAGGATAGGATGAGGGAAAATAAGAGAGAGGCTGAGGGGTGTATTTTGTGGCACCTTGATTCTTGTCTTTATCTGCATTAAGATGGTCACATACATCCCTATTCTTCACCATTTTTATTGCATCTGGAAAATTGAAAAGAAAAACAACATATCAATTTTCTCTGATGCTATTCCCAGACTTCACTGAAATCAGACGTCTTCTCAGAGAGATTTCTGACCTGTGCCCAGAAATTTTGAAAAAAATCCATTAAATGTTATTTTTTGCACTTTTAATGTATCTCCAATCAAGCTCTTTACTCCATTGAGCATTGTGATTGTGTGATGTTTGTTAGCTTCGAACTATAAGCTTTTCTTTAATAAAAAATACTGGGTTGCAAGAAAACAGCTTTAAAAAGATGTGTACGGAGGTCTCTAAAGCTTTGGGGTTTCTGTAATAACAAACATAATTCATTCAGCTCCCACTGCATAGCAACCTCTGTACTAAGGACTATATGTTTATTATCTAATTCAGTCTTCAAAACATTATTTCGAAGTAAGATGATGAAACTGGGGCTGAAAGAGACTAGATAATGTACCCTAGGTTAAGGCATTGGTCAGTGGAAATAGGACTTATGTACGAGATACTAAATAACATTGATGCTAGAGACATATCTAAGATTTGTCTTTTGGTTAAGACACATATCTACAGTCTAAACATCATTTTATCTATTGTAAAATTAGATTGTGAATGCAGACATTATTGCTTCAGCTCAGAAGTCAACAAAAATCTCCGTTGTAGGTATGAACACATATCTTTTGTGAAGTAGCTTACTTTCTGTAGAACTGGGTAGACTACACGATATTGCCGTAGTCTGATGGAAACATTAATAGCCCTCCCTGAGCAGTCTTTATGGGCCACTATTAATTATGTGAGTTGTTGGGTACAGTTATACTCAAGAGCAATTGCCTTACTATTGCAATGCACCAGTAAATAAATTCCATTTCTTAAACTGACATCCTCTGTAATCTTGCCCCTTCTTTCCTTAAGCCTCATGTATCTCTTCTAAAGCTAAGTTGTACTTTACCAATTGGCAAATTTTTTAGGTTAAGAATCAGATAGCGAATATCTTAGACTTGGTGGGCCATAGATCTCTGCTGCAATTTCTCACCTTTGCAGTTGTAACATCAAAGCAGCTATAGGTAATACATAAACAAATGAACATCACTGTTTTCAATAAAACTGTATTTGCAAAAATATGCAGGGGGCTGGATTTAATCTGTAAATTAGTAGTTTGCCAACTCCGGTTCTAAACATACATTAAATGACCTTAGATGAATTAAAACTTATAAAACACAAAACAGAGCCTGATACACAGTAGTTCCATATAAGTTAATAAAATAAAATAAAGATAAAATAAAAACAAATATATGCAATTCTCTAAATATATCATGCTTTCTTCTGTTCCCTTGTTTTTGCCCATGTAACTCCTTTTTCCTACAATTCTCTCTCCTCTTGTACTTGAACACCTTTATGACCCTCAAGATTCTACTTGATGTTGACCTAAAGACACCCCCCGTTCTATATTCCTAGTTAGGGTTGATATGCCTGCCCATCCACTCTCACAGTACCATGTACCTGCCCGAAAGACAGTCCTCCCAATTGGCATGGGAACTCTTGCCCTGATGTGATATTTGGCTCTCTATCAGACAGCAAGCTCAGTGAAGGCAAGGAGTTTGCCCTTCCACTCAAGTTCCTCAATATTTTTTTAACAGGCAATGCTTACTAATTGTTTTTTTAAAAAATCACTGAATGAATAAAATTTTTCAAATGAATAAATTTTTTTCAGAGGCAACAGTCACTAAATATATTATCTAAATGAAAAGTTATAAGTCTTTTCTTCCAATATATTGTCATTCATTGCTGAGATCAGCTTGGTCATGGAGACCCTAACCTGGCAGCGCTAGAGGAATTAAAGACACATACACACAGAAATATAGAGTGTGGTGTGGAAAATCAGGAGGCTGACAGCCTTCAGAGCTGAGAGCCACAAACGGAGTTTTATCCACATATTTATTGACAGCAAGCCAGTGATAAGCATTGTTTCTATAGATTATAGATTAACTAAAAGCATTCCTTACGGGAAACAAAGGGTTGGGCTGAAACAAAGGGATGGGCTCTGGCTAGTTATCTGCAGCAGGAACATGTCCTTAAGGCACAGATCACTCATGCTGTTGTTTGTGGTTTAAGAATGCCTTAACGGAGCTTGTAGTGAGCTGCGATCACGCTACTGCACTCCAGCCTGGGCGACAGAGTGAGACTCCGTCTCAAAAAAAAAAAAAAAGAAAAAAGAAAGAAAGAAAAAGAACACCTTAAGCAGTTTTCCACCCTGGGTAGGCCAGGTGTTCCTTGCCCTTATTCCAGTAAACCCATAACCTTCAGTGTGGGCATCATGGCCATCACGAACATGTCACAGTGCTGTAGAGATTTTGTTTATGGCCAGTTTTGGAGTCAGCTTATGGCCAGATTTGGGGGACTGTTCCCAACATGTTCCCCCTTTTTGTTTTTGCAAGATGATAAAAGCAAAGGCAGCTTTATCATGGTGAGCTACTGCTCACAGGAGTTGGGATCTGCATCTGCAGACTATACAAAGACAAACAACAGAGAGTAAAAGCACAATCATCATTGAAATCACAGAGCTTCCAAGTGTTTTTATCTATTTTAATGGGTTAATAGCTACTAATCTGTCTGCAGCTCCTTCAAGCACTCTAGTCCCTGGCATTAAGGTCAGGTGTGCCTGGGATGCTTTAAATATTTGTTATTTTAATTTTGCAATATCCAAAGACAAGTTTATAGAGTGTCCTTCTAGATGCTTTTTGATTCTTTCCCAAATTTTGATCTTATTAAGAGCTATTAATAGTCTCCACAAATTTTTATGCTTAGCTCCTAGAGCGGGCCATATCATTTGAGGTTGAGGTGTCACTATACCGCCGCCACGTTTCCAGATAATAGGAACCCTTGCCATATTTCTTACCATTTCTACCATCTGACCATTTTGTTTAGACCAGCTGAACATTGCGTGGCCATGGCATGCAGACTGAGAGGTGTAATTCAAGCTAAACATTCCCTTTGGGCACCTATCAATAATGATTCCATAGGAATCATTGTGCAGCACCTCTGCCTGTTCTGCAATACAATCTTCCCAAACAAGTACGTTCATTTTTTCTGGCCAGGTCCAATTCTGTTTACAAATAGGTTTTTGAGGGTGGTATCGCTCAATTATAGGAGCAGATTTATTATGGTAAATACCGAGATCAGAAAGCATGTGCAACTGTGTCACAGGATGATTACAGCCAAGATTGATAAATATATCCAAAAAGTATAACTGTTCTCTGTGTCAGCCCTTATTGAAGGAATATTCATGGCAGTGGTGATCACCACTATCATAGCCATCATTAAATTACTCATTGTGACTGGTTGCCCCGCTTTCCTCAGGTTTTCTTCCACCATCTGTGACAGCTTCTTCATCCTTCCCCAGGTAGGTGGCTACATTCGACGGGTGTTGCTTGTGATAGTTGGGGTCCTCCTCAGCATCAGTCTCGACATGGCTGCGACCAGTGGGCCTTTGGGATCCTCCCAAAACCTATTCCTGGGTATCTAGCTCATAGTAAGGTTTCAGGTGTCTTGATGGTAGCCAAATTGGCTGCTGGTTCGGTCCTGGAGAAACACAAGCATAACCTCTACCCCAAGTTTTTTATTTTATCTATTTCCCAACTTTTTGTTATCTGAGCTCTCCACAAAACCAGTTGTTCAGCTTCTGTCTTTGAAGCTGGTTTCTGCAGATGCTGTTCAGCTGCTGAAAGCATCTGGCCTTTAGGCAGGCTCAAAAAATTTAAAGTCAATAATGCTGGATTCAATTGCATATGAGGTGTCCCGAAGTCCCTGTTTCCCTCTTTTTGCTTTTGCAACTGCTGTTTCTGGGAGAGATTCATTCTTTCCACTACGGATTGTCCTTGAGAATTATATGGGATACCAGTAATGTGTTCAATATTCCATATAGAGAAAAATGTGGCTAGAGCTTTGCTAGTATAGCCTGGGGCATTGTCTGTTTTAATAGAAGCTGGAATGCCCATCACCGCAAAACACTGCAAAATGTGACATTTAACACAGGCAGAAGACTCTCCTGATTGGCATGTACCCCAGACAAAGTGAGAAAAGGTGTCCACACATACATGTACATAAGCTAGTCTCCCAAACGAGGGAACATGTGTGACATCCATTTGCCAAAGAGAATTAGGTTCCAATCCTCGAGGATTAACTCCTCCTGTAAAAGATGAGGAATGCACCATTTGGCAAGTTGGGCATTGCTGGATAATAGCTTTAGCTTCTTTCCAGGTAATGCTGTATCTGCGTTTGAGACCAGAGGCGTTAATATGGGTTAAATTGTGAAAGTGTCTGGCATTAGATATTGCAGTAGCAACTAGGCGATCAGCCATTAGATTCCCTTCAGTTAAAGGTCCTGGAAGTGGTGTATGAGCCCTAATGTGAGTGATGTAAGAAGGGTGCATTCTATTCCTAACTGCTATTTGCAATTGGGTAAATAAAGTCATCAGTTGCTCATCTGTATGGAATCGTAACTGAGCATTTTCAATTAAATGTCTAGAATGAACCACATATGAAGAATCAGAAATCACATTAATATGCATATTAAAAGCAGTCAACACCTCAATCACAGCTACAAGCTCTGCTTTTTGAGCTGAAGTATAGGGTGTCTTAAAAACTTTACCTTTTGAGCTGGAATAAGAAGTTTTACCATTACTAGACCCATTTGTGAAGATATTTCCAGTACCTTCAATTGGTTTAAATTTGGTTATTTTAGGGAGAATCCAATTAGCTAATTTCAAAAATTGAAACAGTTTCATTTAAGGAAAATGATTATCAAGAATACCCACAAAGTCAGCTAAATGGGTTTGCCAAGTAAGACTACTTATAAAAGCTTGCTGTATTTGTGCCTTCGTGAGAGGGACAATAATTTTTCCAGGATCATATCCATGTAATTTAACAATCTGAGTTCTCCTATTTCCTATCATAGTAGCGATTTGATCCAAATAAGGAGTTAGAGTCCATGAATTAGTATGTGGAAGAAAAAACCATTCTACTAAGTCATGCTCTTGGACAATAACACCAGTAGGTGAATGATGAGTTGAAAAAATTAGCAAATCTAGAATTTTCTCTGGATCTATTCTATTTATTTGAGCTTTATGGACTTGCTTTTTGATTAGCTGCAACTCTGCCTCAGCTTCTTTTGTTAATTGCCAAGGGCTAGTCAGACTAGGATCTCCTCTAAGGATAGAAAATAGATTACTCATGGCATAGGTAGGAATGCCTAGAGCAGGTTGTATCCAATTAATGTCCCTTAGTAATTTTTGAAAGTAATTTAACGTTTTCAGTTGATCCCTACATATAGGTTACTTTCTGTGGCACAATTGTAGTGTCATTTACCAAAGTCCCCAAGTAGGAGTGAGGAGTAATAGTCTGAATTTTGTCAGGAGCTATAATTAAACCAGTGTGAGAAATCGAATTTTGCAAGTGTTCATAACATTGAAGTAACTTTTCTTGAGTGGGGGCAGCACAAAGTATACCGTCCATATAACGAATAATGTAATATTGTGAAAATTTTTCATGAGTAGGTTCAATTGCTTGCCCTACATAAGTCTGGCAAATTGTTGGATGGTTTAACATGCCTTGTGGCAACACTTTCCAATGAAAACACTTAGCAGGCTGCAGGTTGTTTACTGCGGGAATTGTAAATGCAAACCATTCACAGTCTTGCTCAGCTAAGGGGATAGTAAAGAAATAGTCTTTTAAATCTATGACTATTAAAGGCCAATTTTTCAGAATCATAGCAGGATAAGCCAATCCTGGCTGTAATGTCTCCATAGGTTGTATAACTGAATTAATGTCTCTAAGATCTGTCAACATTCTCCATTTACTTGATTTTTTTCTTAATAACAAAGACTGGAGAATACCAGGGGGAAAATGTCGGAGCTATGTGTCCTTTTTCTAATTGTTCAGTAACTAATTTCTCTAAAGCCTCCAGTTTCTCTTTACTCAGTGGCCATTGTTCCATCTAAATTGGCTTATCTGTTAACCATTTAAAGGTATAGGTTCTGGAGGCTTAACAATGGTCACCATCAAAAATGATATCCTAAACCTTGGCAGGAACTTTTTCTTTCTGCTTGAAGCAGTTCCTTCAAAACTTGCTAATTTTTTCCTAGTCCCGTACCAGGGACAAACCCCATTTCATGCATCATATGTTGACTTTGAGGGCTATATAACTGTTCTGGAATTAGAACTTGTGCCCCCACTGTTGTAATAAATCTCTTCCCCATAAATTTATAGGTTCAGAAGTTATAATTGGTTGAATAGTCCCAGGTTGTCCATCGGGCCCTTCACAAGGCAAAATATAACTGTTTTTAGCGGCTTTACCAACTCCAATTATGTTAGATTGAGCAGGTTGAATTGGCCACGTGGACAGCCAGTGCTGTAGAGAAATAATTGAAATGTTCACTCCTGTATCTACCAAAACT
Source organism: Hylobates moloch (assembly GCF_009828535.3). NCBI lineage: Eukaryota > Metazoa > Chordata > Mammalia > Primates > Hylobatidae > Hylobates > Hylobates moloch. The sequence continues at coordinate 35,026,137 of NW_026652290.1, read as the reverse complement.
TTAAATTTCTTTCCCTGAATAGTTATTTCACAGGTAGGACATTTATCAGTAATTTGATTCACTCAATAAGCTGCTTTGCCTTGTTTACTTGTGCTTCCAAATCCTCCTGTTCATTTAATTTCACTTTTTCCCATTTCCACATATGGTAAAATTAGGAGCTGTGCTATACGCTCTCCTGGCTCTGCTTTCCAGGGAACAGAAGTAGATATAACAATTTGAATTTCCCCATTGTAATCTGAATCAATGACTCCTGTAGGTACTTGCTTTTAAATTTAAACTAGACCTTTTAAGTTTACTCCTTTTAAATTTAAACTAGACCTTCCTAGAAGTAATCCTATCATCCCCACTGGCAAGGGTCCACAGACCCCTGTTGGGACCCTTTGCAGGTGTTTCCCAGGCAGAAGTCTCACAGCTTTTGTGCAGCATAAATCTACTGCAGCACTACGGGCTGTGGTGGGGGACAGACATTGTACAGGGGTGAGGGAGTGGCCTGAGCCAGAAAAGCCCCAGTTTGGAATGGGGCCCAGGACAGGCCGCTCATGGCGTTTCCCAAAATCGGGTTCCCATTTTCATCAAACTTAGAGTGACACTGATTAGCCCAATGTTTTCCTTTTTTACACTTTGGGCATAGACCTGGTTCATACTGATTGATAGCCTGCTTAAACTCTTTAAGTATTTTACAAGGAAAAGGCTCAAACGTAGCTATAACATTCCCCTGTTGATCTGCAGGGTGTATTTTAACACACAACTGCCAAGCCTCTAAATCACCCTCTCTTCTAGCTTGCTGGATTGCTGCCTGAATAGAACTGAGAGCGGTCTCTCAAGGCGCACTCAAACAGTCACTGGGGCAACTACTTTTCACCCAGTGTCCTCCAGAAAAGAAAGACCTGGAGGGTCAGACCACTCTTTTTCTTCAAATAATGAGGGGGTGCAGAAGGTAGGAATGAACCTCTTCTTCCTTTGCTGCTTTAGCTTTAGCTGGCAAACAAACCTGCTCTGTCATCTCTTCTGTTACTTCATTATACTTTCGTTTTTTCTTATCATCAGTGTGAAAAGGTTCCAAGGTGGAACAAACCAGAGCCCACACTTGTCCCATTGTTACCCTGATGCTTCTAAGCGCCCCCTCTTACTCACCACAAGGATTGCTTAAGAGTACTTGGTGTCCTCCAGCTTAGTTCCATGTTCCCCAACTGTCACTCTGGCAACCCTTCACCCCAGGTTTGAGCCCCACATATGGGCACCACTTGCTGAGACCAGCTCGGTTCTGGAGACCCTAACCCAGTGGCACTATAGGAATTAAAGACACACACACAGAAATATGGAGTGTGGAATGGGAAATCAGGAGGCTGACAGCCTTCAGAGCTGACAGCCACGAACAGAGTTTTACCCACGTATTTATTGACAGCAAGCCAATGATAAGCATTGTTTCTATAGATTATAGATGAACTAAAACATTCCTTATGGAAAACAAAGGGATGGGCCAAAACAAAGGGATGGGCTGAAACAAAGGGATGGGTTCTGGCTAGTTATGTGCAGGAGAAACATGTCCTTAAGGCACAGATCACTCATGCTATTGTTTGTGGTTTAAGAATGCCTTAAGTGGTTTTCTGCCCTGGGTGGGCCAGATGTTCCTTCCCCTCATTCCGGTAAACTGAAAACCTTCCAGCATGGGCATCGTGGCCATCATGCACGTGTCACAGTGCTGCAGAAATTTTGTTTATGGCCAGTTCTGGGGCCAGTTTATGGCCAGATTTGGGGGCCTGTTCCCAACAATTCATCACAGACCATGGGAGAATGAGGATAAAATATTTATACTGGGGAAGATCTCTGCTCCTTTTTAACTTCAAGTAAGTCCTAAAGAAGAAAAGTGTTTTGTGAACAGAAAAAAATGCACACTAGGAACTCAGAGGTATAAATATAAAGATGAAGAATCAAAAAATGAAAATCTTTTAAGAAATGAGTAATATGAATGTAAACGAAGCTGTGTCTTAGTCCATTCAGGTTGTTACAACAACATACCATACACTGGGTGGCTTATAAGCAACAGAAGTTTATTTCTCACAGATCTGGTGGCTGGGAGGTCCAAGACCAAGGCAACAGCAGGTTTTGTGTCTGGTGAGAGCCCACTTCCTGTTTCATAGTTGATGCCTTCTCTCTGTGTCTTCATGTGATGGAAGGAGCCAAGCCATTCTCTAGCACCTCTTTTATAAAGGCAATTATCTCATTAAGGAGGGCTCCCCTCTCCTGACCTAATCACTTTCCAAATACTCTGCTTCCTAATGCCATCATAATAGGGGATTAGGTTTCAACATACAAATTTGGACGTGACACAAACATTCATATAATAGCACGGTGGGAAATTCATCTAACTTTGTACTTCATATATTACGCAAAATATTTGTTTAGGACATTCTTTCAGTTTTTCCTCTGTCTTCTAGAAAAAAGTCACATGTATATATCTTTGTATTCATTAAGCAACTGTGTGTGTGTGTGTTCGTGTGTGATGTGCTTAGTCTGGTAAGGATCTAAAAATAAATAAAACAGGAGGTAAAACATCAATATATCTATAATATGAGTCAAAAGTCATTGATTCCTGGAAGTGTAGTGACTATCTTTTCTTTGTTTGTAATTCAGCATTCTTTCCCTATCATAGTCAATTTGTTCTGTTATAACAAAATATCTTAGAAATTTATTTCTCACAGATCTGGAGGCTGGAAAGTTTAAAATCAAGGCACTGTCAGATTCTGTGGCTGGTGAGGGCTGCTCTCTGCTTTATAGACAATGCATCTTGCCACAGCCTCACACCGTGTAAGAGGTGAAGGCTATGTGCTCACATGGTGAAAAACAACACAGCTCCCTTCAACTTCTTTTATAAAGGCACTAATCTCATTTCTAAGCTTGGAGCCCTCATGATCCAATCATCCCTTAAAGGCCCTATCTGTTAGTACTATCACTTTAGTAATTAAGTTTCAACATATGAAGGAAAGGGAAGACACATTCATATATTCAGGCTATAACATTCCCTTTTTTTTTGTTACTAGAATACCCTATTTTCCATGGAAAACGACCTCATTCTGCTTTGGTATAACTCCCATCCATTATGGTATCCTGCCTTTTTCTACCAAGGTATAGGTGCTTGAGCCCAGCAAGATCAATTAGAACCTCTATTCAGAGGTTTTAAAATTTTAATGAACTGGCACAAGGCTGAAAAATGATTGGCCTTGAGTCTTTTCAAGAAGCATCCTGAAAAGGGTAACCTCTTATTCTTATTACTTAGCTCCCCAGAACAGAGACTTTGGTAAGATACTCAGTAATAAAAGGGAGTAAAAGAAAACAAACCAACAAAAGTAATAGCAAAGGCTTATTTTAAGCCAGAGATAAAAGTACAATATTCTCTCTTTGAGCAGCTATAAAAATCATGTTCTATCTTTTGTATTAAGTGGAATGAGAATCTTTTGTTAAAATATTAACAAGATAAATTTGTTATTATTGAGCCCTTTCATTTACCAATGTTTGACACTGGAGATATGTTTACCTATTTTACCTATATTTTAATAGCTAGCAAATACCTATTTTCACAATGTAAGAGCTAACAAAATGTGAACACGAAATATGGAAATGTTTGAATCTTTGCAAACATCTGAGTAATTTAACATTGAGGCATAAAATTAACTCATCTCTTTAGAAACCAAAATGCAGCTTGGAGAGAAAATAAAATATCAGATATGAAACAGATATTAAATTTCATTCAACAGAACATACATCTTCACTTTATTTCAAAATAACCTCTTACGACTATTCATTACATAGAAAGAACTCCCCCATCCAGGTAACTGTTTCAAAGTACAATACCAAGGTTTTTATGGAGTCACATATGGTGAGGTGGGTGTAATGTTTTCATTGACTCTACCAATTAACTTATATATTTTCCTTTTGACCTAAGTTCAAAGCAGATTTTCTTGCCTTTAACAAAAACACCCTAACTGACAAAGTAAGATAAGTCAGAGTGGCTTGACAACCCAAGAGGAGAGTTTCTTTTGTTTAAAAACATCAAAGACTCCAGGGATAAGCTGGCATTTTAGTTAATTCCTAAAAAATAACTGAATATTTTACAAAAAAAAGAAACAGAACAAAAGGGGAGCTTGAGGCAGGATAGTGTACGTACAAAGATATTTAGGCAGGAAATTTTGGAAGACAATAAAGGATGCTTTAAAAAGAAAAAGTAAGAGATATTTGTGAGGATACAGAGAAAAGGGAAAGCTTATACACTATTGGTGGAAATATAAAGTAGGACAATTTTTATGGAAGACAATATGAAGGCTGAAGAACTAAAAATAGAACTACTCTTTGATCTAGCAATCCCACTACTGGGTATTTACCAAAAGGAAAAGAAATAATTATATCAAAAAGATACTTGCACTCTCATGTTTATTGCTGCACTATTCACAATAGCAAATACATGGAATCAATCTAGTGTCCATCAATGGACAACTTGCTAAAGAAAATGTGTTATATATACACAATAGAATACCATTCCACCTTAAAAATAATATAATCCTGTGTTTTGCTGCAACGTGGATAGAACCAAAGACCATTATCTTAAGGAAAACAACTCAGAGACAGAAAGACATTGCTGCATGTTCCTCCTTATAAGTGATAGTTAAATAATGTGTACACCTGGAGGTAGAACGTGGAATAATAGACCATGGAGACTCAGAAGGAAGTGGGGATAACAGGGTCTTGATGATGAGAAATTACTTAATGGGTACAATGTATGTTATTCCAGTGATGGATACACTAAGACCTCTGACTTCAGAACTATGCAATATATCCATGTAACAAAATTACATTCATACCCCATAAATTTATACAAATAAAAATTAATTAATTGTTTGACAGATATATATATATATATATATGAAAATAGGGAATAGTAGAAATAGTAGAGATTTCAATATTTCTCTAATTTGGTTAGCAAAATCTTACACAAATTCACAATTTTAGTTTTAAATTAAATTTTAATTCAAGATTTATTTGAAAGAATAAATAAAGAATAGTCAAGAAAAATTGGGTAAGGAGCAATAATGAAAAGGTGTTGGCTGTATTCGATGATAAAAAAACAATAGACATACAGGTGAATAAAACACTGCATATGAGGCAGAAACAAACACTAGGTTGAAGGGTAGAGGGTAATGGGAGGAATATATATTCACAAATAGCACCAAAAATCAAATGAGAAAGGAATGAATTGCTCAATATCAGTGAAAAAAATTGCCAGATATTTGGCAAATAAAGTTACTTTCTAATGTTTGCTGATATTATATACCTTCATGACAGAGTAGGAGCATCGCCATCTTGGACAAGCACCACCTTCCTAAAGTTCCCCTTGATCAAAAACTGCCTAAATCCAAAGGACATCAGCCTAACGGCTAACGTCAGCATGATCATCAATCACAAATGACATCTCTGACCAGAAACATTCCAACCATCAGACAAACTACTCCTTGACCAGAGATGTGCCAGCCCTGAGATAACCTTCCCTCCAGCCAGAGAGATGTCAGCCCCAAGATAACCTCCCCTCTGACCAGAGACATTCCAACCCTGCCATAAACTTCTCCCTGATACAGAAACATTCCAAGCCTGAGACAAGCTCTCTCACCCTGAAACCAATAAATACTCTTAGTCAGTAAGAGAGAGCACTCCTGATTGAAATCGGCCAGAAGCCCCTCTGGGGTTTATTCTCCAAAATAAACCTGTCTTTGACTGTTGAGCCACTTTTTGTGTTTCTTTCCTCTTTCTTCAACTCTTAGACTACACATTCTGTTAGATTAAGTAGTTAAATAATAAAAATAATAGTAAAAAACTAAAATCTTAACTAAAAAGTCATTTAATTTTTATCTAATCAGTCTCATGAAGAACAGCTTCCTAATCATAAATACAAGAAATTAAAGTGAAAATATTATAATGCACCAAAAAACTGGAAAAAGTATTTTGACATAAATAAAACAAAAAAAGGTTGATGTGTTTCATATACAAAAAAATTTTTAAGCAAATCAGAAGGAAAATATAATGTACCAATAATATGTTAACTAATGTTATAAAAAGACTAATCATAAAAGAGTTTAAATTGAACAATACATTTATTTTAAAATCAAATTTAATACTAATTAAGGAAACAAAAACAAGACTATTGTCCTATTAAATTAACATATTCAACTAGATAATGGTTAATACATATAAATACATATATTATATATTTATGGGTCATATATATATGGGTCAAAGAGTACAAACTTTCAACTATAAAATGAACGAGTACTGAAAACCTAATGTACAGTATGGTGTCTATAGTCAGTAATAATGTAGTATTAATAATAATGTAAAACTGCATAGTTGAAATTTGTCAAAAGAGTAGATCTTAAATGTTCTCACCACACATACATAAACACACACAAAGAGGTAACTGCATGAGGTAATATCAACATATTAATTAGCTTCACTGTGGTAATTATTTCATAATGTACAAATATATCAAAACATCACACAGTATAACCTAAATATGTGCAATTTTTGTCAATCATACCTCAATAAAACTAGGGAAAAAAGACACATGAGTGCAAGAACAGACAAATCATAAAAGTAAACTTAAAGGTAAATAAAAGATAGTTCAATATAATCTCTTCCCAAATAGCTCAACAACAGCAACAAAAGAATTATTAAAGGTCAAGAGAGTGAGGATTTGGAAGAGAAAATTTGTTGAGAAGTATTTTTGGAAAAAGCAGTTGAGGGTCTCAAATCACAGTGTCTTCCAAAACGAGAAGTAGTTACGGCCTGTTCCCTTTCCTTCAGTCCTAAGAAAGCAATATGTCAGGTAGAAAACAGTTGGTATACTTAAATAGAAAAATTGAAGAAGGTTTAATAAAAAGACTGGTTACAAATTTGTGAACAGGGATAAGGGAAACAAAAAAACTTGGCAAAGCACCCTCAGTACTAGCAAGAAAAGGGAGCAGTTGCCATCTCTATGAGTTTGTTATTGGAAACCATTGAGACTAATAGCTATACAAGAGAGATCAACAGGGCCTAAGGAACAGGCATAAGGTAGGGAAACTCAAACTCAAATACTTGTACACAAACATTTATAGTAGCATTATTCCTTATAGCCAAAATATGGAAACTCAAGTGTCCCTGAATGGATTAATGTGTAAACAAAACATGCCATGTCCATACAATATTATATTATTTGGCCATAAAAACGAGTGATGTACTGATATATATGCTACAACATGGATAAACCCTTACAACAACATGCTAAGTGAAAGAAGTCAGTCACAAAAGGCCAGGTGCTGTATGATTCCATTCATATGAAAATTCAGAATAGGGAAATCTATGGAGACAGAAAGACTAGTGGTTACTTCGGGATGAGGAAGGGGGTTGCGGCTGGGGCTGCAGTGGTGGGGCAGGAGGGTGATAGCTAAAGGGTATAGGTTTTCTTTTGGGGGATTTGTGAGGTGACAAAAATGCTCTAAAATTGACTATGGTGATGGTTGTATAATTACATCAATTTTCTAAAAACTATTGAATTGTACACTGTAAATTATATGATATATAAATTATATTTCATAAAGCTGTTAAAAATACAGATGCAGAACTACTGTTATGCCAGAGAAAGTAAATTTTTTTCTACCCCCAAATTGGCCCCCAAAACAACCTCTGGCAGTGCTCTGGAAATCAGCCAAAGTCATACAATAAAGTGAGCAGTCTTTAATTATGAACAGTTATAAAACTGGGTAAGAATAGAGGGAATCTTTGATGTTCTTGCCTGAGACTGCTCCCATTATACCCTTCTATCCCCTAGAATATTCAAAGTGTTAGCTCTAATGAGGAGAGACAAGACATGGACACCAGAAGTTTTGCAGCCAAACAGCGTTCAATTGATTTGGCACAGAGCACAAAAATGACCACATCCAACAATATTGTTAGTAACAGCAGTAACCTCCATGCCCAACAAATAGGGATGGTCAGCATCTCAGCAAGCCTGAGGTCAGTGCAGAAACACACCAGCAAAGAGGCCACACATTTAACAGGGTAATCCAGAGAATGAGATAGCCATGGAGGGCCTTTGTAAGCTCCCCATTTATCCCAGACTTTCTGGAAGATTGTGTGCACATGCACAAGCGAACAGATGAGATGCAAGCTAACCACATAACTCTGGGGAACATGAAGCTGTGTTCACACAAAAAGAGATGCAAGAAACTGCCTGAACTTTATGAGCCCTCCAAATCACACACAGTTCCACATGCAGACGGTAACATTTGTACTGACTTGAGATGTCTAATCACTGACTGACCAATAAGCCATGCAGTTACAAGGGTAACCCCTGAGAAGCCATGCTTAAAAATAAAAACAAGAATTTTAAGAATTTACTCTGTGGAGACACTACAGAGGATGTGATTTAGGAAGGTTAGTTTTTAAAAAATTAAAAAAGAAAAAAATTGGAAAAAGGAGTCAAGAGCTGCTATTGTGTATTATCTGAAATGTTCAATTTTCAATAAAACATTGCAAGACATGCAAAGAACAGGAAAATGTGAGCCATACTCAGGAAGACAAAAATAGTCACTTGATATAGTCTTTGAGTGGTTCAGATGTCGTACTTAACAGAAAAAAATACTTCAAGGCAGCTGTTATACATATGTGTAAATACCAAAAGGAAAGTATGTTTAAAGAATTACAGGAAAGTATGAAAATAATGTCTCAATAAATAAATTATCTCAATAAAGAAATAGAAACTATAAAAAAATAAAATGGAAATTCTGAAGTTGAATTATATAATAACTATAATAAAAACATCACTAGAATAACTCAATAGGAGATTAAGGATGGCAGAAAAAGAATCATTTCAAGATAGATTAATAGAAATACTCAAGTAAAGAATAGAGGGAAAAAGAAAAATTAAAGAAGTTTAGAGATTCATGTTTGATATTCATATCAAACATACCAATATATGTGTAATAAAAGTCCTTGGAGGAGAAAAGGAGAGAAGGCGGAGAAAAATATATTTGAAGAAAGAATGTCCTAAAGTTTCCAAATAGTTTATTAATTTTATTAAAACAATTAATCTACACATCCAAAATGCTCAATAATCCTCTTGTTAGATAATTGTATAGAGAATCAAACCTAGATATATCATAGTGAAACATTTAAAAATCAAACACGATGTGAAAATATTGACAGAGGCAAGAGAAAAATGATTATCAAAATACAGATCCAGAAATAAAATTAAGAAAATAAATTCACTTTTAATAGCACCAAAAGTTATAAAATGTTTAAAAACAAATTTAACAAGAGAAGTATACTTGCACACAGAACATTACTGAGAGAATTAAAAAGATGAACTAAATGGAGAGATGTTCTGTGTTTATGCATTAGAACACCATGTATTCCAGATGCTAATTCTTTTTTATTTGAACTATTGATTCAATACAGCCTTTATCAATATTGAAGCTGGCATTTGAATTTTTTTGGTAGTGCAAGCCCTGAATAGCAAAAGCAACTTTTAAGAGAAGAACAAAGTTCAAATACAGATACTACCCAACATTAAAACATAAAATTACAATAATCTACACGATGTGATACTGGCATAAGAGCAGGCATATAGATCAATGGAATAGGCCTGAGAGTCCAGAAACAAATCCTTACATTTCTGTTCACCTAATTTTCAACAAATCTTCCATTAGAAGTCAATGGGGGAAAGGATAGTCTTTTCAACAAATGGTTCTGTGTCAAATGGATATTTACAAACAAAACAATGAATGTAAGTTTTACCTCACACCACATGCAAAAATTAATGCAAATAAATCATTGACCTAAATGTAGAAACGAAAACTGTAAATCTTCTAGAGAAAAGATAGAAGACATTTTTGTATTCTTTGGTTAAACAAAGATATGACAGCAAAAGCACAATTCATAACAGAAAGAAATGATACATTGGACTTCATCAAAATTAAAGAGTGAGATAAAAAGTCCTCTCTTAGGGAAAGAAAAGACAAAGCACAGACTGAAAGAAAATATTTGCAAACCATGTCTGATTAAAGACTTGTATCCAGAATATGCAAATAACTCTTGCAATTCACTAATAAGACAAAGAGCAGCTTCTAAAAAAAACATGCAAAAGAGTTTTGCTCTTGACCAAAGAAGGTATAGAAATGACAGATAAACACATGAAAAGATTCTCAGTATCATTAGTCATTAGAGAAATAAAAATTAAAACCACAGTAAGATACCACTACACACACTCTAGAATGACTATAACCAAAAAGACAGACAATAACAAGTGTTGACAAAGACAATGAGAATCTAGCTCCCTCAGAAGTTGGTGGTAATGGATTTTTTATTTAAAACTTTTAAGACCAAATATACAATTTAAAAATATGCACTATTGGCATCAACATTGTAAATTAGACTCTATGAATATTTTCCATATTCCTTCAATTAGTTATTAGACATGAGGAGCCTTCAAAACATATGAGTATAATACTGTAAAATTCTCAACAATGTACTTAGAGGAAAGCCTTGCTGCAGGGTTTTGAAACTATCTTGTTTCAGTATTCAGGATCATGGGGAGTGACCAAAGTGGGGTGGTAAGGTAGAGAACCGACTACTGGGACTCGGCAACGCCCTCTCTCTCCACACTCTTCCCCCTCACTTCAACCAGAACAGCACTATTATGGTATCTTCACCTTGATCATGTATGTATCAGGTTACATATAGAGGAATTAGATTAAAAGAGAGGCACATCACATTGCTAAGGCCTGAATCATGCAATTCCCTTGAGAGGGAGGTAGGGATATGAGGACACGTTCTGAGTGTTTATACCCCTTTCCCTGGAAATCTAAGAATTCACACAGAAAGTATTTTTCTTAAGGAGCAGGATAATCTGTGCTACTTCACTAATTTCATCTTTATTCAACAGACTTTTTGATAGTTTGCATAATTCGATATGAACCTGCAGAAAGACCAAAAGGGCATGCATAGCCCCCACTAATAGGGAAGTCCAGAGCCAGTTTCTAAATATCCTTCTTGTTGCTGGAGGCTTTGCATGTATCTCCACTATTTTATGGTCAGTCAGTACCCACAGCAACACTATATTATATTTCTACCACCCCTAGGGTAGGGGTGCAGGGGAAAATAAGCTCTCTTTAATTCCTAATTCCAATTAGGTATTTCAAAAATCTAGTGTCCACCTATTGAAAGATTATTGTCCTTTATTTTTGATTAGTAATGTGAATAAATTATTAACAGTCATTTCTATGATACTCACTTATTCTGACACTGATGATTGGAGGTGATCCTTATGGGTAAAATAAATATGACAAAAAACCTGCAGAGAAAAAGTGGCTTTATGACTCATTTATGTCCTCATCACAATTCTAAAGCATTCCAATACGTATATTCAAATATCATAGTAGTAATACAACTAATGTTATAGCATTTTATTTTATTATTTATTTATTTAAGTTGCAGAAACAAAAGAAATTCCTCTTTTCTAAACAATATCAAGTATCTTGAAACGTGCTGATAAATCTTTCAACCTACTATGTAGCCTTTTGGTAAAAAATAGAAATGAAGAGTTTGTATTGACTGTGACTGTCTCTAACGTTGACAGAATTTCTTATATAGAAATCTATTCTCACCAGTAAAAAGAAGTGCTTCTACCCATTTTCAAAGAAGTCTATTGGAGAGATAGTGAAATGATGCTGAGAAGGCTCTTCAGCTTCCTCAATAGCTTAATTTCAATGGCATTACGCCACTAATAGTCCTTACTAAACAAATAAAAATATTCTATCACCTCACATAAGCCTGGATCATATTTGATCCACTTAAGATTATAGCAGCCATTAGAGGAGGGGTGCCAATGCTTAGAGTCTATATGAAGAATACCAGCTTCATTGCCAGGCTTTGGGGTCTCTCCAATAAATGAAAACTTCTACAATTAGTCAAAAGGCTATTCATTTAGGAAGATTTTTGTTGAGGCTCACCAGGGTCTTTCTTCTGGTGAGGAGAAGTAGTGAATGAGATTCAGAACAGAGTCATGAAGTGTATAGGAATCCAATGGAAGATAGAAGTAGGGGGAATTTGTCATTTTCAATAACTACATTATGTTGTACCAAAGAAAAAGATGGACAATATTTATGGTTTCTCTTTTCGTCAGCTTAAACCAAAGAGTAATTGGAGGGCATCAGTTTCTCAAAATTTTCTCAAGAAAAAATTAAAACCTGAGGTTATATCGTCAACTATTTTAGAAAATGCTTCCTCAAAATCAATCATATTAGCTAACCAAAGATTCTCTGATATTCTTCCTTAAAGAAATGTACTCATGCCTAGACCAGCATCTTCCAAACTTAAGTAGCCATAGGACGATTTAATTTTTTCATCATAATAAAGATCAATTTGAGGAAAACTGGCATAAGCCTTATTTTCTTCTCATTCTCAGGCTTCAACAAATAGACATCAATTGAACTCCGTTACTATCTTTTTTGCTGTCCTTGTATTTATTATTCATTAATGATTGCTTTATTAGTGTGTTCAGTTATGATTATATCCTACATGATATGCCTATCCTAGGAGAAATTGTATAAGGTAGTCTCCACTAAGGCTGTAAGGAAGATTCCATCCTATGGATGTGAGTAAAGGCATGAATATGATGTCCACAGGGTGGCCAGATAGCTAGTGGTAGCCATCCAAGTACCACATATCCCAGAACCTGTTTTAGTGAGTGAGAAGGGTTCTACAGTGGAATTGAGTCTGATCTAAGAAAGGAAGAGAAAAGGATCCATGCTGTTTATTCAGAGGCACTATAGAAACAGAGACAGAGCATGAACTTTGGAGTCATGGATAATTGCATTTGAATTGCATTCCAGTTGCATTGCTTACTTACCAGCTGTATGATTTCAGGCAAATTATTTTATTTCACGAGGACTTTGGTTGTCTTATCTGCAGAATAAGAACAATGACACTGCCTCAGTGTATTAGGCTGTTCTCGCATTCCTATAAAGAAATACCTGAGACTGGGCAATTTATAAAGAAAAGAGGTTTAATTGGCTCACAGTTTCTACAGGTTGTACAGGAAGCATGGCAACATCTGCTTTCGGGGTGACCTCAGGGAGCTTTTACTCATAGCCAAAGGCAAAGCGGGAGCAGGCAGCTTACATAGCAGGAGAAGGAACAAGAGAGAGAAGTGGGAAGTGCTACACACTTTTAAACAACCGCATCTCATGAGAACTCACGCACCATCAAGAGAACAGCACTGGTGCTAAACCATTCATAAGAAAAATGCCCCCGTGATCCGATCACCTCCCACCCACCAGGACCCACCTCTATCTTTGGGGATTATAGTTCGACATGAGATTTGGGCATGGACACAGGTCGAAACCATATCACTCAATATTTGGAAAGGTAAAAAAATTAATGACTATAAAGCATTTGATACATAATACATTTCTTTCTTCTCATTCTTCCTCCTCTTTTGCCCTAGGAGCACTGAACAATAGCAAAAAGTTCAATACATATGCTACCTCATATCCCTTGGGCAATTAGGCCATTGTCCAATCCAGTAGCACTGATTACAAAAAGGAATACAAAGACATTCAAGAAGATATTTACCCTTAAATGGGTTTTGTAATATTACTCAGGGAGAATAGAGTAAATTTATTAAGGAGTATTTTCTGATTGCAGTTACTCATTCAGCCTTTAATATAACACTTTATTCAAGTGATACTTTTAGCTCATTACCCATAACTATAATAACTTTATTAATGTTACTATTAAATGAGGATAATTTATAGATGAGTGAAATATAAAGCAAATAACTTACAAAGATCATTTTCTTAAAGCAGTACAAAGAAATCATTTTCCAGTGTAGTTAGAGGCAATACAGGGGATATGTTTTATACACTAAACTATGAGATCTTACAAGATTCTTAATATTTACCAATTTTGACACAAGAGATGATATTTCAGACATATTATCTTAAAAAGTATTAACATATTTTGCATTCTAAAGAGAAAAAGGCTATCAGCAGTAAAAAGCTTGAATCACAGGACTCATTTCAATTCCAGAGGCACAAAGGACATCAGATTAAATGTTTGCTTTTTTCATATGATCCTAAATTATCACAGTTGTTTTTCTTTGATCATTTTCAAGCAAGAGTAGCTTTAATAGAAAAGAATAAAAGAGAATAATACAGCTGTGTTATAGAGAAGGCAAATTTCTGATAACTTTCCTAAGAATTTCTTTTTCTAACTTCCATTATTGTTACCTAACAGCCTCCAAATTAAGCCACAGAATTTTCCTCTAGCTCCATTCTCTTTTTTTCGTAATGGAGAGTCTCTGGCCTCATCTTTAATAGCACATCAACCAATCCACACTCACCTTGAGGATTACCAGCTCTCAAAAGAGCAATCACTTCTGGCTTTAAATTGTAACAGCCACAGCTAAAGCTGCTGCCATTGTGACTTATGAGTTGACTTCTCTCCCGTGTGCTCTTTCAGGTGGATGGATTAAGAAATAGAAACCCATCATTTTGTGAATCTCCAGTGTGTATAATGAAACTGTTGAAAGTTAGTGATGGTAAAACCTGCCTGAAATGATAGATGTTTGCATATCTTTTTTATTTTCTCTTTCAAACAGTATTGTAAATCTATCAATGCTAAAACTTATGTACTATGAGTGACACTGAAGTAACTACAATGAAATAGATCTACTATTCTTGGATAAAATTTTTCTTTTTCTCTAGGTATAACTGTATAATTCTTACCAAGAATTACCTTTTCATAAACAGAAATAATCTTATCCTCTTTAACACATCAGTGATCAAGGTATTTTTTTTAATGTACATATTAAAAAGCACTGCATATGTTCCTACTGCTTCATCAATGAAAACATAAAAGTACTGGAAAATTTGTTTCTTAGACTTAAAACCTTTGAATTTGTAAGTTTTAATTTTTGCCTACATCAAAAAGTTAGTATATCTTTGTACTAACAATTAATGAGATGGGGAAGTCAGCTAGGATTAAAGGGATTATCATGACGCACACAATAAAAACAACTATGTTTTTAAAAATGTAAAATTAACTAGAAAACAATTATTAGGGACTTCCATTATAGTTACCTAGACCATGTACCCCATAATAACAATATTATGTCTCCTTAATTTCTCTATCTTCAGTTCCTAACACAGTGGTACACAGTCATTACCCCTTGTTAAATCAATGATCACTTCTCTGAATTTAACTAACGAAATCCCCCAACACATACACATACATACACAAGTGCATATTTGTTTCAAAAAATAGTTAAGTGTACTGGAGAGCACAAACTTAAATATGTACGGGGTTCAGGCAGACAAAATAGTAAGTGAGATGGGAATGGTAAAACAATTGCCCCTGTCTACTCATCTTTTATTTTCCCACTTTTGAATGAGACACTAATTCAATTAAAATTTTCCTTTTCTCCAAACCCTTACTTTAAGAAAAGCAAAGTAAAAAAGATCTGAGGTAAATGCAAAGTGACAGTGATACTTGCCCTCAGTCTCAGGAAAATAAGAACAGGTGATAAGTTCTATGGTCCCACATTGAAAGGGAGCAAGTGATTATTCAACCCCTCCAATTATTCTTCTCTGGAAACCAATGAACATATAGGCCAGCTTTTCAACTTTCATGAGAAATCTGAATGATTGTGTTAAATCTGACTTTAAGATGTTTATGTATGCCAAACTCGGTTACTCAAAGAAAACAGATCTGCTGATGGAATCTGTCTCATGGAACATCACTTTACTGCCAAGAGAGCAATCTCAAATCTGGGTAATGCCAGAGGACCCAGTAAATAGGATTCGAAGGCTCACTGAAAGTACATTACCAACAATACTAACCGGAATAAATCGTAGTGAATTTTTCTAATTTGTAATAGAGATTTACTCATATAATTAGCATAAATTACTAAGATAAAAATAAAATGATATCCTTCCACCCGGGATTATATTCCCAAGATATAATGGGCTACCTTAGAGAGGTGGAGAAAAGAGAACAGACAAATGGGCCAAAATTGAGGCTCACACTGCCTTGGTCGCAGCCCAGCAACACATACTAAGTGACAGAGTTACCGAATTATTTATTTTTTCAAAATAAAAGACTGTTCTTTCTATAGTAATGCTGTGTTTACTTTTAAGTACTTTCTTAAGTAGGCAAATTAAAAGACTGCAGTTAAAAGTATTCAACCAAGAATTAAGAAGTTAATGTGACTGCATATATATATATATATATGCAATAAATATGTATATATTGCAATATATAAAGGTGTAAGGTGTTCTGGTTCAGCAAGAAAATAGTAACACAAACAATAATGTTTATTTCATTTTGCTTACTCATAATACCAGCACAAAATGAAAAAGTGCTTATTCCCAGAGGACCACAATTGTGTAATTACATATATCATTAAATAAAGTTTTACTTTTATTATTCAAATTTCATGGCAAATGCAAAACAAATACAGAAAATGATTACTTATGTAGGCCTGGGATATATAAGCACTCAGTATATATTTTGTGGAAATATTGATGGGATTATCTTACCAGGTTCAACAAAGGATTATATATTTGCCTAAGACATCTATAACTAAAATTATACAAACATATTTGGATCTGTATGACCATCAAGAAGCCATTAATTATAGACTTATTGCAGCTGAAAGAAATCAATCTGACTAGAAAGATTAAAATAACTGAAAATAAATAAATAAAAACTCTAGGTCAAATAGCTTTACTATTTGGATCAAAGTTGAATCCGTTGCACATGAAATAAATTTATGTTTATTAATGTAGGATATCTCTAAAACTATTTTGCATTAGGAGCATAGATAGAATGTTTGTCTTTAATAAAATTTGAAAATCTTGTAGTAAATTGATTTTAAGGAGTTAATTCACAGTGTAAATGGTTTTAGTATTAATTTCTGTTAATTTTTATTTCAAATACCTCCCATATATCTACATCTACTAAGGTTTTGAAACACTAGTTAAATAATGTTAAATATAAGATCTATTTCCATTTTCTTCCTTACTGAGCAGAGGTGTTTAATGTCAAAAACATTTACTAACAGAATGTATTTACATTCTACATGAACAAACTAGACAGATCACAATCATCATTTACAGTATGCAGCACATGATGCCCAGTACAGATCATTCTCACTGTGACTAAGGAGTGATTAATGTCTCTACTGCTTTGGATTAGAGAAGACTTACCAGATGGCCCATTTGATTCACATTTACAGTATTTCTATAAAATTAAATTAAATGTAGTGTTAATGCCTATAGACTTATCTTTAAAACATCAAGATAATTGATAGAAAAATAAAGAAAACTTAGGTATACACTTAGCTTCAGTTTTTATTATTCTCGTGCTCTGAAAGTTTAGGATTATATAATTTTAAAGATAATAATCCTAAATAATATCTGAAGATGGGATATCTATTAGATGATATTGAGACTCGTTTATAAGGCTGAGAATAAAATAAACTGTCTTCCATAGTTATGGAGAAAGTCTTCATGTCTGGTGGATTAAAGCTGAGCCTCTTCATTGCAATGTTAAATTTCACCTAACAGTAAACTGAAGCATTATTTGTCCTGACCACAAGATTGATGGATAAAAAAGTTATTTACATATTTTTCTCTAATTACCTCTTCACTTTTAAGTAACAAATACTAATAATAATTCATCCGAATAGGAGGAAAAAAACAAGGTTTACTCTCAAATGTTTATCTTAATTGGATTTTAATGTCCTTAAGTGAATAAAATGTTTCTTATGAGAACTTAGTACAGAGCCCTTTACCTATAGTACAAGGAAAAACATCCAGAAATCAGGAATGACTTTGGATAAAAAGATTTCATCTTAAAACTATGAGGTTTAAATCCTGAAACCACTATACAAATATATTGAAATTGAATAATTAAGTAAATAGATGGCACATGGTAGAAGCCAGGTTTCTCACTGTTAGAGTAGGGAGTTATGGATGAGCAAGGAGAGAAGTCTAGAATAATTCATATAATACTGGATTAGAGTTGTAGACAACAGTATGAACTCATTTTTGGCTTAACATAGGTATAGATGGATATATATATATATGTGTGTGTGTGTGTGTGTGTGTGTGTGTGTATTCTCCCTATCTTTTCATGTATACACATACACACATATATTAAAAGACAGGCAGAAAGGGGGCAATTGTTTTATCATTTCCATCTCACTTATTAGGTTGTCTGTCTGAACCGCATATGTATTTAAGTTTGTGACCTATAGTACACTTAAATAGTTTTTCAAATAAATGTGCACTTGTGTATGTGAGTGTATATGTATGTGTTGGGGGATTTCATTAGTTAAAGAAGTAGCCGTTGACTTAACAATGTATCTATATGTGTGTGTGTGTGTAAATAGTAGTTATTATTCACACATATTTCCAAACTTTTTTATCTGAGAGGAACTAGAAGCAATGATATCCCAGTAACAATGAGAATACCCAAAACCCATGTCTTACTTCTTACTCCTATTCTCCAAAAAAGGAAATAAGATTTCTTGGCAAAGTGGCTTACTCTACAACAGGGGCAGGAAATACACAAGATGAGCTTAGAACATTTTGTGCTGGTAGGAGGTAAGAAAATGATAAAATTAAACAAACAAAAAAAAATCCACAACAATGGTGAAAGGGACACAAATAGCCACTGGAAAATCTCTTAATTCCTGAGCTGGAATAATTAGTTAACAAAATAAATGATGTAGTATTGGATTATAACTCAGAGTATAAAATAAATATCCATGAGACAAAACCAATATGAGTAAGTGAATGAATACATAAACAAATAAGAATAGACAAAGTATCTATACAAAAGAATTTCAAATAATGTATATAAATAACCCATCCCAAGAAGGTGGAACATGATCCTTCACCCCCTAATGTTGGCTGCAAATAGTGACTTCCTTCCAAAGAGCACAGTGTGGAAAGAAGAGTGGGGAAAATAATTTCACAGTAGAAAAGCCTGAAAAATACCACTTCAGCCAGGTGGTCAAGGTCAACGTTAACAGTGATAAGTCATATAATTTATCATATGATGGCATGTGCCCTTACTATGTTGTAATAAGAATGATATTTTACCTCTGTGGTAAGCCATTTCTCTTCCCCAAAACCCATGACCGCAGCCTAACCATGAGAAAAATATTAAACACACAAAAATTCAGGTAGAGCCAACAAAATATCTGACCATTACTCTTAATGTACAACTAATGTCTATCCAAAATAATTAAAAATTACAAACAAGGAAATCTGATTCACCTCATAGTATAGAAGAAACTAAGGTGATATGATGACTCACTGTTATTATCCTGAGTGGGATCCTGGTACACACACATACAAAAACATGTTACATAAAAACTAAGAAAATCTGAATAAAATATGAATGTTGGAGATTAAACAACACACTTCTAAGTAACACATGTGTTAAGGAAAAAATTTCAAGAGAGATTTGAAAATATTTTCAACAAAATAAAAATAAAAGCATAACAGTATTTGTGGGGTGTTGCAAAAGAAGTGCTTAGAAAGAAACTTATAGAATTGAACACATGTATTAGAAAATTTAAAAACATTAAAATTAATTATTTAAGCATTCACCTTAGGAAATGGAAAAAGTTAAAAATTTTAATCCAAAAAGTAAGTAGAAGAAAAGAAATAATGAAGGTTAGAGCAAAAAACAATAAAATCGAAAATAGGAAATCAATAGAAAAAATCAACAAAATTAGAGCTGGTTCCTTTAAAAGGTCAATAAAATTAATAAGCCTCTAAGCAGGTTAACTAACAAAAATAGGAAAGGACACAAATTACTAATATCAGAAACGGAAGAGTGGGCATCACTACAGATCCCATGGACATAATATGATCATGAAGGAATGCTATAAATAACTATATGACCATACATTTGATAAGCTAGATAAAATGGACCAATTTCTTGAAAGACACAATCTGACAAAACTCACACAAGGAGACAATCTGAATAGGCCTGTATCTATTAAAAATTGAATTAATAATTAATAACATTTCATAATAAGAAGCATCAGGCCTAGATGAATTCACTGGTAAATGAACCAAATGTTTAAGATATAAATTATATCAGTTCTCTATAATTTCTTTCAGAATGTAAAAGCACAAAGCAAATACTTTTTAACTTAATCTGTTATGCCAGTATTTTTCTAATACCAAAACTAGATAAAGACATTTTATGAAAAGAAAACTACAGATAAATGTCTCTCAAAACATAGATACAAAAATCCTCAACAAAATCTTAGCAAGTCAAACCCGACAATGTATATTTTTTAAAAAATGTCTACCACATTAATACTAAGTGGGCTTCATTCCATGCTTTGAAGTTTAGTTCAACATTTTAAAATCAAACAGCATAACCCATTACATCAGTAGGCTAAAGACAAAAATATATAGTCATATCCAAAAATGCAGAAAAAGTACCTGAGAAAAATTAATGTTCATTCATGACTTAAAAAAAAAAAAAAAAAAAAAAACCTCTCAGTAAACTAGGAATAGGGGAGAATTTCTTTAACTTGATAAAAAGCAGCTACCAAAAGCCATACTGCTAACATTATACTCAATGATGAGAAACTCAAAGCTTTTTCACTAAGACTGGGAACAAGAAGCTAACAGAAAATCTTTGCACAATTGAATTCAGCAGAGTTTATTTTCAGCAAGGAGCAATTCATGAATCAGACAGTACCCTGAAGCATTAGAAGTTCAGAGAGCTCCACCCAGCCACCTAGCAATGAGAGAAGACATTATTTATAGACCAAAAAAGGGAGTGACATACAAAAGTAGCTTGGTTGGTTACAGCTCAGCATTTTCCTTATTTGAATATGATGTGATGAGGCATTGACCTTATATAGACATGGTCTGATCAGTTGGCAGCTTGTGATTGTCTAAATCTTGGCTGTTGTGATTGGCTGGAAAAGTTGGCTATTTATTATGAGAATGCACTCTTAAGTTAGGCTGCATTTTGTTTATGCACTAAAGTTGAAGTTTGCCATATAGGAATTCAAGCTTAAAGGCAGCTTTAGGCTGATTTTAATTTAATTTTAAAAAGCAAAGATGTTCTCTATCAACATTATTTTTCAACATGATGCTAGAAGTCCTAGCTAATGCAGTAATATAAGAAAAGGAAACAAAAAGTATACAGATGGGGAAAGAAGAAATGAAACTGTCTTTGAGTCCAACTGACATGATTGTCCATGTATAAAATCTAAAAGAATTGGCCAAAAAGCCTCCTGAAACAAATAAGCAATTATAGCAAAATTTCAAAATACAATTTTAATATACAAAAGTCAATTGTTTTACCAGCAGTCATCAAGTGACATTTGAAATTTAAAACACAGCAGCATTTATATTAGCACCCAAGAAATTGAAATATCTCGGTATGAATCTAAACAAAATATACAAACCTATATGAGGAAAACTATCAAGCTGTGAAAAAAGAAGTCAAAGAAAACCTTAATAGAGAGCTATTCCATGTTCATGAATAGGAAGATTCCATATTATCAAGACATCCAGTCTTCCCAACTTGATCTATAGATTTTAATGCATTCCAAGTCAAAATTTACAGGAAGTTATTTTGTGCAAATTCATAAACTTATCATACAATTTATATGAAGAGGCAAAAGAACCAAAATAGCCAACACAATATTGAAGAGAAATAAAGTTAGAGAACTGACACTACCCGATTTTGAAGACTTACCATAAAGGTATAGTAATGAAGGTAGTGTGATAAAATGAGTTATCAAGTTATAAAAAAGATACGGAGGAAACTTAAATACATATAAGTAAGTGAAAGTAGCCAGTCTGAAAAGGCTACATGCAGTATGATTACAACTATATGACATTCTGGAAAAAGCAAAACTCTGGCAAAAATAAAAAGATCAGTGGATGCCAGGGGTTAAAGAGGAGAGAGGGATAAATAAGCAGATTAGGGGATTTTTAGGGCAATGAAACTACTCTTTATGAGACCACAATAATGGATACATGTCATTATACATGTTCAGATCCATAGAATGTATAACACGATGAGTGAACCCTAACATAACTTGGATGCTGGATGATAATGGAGTGTCAGCGTAGGTTACTCAACTGTAACAAACGTACCACTCTGGTGGAGGATGTTGACAATGGGAAGACTGTGGGTCGGGTGTGGGCATAGGATATATGGAAAATCTCTATGCTTTCAGTTCAATTTTGCTTTGAACCTAAAACTCTTCTAAAACCTAAGTGTTAAAAAAATTCAGGATTACTACTGTCATCACAAACCAGTCAATGTCAAACGTGCTCAGGTAGCTTACTGACTCATTCCAAAGTATCGCTTTAGTAACAGTTGATTTAATTCAGCCCATTCATTCATTCATTCATTCTTGAAAAACCTATGTTCTCTGTAAATGGAATCTTTTGCAGTCAATAAAAAGGCACATGCAAAACTATTATCTTAAAACAGCATAATCTAAATTTAACAGAGAAAGTTTTCAAAAGGATACAAGAGAAATGTTATTCTACTTTTACCTTTAGAGTAACACACAGTACAATAAAAACAGTTTCACATGCACATACATAGAAAGAAATTATTATTAAGCAGAAGTCTTTATTTTGTGTTTGATATTTTAACTGAAAAAGAAAAGAACATATTCTTTTGTATCAAAGAACCAAACAAATATAAAGGGATGGAATGAAATGTAATTATAGCTTGCTAAAAGTAAGTAACATTGATCAACAAAATTGATAGACCGCTAGCAAGACTAATAAAGAAGAAAAGAGAGAAGAATCAAATAGATGCAATAAAAAATGAAAAAGGGGATATCACCACCGATCCCACAGAAATACAATCTACCATCAGAGAATACTACAAACACCTCTATGCAAATAAACTAGAAAATCTAGAAGAAATGGATAAATTCCTCGACAAATACACCCTCCCAAGACTAAATCAGGAAGAAGTCGAATCTCTGAATAGACCAATAACAGGTTCTGAAATTGTGGCAATAATCAATAGCTTACCAACCAAAAAGAGTCCAGGACCTGATGGATTCACAGCTGAATTCTACCAGAGGTACAAGGAGGAACTGGTACCATTCCTTCTGAAACTATTCCAATTGATAGAAAAAGAGGGAATCCTCCCTAACACATTTTATGAAGCCACCATCATCCTGATACCAAAGCCAGGCAGAGACACAACCAAAAAAGAGAATTTTAGACCAATATCCTTGATGAATATTGATGCAAAAATCCTCAATAAAATACTGGCAAACCGAATCCAGCAGCACATCAAAAAGCTTATCCACCATGATCAAGTGGGCTTCATCCCTGGGATGCAAGGCTGGTTCAACATACGCAAATCAATAAATGTAATCCAGCATATAAACAGAACCAAAGACAAAAACCACATGATTATCTCAATAGATGCAGAAAAGGCTTTTGACAAAATTCAACAACCCTTCATGCTAAAAACTCTCAATAAATTAGGTATTGATGGGACGTATCTCAAAATAATAAGAGCTATATACGACAAACCCACAGCCAATATCATACTGAATGGGCAAAAACTGGAAGCATTCCCTTTGAAAACTGGCACAAGACAGGGATGCCCTCTCTCACCGCTCCTATTCAACATAGTGCTGGAAGTTCTGGCCAGAGCAATCAGGCAGGAGAAGGAAATAAAGGGTATTCAATTAGGAAAAGAGGAAGTCAAACTGTCCCTGTTTGCAGATGACATGATTGTATATCTAGAAAATCCCATTGTCTCAGCCCAAAATCTCCTTAAGCTGATTAGCAACTTCAGCAAAGTCTCAGGATACAAAATCAATGTAAAAAATCACAAGCATTCTTGTACACCAATCACAGACAAACAGAGAGCCAAATCATGAGTGAACTCCCATTCACAATTGCTTCAAAGAGAATAAAACACCTAGGAATCCAACTTACAAAGGATGTGAAGGATCTCTTCAAGGAGAACTACAAACCACTGCTCAATGAAATCAAAGAGGATACAAACAAATGGAAGAACATTCCATGCTCATGGGTTGGAAGAATCAATATCGTGAAAATGGCCATACTGCCCAAAGTAATTTATAGATTCAATGCCATCCCCATCAAGCTACCAATGACTTTCTTCGCAGAATTGGAAAAAACTACTTTAAAGTTCATATGGAACCAAAAAAGAGCCCGCATTGCCAAGTCAATCCTAAGCCAAAAGAACAAAGCTGGAGGCATCACGCTACCTGACTTCAAACTATACTACAAGGCTACAGTAACCAAAACAGCATGGTACTGGTACCACAACAGAGATATAGATCAATGGAACAGAACAGAGCCCTCAGAAATGATGCCACATATCTACAACTATCTGATCTTTGACAAACCTGACAAAAACAAGAAATGGGGAAAGGATTCCCTATTTAATAAATGGTGCTGGGAAAACTGGCTAGCCATATGTAGAAAGCTGAAACTGGATCCCTTCCTTACACCTTATACAAAAATTAATTCAAGATGGATTAAAGACTTAAATGTTAGACCTAAAACCATTAAAATCCTACAAGAAAACCTACGCAATACCATTCAGGCCATAGGCGTGGGCAAGGACTTCATGTCTAAAACACCAAAAGCAATGGCAACAAAAGCCAAAATTGACAAATGGGATCTCATTAAACTAAAGAGCTTCTGCACAGCAAAAGAAACTACCATCAGAGTGAACAGGCAACCTACAGAATGGGAGAAAATTTTTGCAACCTACTCATCTGACAAAGGGCTAATATCCAGAATCTACAATGAACTCAAACAAATTTACAAGAAAAAAACAAACAACCCCATCAAAAAGTGGGCAGAGGACATGAACAGACACTTCTCAAAAGAAGACATTTATGCAGCCAAAAAACACATGAAGAAATGCTCATCATCACTGGCCATCAGAGAAATGCAAATCAAAACCACAGTGAGATACCATCTCACACCAGTTAGAATGGCCATCATTAAAAAAGCAGGAAACAACAGGTGCTGGAGAGGATGTGGAGAAATAGGAACACTTTTACACTGTTGGTGGGACTGTAAACTAGTTCAACCATTGTGGAAGTCAGTGTGGCGATTCCTCAGGGATCTTGTCCTTTGTAGGGACATGGATGAAACTGGAAAACATCATTCTCAGTAAACTATCGCAAGGACAAAAAACCAAACACCGCATGTTCTCACTCATAGGTGGGAATTGAACAATGAGAACTCATGGACACAGGAAGGGGAACATGACATTCCGGGTACTGTTGTGGGGTGGGGGGTGGGGGGGGCGGGGACAGCATTAGGAGATATACCTAATGCTAAATGATGAGCTAATGGGTGCAGGAAATCAACATGGCACATGGATACATATGTAACAAACCTGCACATTGTGCACATGTACCCTAAAACCTAAAGTATAATAAAAAAATAAAATAAAATAAAAAATAAATAGATATATAAAATAAAAAAAAAGAAACATTAAAATTACATTTTTAATAAGAAGGTTAGAAAGGATTTATAAACAAAAAAGGGTCAGGTATTTAGCCTTAATACTATGAAATACAAGCATACAATTTTGCCAAGCTCACATACTTTTCTTTATATTACAAGCAATTACCTTAATAGATTTTTTGTATCAAACTATGAAAAAAAGAGCATTAAATAATTGTCCCAAAAATGTTGATTTCAGATATATTTTTCTTCAATTCAATTCTATTGACCAGGATCCCTCAAGCAGAAAATGAGATGATTTTTAAATTTTATCTTCTTGACTTACAAGCCATTTCCCGCCCCCACAGTCATGTTTCCTTTCATAATTTACCTGGAATACCAATTGGAAATAAAAATATGTAGTAGCAATATTAACTCGTAAGG
Organism: Hylobates moloch; assembly: GCF_009828535.3. Classification (NCBI taxonomy): domain Eukaryota; kingdom Metazoa; phylum Chordata; class Mammalia; order Primates; family Hylobatidae; genus Hylobates; species Hylobates moloch. The sequence continues at coordinate 35,000,140 of NW_026652290.1, read as the reverse complement.
ATTTAAATAATAGCATTGCTCAAACGTCTGGGTGAGGTAAAGGAGTCTGCAAAAATTAAGTGGTTACAGGCCGGGCGTGGTGGCTCACGCTTGTAATCCCAGCACTTTGGGAGGCCGAGGCGGGCGGATCACGAGGTCAGGAGATCGAGACCACAGTGAAACCCCGTCTCTACTAAAAATACAAAAAATTAGCCGGGCGTGGTGGCGGGCGCCTGTAGTCCCAGCTACTCGGAGAGGCTGAGGCAGGAGAATGGCGTGAACCTGGGAGGCGGAGCTTGCAGTGAGCCGAGACTGCGCCACTGCACTCCAGCCTGGGCGACAGAGCGAGACTCCGTCTCAAAAAAAAAAAAAAAAAAAAAAATTAAGTGATTACTTCTTAATAAAAATGCAAATATTCCTGTACTGATCAAGTATGTTGAGGGATAAATTTGTCTAAAATATAACTGGCTTACAAACTTTTCAAATAGTACTAGTGGGAGCAATACCTGTTGGGTTATTTTTTCTAACATTTTATTATAAGAATGTTCAAACATAGAGATAAACTAAATGAACTGTGTAGGAAAAATACTCAGTCTCATCACCCAGGTTCTATAATATTTACATAACTTCTCATGTAAATAACTGCTCCTATATTCATCAGTCTATCTTTGTTTCCTAGATTTCAAAGTAAGTTGCAGTCATTAGCACATTTCCCCATAACATTTCATTATTCATATCATTAATTCCAAGTAAATATTTGTTCATTTATTTTGAGGAAGAATTTACATTTAGATTTAAGGTTAATATTGTCTCTTGCCTAATTTCTGTGAGTAGAGTCACAATAAGATATCACCTCACTCCAGTTAGAATAGTTATTATCAAAAAGACTAAAAAATTAAGATGTTGGCAATGATGCAGATAAGGGGATATCTTATACACTGGTTATACGAATTTAAATAGTTTAACTCACAAAAGCAGAGATATAGGTTAAATTGAAAGAAACATATATGTTAAAAGTAACAGTATGACAAATAATATATCATGCAAACCATAAGCAAAATAGAACTTGATGGCGATAGTAATGTCAAACATACAGATTTTATTTTACTAGTTATTTTTGCCATATAATTATGCTTTTATGCCAGATGCTATTTTCCAGCATTTTTGAGATGTGATTAGCAAATAAACATTGTATATTTTTACAGTGTACTATATGATGTTTTGATATATGCATGCATTGTGAAATGATTGCCATAATCTAGCTAATTAACTTATCCCTCATTGTACATTGGTTATTATTTATCTTATTTATGAGAACATTTAAGATTTACATTTTTAAAAAATTTCTAATATACAATACTGTATTGTGTTAAAAATACTCACTGTACTAAACATTAGATATCCAGATCTTATTTATTCTGCAAAACTGAAATGATGTGTCCTTTGACCAATATATTACCGTTTTCCTCACTCTCATAGCAAAATAAATTTTAAAACCAAAATTGTTACTACATACAAATCAGACATTTTATAATGTTAAAACAATCAACGCAGTAAGAATATGTAAAAATTATAAACATATATTCACCAAAGACACAGCCTCAAAATACATGAAACGAAAGTTGACTCAATGAAAGAGAAAAAATAAGCAATTCAACTATAATATTTGCACTGTGGTTTTGATTTGTATTTCCTTAATGATAAGTGATGTTCGTCATTTTTTCATATACCTGTTCACCATGTATACAGCTACTTTGGAATGGTGTCTATTCTGATCATTTGCCAACTTTTTAACCCAATTGGTTTTTGTTTATGTTTTTGTTTTGGTTTGGTTTTTGGTTTTGAGTTGTTTGAGTTCCTTGTAGATCCTAGATATTAACTGGGTATTATTTCCTTGTCAAATAAATCGTTTTTATTCTGCTTGTTGTCTTTTTATTCTGATGATTTATTTACTGTGTAAAAGTTTTTCAGTTTAATATAATCTCATTTATCTATATTTGATTTTGTTGCCTGTGCTTTTGAGGACTTCTCCATAAAATCTTTGCTGAGACCAAGATCCTGAATCATTTTCTCTCTGTTTTTGTTTGTTTTTAAGTGATATAATAATTTGGAGTTTTACATTAAAGTCTTCAATCAATTTAAAGTTTATTTTTGTTTATGATGAGCGATAATGGGTCTAGTTTCATTCTTCTGCTATGGACATATACTTTTCCCAGCAGCACTTATTAAAGAGATTGTCCTTTACCCAATGAATATTCTCCTTTGTCAAAAATGAATTCGCTATAAATGTGTAGATTTCTTTCTGTCTTCTCTCTTATGTTACTTTGTTCTGTGTCCATTTTTATGCCAGTACCATGCGATTTTGTTCACCATAGCTTTTTATCATATTTTGAAGTCAGATAATGGGATGCCTCCAGGTTTTTTCTGTTTGCTCAGGATCGCATTGGCTATTCAGGGTTTCCTGTGGATCCATGTACATTTTAGAACTTTTTTTCTATTTATTTGGAGAATGTCATTGGTATTTTGATAAGATTGTATTGAATTGGGAGTTTACTTTTGGTAGTATGGTCATTTTCACAGTGTTAATTTTTCCAATCCAAGAATACTGAACATATTTCAATATTTTAATGTTTTACTTGATTTTTTATCATTGTTTTATGGTTTTCCTCATGGAATTCTTTCAGCTCTTTGGCTAAATTTCTTCTTAGGTGTTTTTTTGTAACTATTGTAAATAGTATTGCTTTCTTGATTTATTTTTCAGATTGTTCTCTGTAGGTGTATAGAAATGCTACTGGTTTTCATATGCTTATTTTGTGTTCTGCAAATTTACTGAATTTATCTACCAGTTCTAACACTTCCTTGGTGGAGCTATTTGGGTTTCCAGTATATAATGTCATGTTAAACAGGGACAATTTAATTTTTTTCTTTCTAATTTGGATACCTTTCTTTCTCTTGCCTAATTTCTCTGTACAGAGCCACAATAAGATATCATCACACTCCAGTTAGAATGGTTGTTATCAAAAAGATGAAAAAATTAAAACACTGGCAATGATGCAGATAAGAGGAAATCTTATACATTCGTTATAGGAATTTAAATTAATATAGCCATTATATAAATCAGTATAAATGTTCCTCAAAAAACTAAAAATAGAACTACCATATGGCCCAGTAGCCCCACTATTGGGTGTATATTCAGCAGAGATAAAATTAGTATACCAAACAGATACCTGTACTGTTATGTTTATTGCAGCACTAGTCACAATAGCCAAGATAAAAAATAAACCTATATGTTTATTTATAGATGAAAAGATAGAGAAAATTATATATAGATATATATGTATGTATCTACACACACACACATATATATATACACACAATGGAATATTATTCAGCCATAAAAAGCAAAATTATATTATTCACAGCAACATAAATAAACCTATAAAATATTATGTTAAGCTAAACAACCAAGGAACAGAAAGACAAGTATATTTTCTCAGTCATATGTGGAAGCTAAAAAAGTGATCTCATGGAAGTAGGGAGTAGAATAATGGTCAATAGATGCTTGAAGGAGTGGGAGTCGGGATAGCCAGAGGTTGGTTAATAGACACAAAATTACAGCCGGAGAGGAGGAATAAGTTCTACAGTACCGTAAGATTACTATAATTAACAGCAATTTAGAGTACATTTTCAAATAGCTAGAAGAGTGGATTTTGAACATTTCCAATACAAAGAAATCATATGCATTTCAGGTAAAGGATATGCTACTTACTTTGATTTGATCATTACATATTGTGTACCTATATGGACATATCATATTATATCCCATAAATATGAACAATAATGTGTCAATTAAGAAATGAAGAAGACACTAGTAACAGCACAAAAAAGAGAGAGAAAGAGAAAGAAAATGACAGACTCAATACTTGATTTTCAATAATGAGTAGAACAGCCAGACAGAGGATGAACAAGGAAATAGAAAACTGGAAAAACATAATAAATCAAATAGTCCTTTAGAAATCTATAGGACACTCCACTCAATAGCAGTAAGATATAAACTCTTCTCTGGTACACATGGAACAATCTACAGGATACACAATGCAACAGATATTAGAAAAAGTCTCAATAAATTTTTTAAAATTGAAATCATAGAAAGTCTATTCTGTGAACACAATAGATGAAATTAGAAATCAATAACAAAAATAAATTCAAAAAATTAACAAGTATGTGAAAATTAATGCAGTTCTATATATCCAATCAAAAAAGAAATCACTATGTTAAAAAATACTTTAAAACAAAACATGGAAGTACGAAAACAAAATCACAACATACCAAAACTTATGAAATACAACAAATATAGTTTCTGGAGGGAAATTTTTGGTAGAAAATGCCTATATTACAAAGAAAACAATCTGAAACTTAATTTTGAAAACCTACAAACAGATCTACAGCTAACTTTATACTTACTAGTGAGAAACTAGATACTTTTCTGCTAAAGACAACTGCATGAAGCAATATTTATGAATTTGTTTTAAGGTACACAATTAAAATGTAATTTTTATCACAATGAGAGCACAGAGAACAAGGATGAAATAAAGCTATATAGAAGAAAGGTTTCTGTAAATTATTAGAAGAAAGTTGGCATTAACCCAAATTAAATTGTTGTAAATGAAGAAGTTAATTTTAATCCCTAGCCATTTACTTAAAAAATGACTAAAACATATTTTTAAAAATTACAAAATAATTAAAATCATACACTAGAAAATATACCTTTAGTTAAAAAAAGAAGGCAGTAATGAAATATTAGCCAACCAAAAATCACATAAGAGATATAGAAGAAAAAGACAGAAAAATAGCAAAATGGCAGATGTAAATTCTGCATTATTAGGTAATAAGTTTGAATATAAATGATTTAACTCAATAAACAAATCTAAATGGGCTAAATGCCCCAATTAAAAGAGACAGACTGGCCATCAGTGTGCTGTATTCAAGAGACCCATCTCAGGTGCAAAGACACACATAGGTTCAAAATAAAGAGATGGAGAAAAACTCACCAAGCAAATGGAAAACAGAAAAAAGCAGGGGTTGCAATCCCAGTTTCTGAAAAAAACAGGCTTTAAACCAACAAAGATCAAAAAACACAAAAAAGGGCATTGCATAATGGTAAAGGGATCAATTCAACAAGAAGAGCTAGCAATCCTAAATATATATGCACCCAATACAGGAACACCAAGATTCATAAAACAAGTTTTTACAGACCTACAAAGAGACATAGACTCCCACAAAATAATCGTGGAAGACTTAACTACCCCATGTCAATATTAGACAGTTCATTGAGACAAAATTAACGAGACTATTCAGGACTTGAACTCAGCTCTGATTCAAGCGGACCTGATAGATATCTACAGAACTTTCCACCCCAAAACAACAGAATAGACATTCTTCTCAGTGCCTCATGGCACTTACTCTAAAATTGAGCACATAATTGGAAGTAAAACACTCCTTAGCAAATGCAAAAATCTGAAATCCTAACAAACAGTCTCTTCGACCACAGTGCAATCAAATTGGAACTCAAGGTTAAGAAACTCACTCAAAACCACACAACTACCTGAAAATTGAACAATCGGCTCCTGCATGACTCCTGAGTAAAAAACGAAATTAAGGCAGAAATCAAGAAGCTCTTTGAAACCAATGAGAACAAAGTGACAACATACCAGAATCTCTGGAACGCAGATAAAGGAGTGTTCAAGGGAAATTTATAGCACTAAATGCCCACATCAGAAAGCTAGAAAGATCATAAATCGACACCCAAACACGACAACTAAAAGAACTAGAGAAGCAAGAGCAAAAAATTCCAAAAGAGAGCAAAAGACAAGAAATAACTAAGATCAGAGTGGAACTGAAAGGGATAGAGTCATGAAAAACCATTCAAAAATCAATAAATCCATGACCTGTTATCTTGAAAAAATAACAAAATATATAGACCACTAGCTATACTAATAAAGAAGGAAAGAGAAAAGAATCAAATAAACACAATAAAAAATGAAAAAGTGGATATCACCACTGACCCCACAGAAATACAAACAATCATTAGAGAATACTGTAAACACCTCTATGCAAATAAACTAGAAAATCTAGAAGAAATGGATAAGTCCCTGGACACATACACCATCCAAATACTAAACCAGGAAGAAGTTGAATTTCTGCATAAACTGTAACAAGTTCTGAAATTGAGGCAGTAATAAATAGCCTACCAAACTAAAAAAGCTAAGGACCAGACAGATTTACACCGAATTCTACTAGAGGTACAAAGAGGAGCTGGTACCATTTCTTCTGAAACTATTCCAAACAATTGAAAATGGGGATCTTCTCCCTAACTCATTCTATAAGGCCAGCATCATCCTGATACCAAAACGTGGAAGAGATACAACTAAGAAAGAAAACTTCAGGCCAATATCACTGATGAACACCCATGTGAAAATCATCAGTAAAATACTGGCAAACCAAATCCAGCAGCACATCAAAAAGCTTATCCACCATGATCTAGCTGGCTTCATCCCTGGGATGCAAGGCTGGTTCAACATACATAAATCAATAAATGTAATTCATCACATAAACAGAACTATTGACAAAAAACACATGATTATTTCAATAGTTGCAGAAAAGGCCCTCAATAAAATTCAACATCCCTTCATGTTAAAAACTTTCAATAAACTAGATATTGTTGGAACATATCTCAAAATAATGAGATATTTATGACGAACCCACATCCAATATTATACTGAATGGTCAAAAGCTGGAAGCATTCCCTTTGAAAACTGGCACAAGTATGCCCTCTCTCACAACTCCTGTTCAATACAGTATTGGAAGTTTTGGCCAGGACAATCAGGCAAGAGAAAGAAATAAGGGGTGTTCAAATTGGAAGAGAGGAAGTCAAATTGCCTCTGTTTGCAGATGACATGATCCCATATCTAGAAATATTGTCTATTTCTATTGTCTATTATCTATTGTCTTAGCCCAAAACCTCCTTAAGCTGATAAGCAACTTCAGCAAAGCCTCAAGATACAAAATCAATATATAAAAATCACATTCCTATACACCAGAAATAGACAAGCAAAGAGCCAAATTATGAATGAACTCTCATTCACAATTGCTACAAAGAGAGTAAAATACCTACGAATACAGCAAACAAGTGATATGAAGGAACTCTTCAAGGAGAACCACAAATCACTGCTCAAGGAAATAAGAGAGGACACAAACAAATGGAGAAACCTTCCATGCTCATGGATAGGAAGAATCAATATCATGAAAATGGCCATACTGTCCAAAGTAATTTATACATTCAATGCTATTCCCATCAAACTACCATTGGCATTCTTCATAGAAATAGAAAGCTACTTTAAAATTCATATTGAACCAAAAAAGAGCCCGTTTAGCCCAATCATAAGAAAAAGATCAAAGCTGGAGGCATCATGCTGTCTGACTTCAAACTATACTACAAGGCTACAGTAACCAAAATAGCATGGTACTGGTACCAAAACACACACATAGACCAATGGAACAGAATAGAGATCTCAGAAACAAGACCACACATCTACAACCATCTGATCTTTGACAAGTCTGACAAAAACAAGCAATGTGGAAAGGATTCTCCATTTAATAAATGGTGCTAGGATAACTGGCTAGCCATATGCAGAAAATGGAAACTGGGTCCCTTTCTTACACCATACACGAAAATTAACTCATTATGGATTAAAGACTTAAATGTAAAACTCACAACAATAAAAAACCCAGAAGAAAATCTAGGCAATACAATTCAGGACATAGGCATGGGAAAACATTTCATGACAAAAACAGCAAAATCAATTGCAACAAAAGCAAAAATTGACAAATGGGATCGTATTAAACTAAAGAGCAAAGCAAAAGAAACTATCATCAGAGTGAAAAGACAACCTACTGAATGTGAGAAAATTTTTACAATCTATCTATCTGACAAGGTCTGATATCTAGAATCTACCAGAAACTTAAATTTACAAGAAAAGCAAACAAACAACCCCATCAAAAGGTGGGCAAAGGACATGAACAGACACTTCTCAAAAGAAGACATTTATTTGGCCAAAAAGCATATGAAAAAAAGCCCAATATCACTGATCATTAGAGAAATGCAAATCAAAACCACAATGAGATACCATCTCACTCCAGTCAGAATGGTGATTATTGAAAAGTCAGGAAACAAAAGATGCTGACGAGGCTGTGGAGAAATAGGAATGCTTTTACACTGTTGGTGGGAATGTAAATTAGTTCAACCATTGTGAAAGACAGTGTGGTGATTCCTCAAGGATCGAGAAGCAGAAGTACCATTTGACCCAGCAATCGCATTACTGGATATATACCCAAAGGAATATAAATCATTCTATTGTAAAGATACATGCACATGTATGTTTATTGCAGCACTATTCACAATAGTAAAGACATGGATTCAACCCAAATGCCCATCAATGACAGACTGGATAAAGAAAATGTGCTACATGTACACCGTAGAATACCATACAGCCATAAAAAGGAATAAGATTATGTCTTTTGCACTTTTTTTTTTAGTGTGTGGCTATAATGTCTCTGCTCCATGTTTTTAATATTATCCTTATTTTTATGTTAAGCTGGACTTCCTAAATGTCAATTTGTAAAACAAATTTAGATCTCTGATCATAAATTAAATCATGATAACAAATAATGCCTTGTGTAAAGGGAAAATTTCTCTGACTTCACAAATAATTTTGTGATCATGTCAGCAGCCAAGAGTAAAAAAAACGTTGGTTGGTTGCTCCATACCACTGATAGGTTTTTCCTTTTTTTAAAAGTAAACAATCTTGAACATTGTTCTAAGTCAGCACTGTAGAATTCGTCTTGGCTTACATGACATGAGTGGTTTCTTTGATTTCAGTACACATATACAATTTTTATGTAAACGTATTTTATAATATTTCTAGTTAAATTACTGATAATTATTAATATTCTGTGCTTCAATTCTGTCCACCAAATCAATGATGGCTTCTTAACATATATTGTATTCTGGCAAATATGTAAAAAGCCAAAATTCACAGTTTTTCCAATTTCATATTTCAGAATCATATTTCAAAAGTTATTGCTCTGAGATACACAATCTTTTTTTTTAATCAGCTCAGGGTATATAGAGCTTATGGATTCACTCTGATTTTATGGGTAGATTCAAAAAGTAACTCAGCATGAGTTAAAGGCAGACATAGAATTATGCATATGAATGTATTTTCATGTTTATGCTATCCTTTTCCATATCTCTTTTCTTAATTGACAAATAACGATTGTACATATTCATGGGATACATGGTATTGCTTCAATATATATAGTGCATAGAATCATATCAGGGTAATTAGCAAATCTATCATCTCAAATATTTATCATTTCTTTGTGCTAAAAGTGTTCAATATCCTCCAACTCTTTGAAACTATGTAATACATTATTATTAACTATAGTCATCCAACAGTGGTATAGAAGACTAGAATTTATTTCTTCTATCTAGTTATGAAGATATGGTATCCCCCACATGACAAGAAGACAATAAGTGTATAGTACATGTCAAAATCTGAGACACAACATTTTCACAAGATGCTCCACCGTATAAAGGAATTGAGTGACTTTAAAAGTTTGGAAAACAGTATATATCATCCCTGTTTTGTTGATGTATACGTTGGTTTTTTAAATGATCTGTGAATCCTCAGTATCAAAATAAAACAAAACAGAATCTCATTGGACTTAGCATCCTTCAGCATCCAGATATTTTGGAAAATATTAAAAAACATTACTTGGAGTGAATGTTCTACGGTATGTGCTTTGAAAATGATTCTCTAATGGAATTAAAACAGATTTTCTTGCAATCTATTTTATCACAACAATCTGTCTGGGATTATTAAACATTCTCAATAGATTTTCTTATATAATTCTAAAGGTGTCAACTGGAGCTTTATTATGCCCACTGAATGAGCCTTATCTATATTGCTGCCCAGTTTATACAGTAATAAACCCAGATGCTTTCAAGAATAACTAATGGCAGATACAATTTCCCATTTTATGATGAATTGCATATGAGACAATTCTATTCTTTTTGAATTTTGTTTATTTAGGTTTATCTACATCCATAAGTAATTTAACATTCATTTCCAATGACAAAATATATAACAAAAATGTGATGAGTTTTTACAATGCATCTATTGTAAATAGATCATTATAAATGATCTATTGTAAATGATCAGAAAATAAAAGGTATACGTTAATGTAATATACTTCTCATGGATATATAGGGGGAGAGATCAAAAAAGGTTTAAAATCACATTTTGGCATTATTATAATTGGAAGCTCAATAAGTAGTCATCAAAATGAAAGAGACATAAAAGATTGACAACATTGATTTCTGGGATTAACAGTAACCTAAACTTCCGCTTCTATTAAAAACCCACTCTTTTGTATACACTTTCATTTGGCAGCTCTCTCAGAAAATATTGTAGTCACTATTTCCTAAAGGAAAACAAACATGAAACTGGGAGTAAATTTTAATTTGTTGCTTGAAAATAAGCTCACAGAAAAGTCTCTTTACCATGTAAAATTCTGTAAGAAATTTGATAGAAAGACAAAATGTCAAAACAAAATATAATAGCTATTTTCATGACTCAAACTAAATCTGAAATAGTGCTAAAATGATTAGAAAACAAAAGGTCTGTATGATGCAAGATCCTATGTAATTAATGTATTATTTCTTTTTAAATATAGTTTACTAACATTTATCCTTTATACAAAAAGCAGCTGAGTGTATAGTACTGATGTTAATAATGGAGCAAAGAGAGGAGAAATGTGTGATTTGGCTTCTATTTTCCTATGAAACATACATTTCTATGTTGATCAGGTTACCCATGTCTAATATCTCATCTATTCTCAACAAACAAATACAAAGAAATTTCTAGGACATTGAAATTAGACATTTTAGGACACTTCCCGCATCTTTAAGTTAGGGTCACCTATTCTTTAGCTATCCAGATCATGCCTTTTTAAAATTTCTGATCTGACCAAAAAACATTTCAGTTTTATTTCATCTTGTTCCTCATATGAGAGAGAAACTTTATCCTTTTTTTAGTCCCTCCCTTCGATTTGACATTTATATTTTATTTTTTTGGATCACTCTTGACTTTTCTAAGAACTTTGGCCAGATATTTATTACTGAGTAATTCCTTCCATGGTGGCTCATGTTAATGTAACTCAAATGTGATTTCAGATCAGACAATTCAAAACGCATCATGTCTCCTTGGTATGTGTCAAAGCCTAGGGAGTTGGAATATAACTCAGGAAATATGGTAGGTTTTTCTTCTGCTCGCAGCTCCCACAAACATATTGGACAGTCACGCCATAATGCTAAAGGTTTCTTGTAGAATGAAGCACACTTACATTTCACTATTTGCAAGGTGACTACATTATATTCTGGGGGAAGGAAGAGCCAGAACTTGGCATTCTCTTCTTGACCCACTGTGTATGGCAGAAGGTATCAGGATGGTGTTCAAAACACTTCTCAGGTTCTTCCTCTGTTTTAGCCAAGTAAACTCGGGTCAGACACATCCTCCCACAGATAACTATAGATTCTGGGCAAAAAAATAAAAGTAAATGAAGGTATTGAAGAAAAATCAAACCTAGGCAGGTATGAAGAAAAGTTAATAATTAAAAGAAAAAAATGGCACAGGACAAGTGTTTCATTTATTATGGCTTTAAGATTGAAGGTAGGTTCCATTTTATACTATTCAAGGCAGTAAATACTACAGTAGAAAAACCTACCATCTTTATTTCTACTTTTAAAATATCAGAACACAAAGTTCAGACAACCACACCTGCTGGAAAGTGAGACAGGAAATCCTGGAAACGAGAAAATGGGGAGCCTTATATTTTGTGTACAAACTCTATCAACATTTGTAGATGATTACTTCTGAACCACACATGCATAAGGCAGACTCCAAAAAGACCATCAAAAGCTAAAAGAACTAAGCTAAGGTTAGAGTTTCCTCCCTCCACAGGGAAGACAGAGATTGCAGTGTGAATTCATCCATATTAATTGTCTGCTTGTGACATAAGCAAAATGGTATAGTAGACAGCTCCAAAATCCTGTCACTCCAAAAAAAATTTCAGAAACAAGCAGAAATAGAAAAAACTGCCAGAACTCTATAAAACAAAGTTTTATAGCAAACAGGTGGATGTTGTATCAAGACAAAGTAACTTTGATTTGTTTGTAACTCCGTTTTTTATTTTCTATAGGATTTAAAACACAAATTCATAAAAATGATTACACATCCATGTTACAATGTGTGAAAATGAAATTTGTGACAATGACAATATATGGGGCAGGGAAAGCACTGTATTGGAAAAGAGTCTTTGCATGTTATTAAAGCTAAGTTTTATCAATTTGAACTAGATCAAACTTATTCGACCTGTCTTATTTTGTTGTTGTTTTGTTTTAGGTGTTTAACAGCCTAAAGCCATGATTTTTACTTTCTGTCTCTAGTGATAAGCAGATAAGATAAATGAGGAAGGGGCTTTACTGGCCCAAGGAGAAACAGAAACTAAGATCCCGTGACTGTATTCTCTCCCTTGGACACCCCTGAGCTAGATCATTAGAAATTTAGAATGTTAATTGTAATTCCCAGTGTAGCTACTAAGAAGAAAACTAAAAATAGGTACATAGAGGGAAATAAGAAAAAATAAACAAAATGAAGGGAGGAATGGAAACAATGAGGAATAGACAAGACTTAAACAAATGGGAAACAAATAGCAAAATGGCAAAGGTAAGTATTCTTTATTACTGGTTAGTTTAAATATAAAGAGATTAACCCATATAAAATAAAGAGATTGGTAAATTTAAACATGAGCTGACAGTATGCTATTTACAACAGACTCAATTTAGATACAAAGACACAAATAAATAAAAAATGATGGAAGATATTTCACACAAATTGTAACCAAAAGAGAGATGGAGAGTCTGTAGTATCAAACAAAATAGACTTCAAGTCAGTAACTGCTATAAGAGTCAAAAAAGATTATTATTTACCTAAAGACTCAATTCTCCAAAGATATATAGCAGTTGTAAGCCTACACGTGCCAAACAACAAAGCCCCAAAATATATAAAGGAAGCAAACACTGAAAATATTAAAAGGAGAAATAGACAGTTCTAAATAATAATTGGAGACTTCAATAACTCACTTTAATAATAAATATAGTAGCCAGACTAACTAGGAAACAGGACTCCAATACCACTATACAACAATTAAACCAAATGGACATATACAGAACTTTCACCCAACAAAAGTTCTCAAGTGCACGTGGAACATTACCCAGAATAGAACATACTTTATGCCACAAAACAAGTCTTAAACTTTTAAATATTGAAATCCCACAAAGTATATTTTAATCACAATGAAATAAAACTAGAAATCAATAACAGAACAAAACTTTTTAAAAACTCAAATATGTGAAAATAAAACACACTTATAAGTAAACATGTGTCAAAGAAGAAATCACGAGGTAAATTATAAAATATTTAGAGACTAATAAAGATAAAATCACAGAGTCCCATAACTGATGAGACACTGAGGAGTGACATTAGCGAAATTGTGAACTAGGAATCACCAAGTTCATATTTCCCCACAGAAACATCAAAGATAAAAACAGTCACGTTTTTATAAATGCCCTGCAAAGGCCTTATACTTTCACTTAGGGATAATCTCCAGACTCAGAGAAGGTAAAGCTAAGTGGTGAAGGAGTACACCAGCACAGAGACAATCTGGTGAATATTCCCTACCCTCCTGCTATTTTGTCACTCAAATAAACCTCTGTCAAAGTACTAGCTGATGAGTTAAAGGCATGGAGACTTCGGTGATTACATGCAATAAGAAATAATCTTTGCAAAATAATTTGGAAAAGCCTTAGAAATTTGGCTACTACAAATTTTAATAATCAAAATAAACAGCAAACCTTGGGTGGGGAGGGGGAAATTTTAATTTCTGGAGTTATCTCATTCTAATCATAAAATGCCTAATTTTCAACCAAAAGTCACAAGGCATGCAAAGAAACAAGATATCATGGCTCATTCAAAGGAGCAAAATAAATAGAAATTGTCCTTGAAGAAATGAAAACATTGGACTTACTAGATAAAGGCTTTAGAACAATTGTTTTAAATATACACAAAGGGTTTAGAGGCAACATGGACAATAAACTAAAAGAAATTTATATATATATACACACACACACACACATATATATGACTATATATAGTCATATTTCTGTATATATGACAAAATGAGAATATCAATAGATACCAAAATTGTAAAAAGAAACTAAAAAGAATTATAGATCTATAAATTGTAATAAGTGAAACAAAAAATTTACTACATGGGTTCAACAGCAGTTTAAAACAAGCACAAGACAAATCAGTAAACTTGAAGATGAGAAACTGAAACTATTAAGTCTAAGGAATAAATATAGAAAAATATTAAGAAAATTAAATAGAGCCTAAGGGAAATGGGAGACACCATCAAACATTTGAACCAATATGTGTATATACTAATATCAGACAAAAGAGACTTATAATAAGCTGTTAAAAGAGTAAAAGAAGGACATTACATAACTTTAAGGGTTAATTCACCAAGAAAATATAACAACTATAAATATATATGCACCAAACAGGAAGCCCCAAAGTATATGAAGCAAACATGTGCATAATTAAGGGGAAATTAGCACTGAAATAATAGTTATATGAACAATTATAATAAAATAAAACCTCACTTTCATTAATGGATAGAATAACCAGGAAAAAAGCAACAGAGGACTTGAACAATACTATAAACCAATCGTACCTTACAGATATGCACAGAACACTGCATTCAACAGCAGTATGCACGTTTTTCTCAAGTGTACATGCAACATTTTCTAGCATAGATCATATGTTAAGCAGAAAACAACTATTAATGGATTTAAAAATTTAAATCATATATAATATTTGCAATCACGATGGAATGAAACTAATAATATTAGAAGAAAAACTGCAAAATTCATAAATATGTGAAAATTCAACATCGCACTAATAAAAATCCAAAGAGCTACAGAATAAAGGACACTTTATGATGAATGAAAATTTGAAAAATGCCATAAGCTGTAGGATAACTGCACAATCAATTCTTAAAGAGAAATTTATAGGTGTATATGCCTAAATTAAAAAAAAGAGAAACTTAAGTCACAAAAGTTAGAAATGAATGGATGAATGCCACTAGCCCTATTGTCCCATCCTGTAGAATTTCAGAAATCGGGTAGCCTTCTTTTATTACGTCCTGTGTCTCTATCAACTCTTTAATGCCAGCCAACAATATTTCTGCTGCTATAATCTGATCTCTATTTCTAGATTCAGCTAAGACAGCTGATTAAATACATGGATAATCACTCTATAGAATGGTATTTCAGCTACACCCATGGTGTTCTCTCCAGAACATACTTTCTTATTTTCACACTGTAAACAAGTGGATAAAGTTCTCTTTGAATTATGTTTTGCTTAATATTTCCTTCAATTTATTCTTCTTCTCTTGCATTATACTATAAGCAGTAAGGAGAATCTTATCAAAATAAGTCGTGACCCTTATGCCTTCATTTAATTTTAATTAGCCCATTAAAGGCTCTCTATCCAAATAGAGCCACATGAAATGTTGGATCTTTAATATTTGAATTTGGGGGAGACAAAATTCAGACCATAATAGAAGGAGATAAAGCCACACACACACACACACACACACACACACAGACACACACACCCCACACAAATATTAAAGAAAAGAAGAAAGTAATGGAGGAAAAAGGTATAAAAAAGTTATAAAATCTACAGGAAACAAATAGCAAAATCTCCAAAATAAATCTTTTCTTATTAGTGATTACTTTAAAGGTAATTGGATTAGACTATCCAAAAAATGGCAGAGATTGCAAGAACAAAATTTTTAAAAAAAATTTTTCTCTGTCTTCTGTGTACAAGAGACTGACTCCCTTTAGACCCAAGGGAAATGAATAAAGCAGATATTTCATGCAAAGAGTACAACAAGAAAATGAGATGATGAGTGGATAAACAAATTGTAATATACACACACAATGAACTGTTACTTTGCAGTAAAATGAACCACTGATACATGCTACAGTATAGATGAACTTCCAAAATATTGTGCCATGTGAAAGAAGCTAGGCACAAAGTATCACAGTTTGTTTGAGTCCACTTATATGAAATAGTCAAAGTAAATAAATCTATAGAGACAGAGTGCAGATTGGTTTTGCCAGGGGCTGAAAGGAGTGAGGAAGTGATGAGAAACTGCTCAATGAGTAAGAGTTTTTACTTTGGAGTGTTTTTGAAGCAGATACAGGCATGGTTGCACAACACTGTGAATGCATTAAATACCCCTGAATTGTTCACTTTAAAATGTTGAAATTATATTATGTAAACTTTACCTCAATAATTTACTTTTAAAAATCAGACAAAACCAGTATTTAGATGAAAATAAAATGGTAAATAAAGCAAAAGTGGTTAGAAGAATATGCTGGGATCCAAAATTTATGATTCATATTATCCAGAATACAAGCTAAATCACTCTACATGGAAGCAACAGAAAAAATGTGACCAATTCCCATTAGAAAAGATAATAACAGGGACAAACCCTAGATGGCAAAGATGTTTCCATAAGCAGACAAGGCATTTATTTTAACTATGCTTGACTACATAAAGAAAATACATCATACTGAATGAAGTGATAGGAAATTCAGCACAAATAACAATTCCAAAGGAACAAGTAGAAATTTCAGAACAAAAAATATGCCTGACTTCAAACTATACTACAAGGCTACAGTAAGCAAAACAGCACGGTACTGGTACCAACACAGATATACAGACCAATGGAACAGAACGGAGGCCTCAGAAATAACACCACACATCTACCACCATCTGATCCTTGACAAATCTGACACACACAAGCAATGGGGAAAAGATTCCCTATTTAATAAATGGTGTTGAGAAAACTGGCTAGCCATAGGCATAATACTGAAACTGGACCCCTTCGTTACACCTTATACAAAAATTAGCTCAAGATGGATTAAAGACATAAACGTAAGACCTAGCACCATAAAAATCCTGGAAAAAAAACCTGGGCAATACCATTCAGTACATAGGCATGGGCAAAGATTTCATGTCTAAAACACCAAAAGCAATGGCAAAAAAAGCCAAAATTGACAAATGGGATCTAGTTAAACTAAAGAGCTTCTACACAGCAAAAGAAACTATCATCGGAGTGAACAGGCAACCTACAGAGCGGGAGAAAATTTTTGCTATCTATCCCTCTGACAAAGGGCTAATACCCAGAATCTACAAAGAACTTAAACAAACTTATAAGAAAAAAGCAAACAACCCCATCAAATAATGGGCAAAGGTTATGAACAGACACTTCTCAAAAGAAGACGTTTATGCAGCCAACAAACTTATGAAAAAAACATTATCACTGGTCATTAGAGAAATGCAAATCAAAACCACAATGAGATACCATCTCACGCCAGTTAGAATGATGATCATTAAAAAGTCAGGAAACAACAGATGCTGGAGATGTTGTGAAAAAATCGGAATGCTTTTACACTGTTGGTGGGAGTGTAAATTAGTTCAACCATTGTAGAAGACAGTGTGGCGATTCCTCAAGGATCTAGAACTAGAAATACCGTTTGGCCTAGCAATCCCATTACTAGGCATATACCCAAAGGGAAAGATTATAAATCATTCAACAATAAGGACACATGCACATGTATGTTTACTGTAACACTATTCACAATAGTAAAGACTTGGAACTAACCCAAATGTCCATCAATGATAGACTGGATTAAGAAAATGTGGCACATATACACCACAGAATACTATGCAACCATAAAAAAGGATGAGTTCATGTCCTTTGTAGGGACATGAATGAAGCTGGAAACCATCATTCTGAGCAAACTATCACAAGATCAGAGAACCAAGCGCCACATATTCTCACTCATAAATGGGAGACGAATGTTGGGAACACATGGACACAGGGAGGGGAACATCACACACGAGGGCCTGTGGGGGCTAGGGGGCTGGGGGAGGGATAGCATTGGGAAAAATACCTAATGTAGGTGACAGGTTGATAGATGCAGCAAATCACCATGGCACATATATACCTATGTGACAAAACTACACGTTCTGCACATGTAACCCAGAACTTAAAGTATAATAATTAAAAAAAAAAAATTTTAAAAGAATTGGATGGGGTAACAGCATAATGGAGATCACAAAAAGGTATCAATGAATTTAAAGATGTATCAATAAAAATTATCCGATCAGAAAAACATTTTTAAAAGATTAAATAAAATAACCTTAAGATTCTGTAGACAAATTCAGAGAGTCTTGTATGTATATACTCAAAGACATAGAAGAGGAGGAGAAAGAGAATGAGACAGAAAATATTTGGAAAAAGAATGATGTAATATTTCCTTCTACCATACACAAATATTAATTTGAGATCAATCATAGAACAAAATGTTAACCCTAAAATTATATGTTTTTAAAAGAAAAAAACATTTTTTGACTTGAGATAAGGAAAGGTTTACAGAGAGGACACTGAAACTAAAGAAAATAATCAGAATTATTCAAAATTGAAAACTTCGGAGTCTCATTAAGAAGACGGACAGGCAAGCCACAGACTAGAAGACAATATTCACAAAACATATGTAGGATGCAGATATCCCTGATGTATAAATGATGTTTGCAATTCAATAATAGAGACAAGCAACTCATCACACATGGGGAAAACTTTTTAATATATTCCTCACAAAAGAAGGCCTAGAATTAATCATTAAACACATAAAACGTGCTTAACATTATTAGGCATAAGGAAAATGCAAATTAAGTTCACAATGACCTATCTCTACATAACCACCAGAATAACGATAATTAAAAGAAAATACATAAAAATGTTTTAAAACAAGACTGATAACACCAAATGCTTTCAAGGATATGAAGATATAAAAACCTGTGTTCACAGAAATACTTGTTCAGAGCAGCTTTACATATAATCATGAAAAATTGGACACACCCCAGGTGCCTATCAATTAGAACATAGATAATTAACTGTGGTGTAATCCCGCAATAGAATATGATAGGAAAAAATAAAGAAATAATTTTCCACTCAACACTATAAATGAGTCTCAGAAATACGCGAAGTACAAATATGCATTGTATGATTCACTTTATATAAAGTTCAAAAACAGACAAAATTAATGTATAGT
Organism: Hylobates moloch; assembly: GCF_009828535.3. Taxonomy (NCBI): domain Eukaryota; kingdom Metazoa; phylum Chordata; class Mammalia; order Primates; family Hylobatidae; genus Hylobates; species Hylobates moloch. Next base: position 34,980,786 of record NW_026652290.1, on the reverse strand, counting down.
GGAAGAAAAATCATAACATTCTTTGTCTCTTAGGTGCAATGGCAGGGACTCAGAAAATATATAAAAGAATTTCTGGGGCAAAAATAATGCTTTATATCTTGATCAGGGTTTGATTTACAATGACTCTTGCATTCACATCAAAACTTATTTAATATATCTAAATGAATTTCATACCCTCAAGAGTCCTGTACTTCATTCTATATAAATTTTACCTCAACAACAACGACACATATATATGTATATATAATTATTAATGTCTAGTTAATAATACACTTGCTGAAGTATTTAGGGGAATTGTACTTGTGCCACTTACTTTGAAAAGCATCAAATAAATGAGATGAATTGATAAATGGTTAAAAAGATAGACAGACTGATAAAGAAATGTTAATGGTAGAATTTAGGTGGTGAGTATATGGATGTTAACTTTGATATATGTTTTAACCTTGATATTTCTTTGAAAATTTTCATAATAAAATACTGGAATAATAACCAGAAGGAAAAATATCTTATCCTGATATGAAGAACTATAGAAATGTTGCACAGAATAACTCTAATACTACCAATGGAGAGAAATCATTGACTCTGAGATACATTTTATCACTGTCATACATTTTTGTGACGATGAAGGTATACCACTGTATAATTCCTATATAACTGCTTGTTTTAGAAGTATGAAGCTTTAGTCACCATATGTCATTTATCATAAGGACACAAGAAAATAACTTGGCATTTGTTGGGCAATTGCATTTCAACTAAATTGATGTGTACTCAAGTGATTAATTCTAGTGTTTTTGTTATAGTGAGGACATAGAGGTCTGTTCTAACATGCTCAGATTGATGTAATAGAATTTTTACCAAAAATGTCAGTCTTACCCCTACCAGCTCTAATCCCTAAGCTATTTTTTCTCCATCTTTCTTATGACTGCATTTTTAAATTATAGTGATTGCAAATATAAATATAAATATAAATTTTTAAATAAAGACTATGTACAATTTTGGGATAGCGTAATATCAAATTGAGTGTAAAAGCACTATTTACCCAAGGTTAAAAATCATTCATTTGGGAGGCATGAGAACTCCGTTTTATATCTGCCACTAACTGGTTGTGTGACCTTATACAAATCAATGCAATTTAAACCCATGATGACATATATGTACTTAATAACCAGAAAGGTCATGTTGCCTCTTCCAAATCTCAGTTTTCTACTTTAGATTTTGATTAAATGATTTCTCAGATATTTACTCATTTTGAGTCTCATATTTTCCTTCTGTAAAACAAATACAGTTTAACTAAGTTTTTGTCTAGTAGTATTCCAGGCACAGTGCTAAGTGCTCTGTAGGTAAAGGTAAATGGAATGGGGTAGTCCCCTTTACAGAGTTCACAGACTAATCGAGAAACAGGCATGTGATCTGTAGACCATTGTTATATACAAGTAGGTACCATGGGCGAACAGCCTAGAAAAGGAACACATGACCTAGTCTGGTTATAGACAGAAATCAGGGAAGTTTCTTTTTGCTCCGTATCTGAGTTCAGTCTAAAAGAATGAGAAAGGGTTAGCTTCATACTAATTGGGGGAAAAAAAGTGCCTTAAAAAAAAAAGCCGGAAACTGTTGCTAAGGACTGAGTGTGAAGCTGAGGGAGAAAAGGCTGAGAAAGAAGCAGTGAGAGGACGCTTCCACATGTATCTCTATGAAAGTGGATGACTGACACTACTTCTGGCCTAAAGGACGCTTCCACATGTATCTCTATGAAAGTGGATGACTGACACTACTTCTGGCCTAATCTACAAAGGCATAAATTGGATTATGTTAAAATTTGGTTAAGAAATAGAATCTAGACTTTAGTCTATGGTGTGGTTTGCCAAATATATGAACCTCTGATGCACCCCTGAGGTTATTAGCAAAATATTTCTTTACCATTAGGTAAAGAAAGGTCAGATGCATTTATCCACAGCATCAGAAATGTATTAATAACTGACTGCCACCAGAGGCCAGAACATCAGCAGGCTTCAATAATGAATCAAAGCAACAGTAACAAAAACTGCAGCAGCAGCAATTGCTTACCATATATTGAGTACCAAAGGGAAAATATGCATTGCACTCAATGTTTCAAAATATAGTCATTCCTCCATACCTAGGATCACCCTCTAATTCCAAAGTCTGCAGATGGTCATTCTCTGTTACAAAATGGCATAGTATTTGCATATAACCTATGTAAATCCTTACATATACTTTAAATCACCTCTAGAATACTTACAATTCTTAATACAATGTAAATGCTATATAAATAGTTGTTACACTATATTGTTTGGAAATTGATGAGGAAAAAAAAGTCTGTATGAGTTTAGTACAGACGTGTTTTTCTTCCCAATGTTTTCAATACCCAATTGGTTGAATCCATGGATGTAGAACCCGTGGGTGTAAAGGGCTGACTGTACGCCATTTCAATGAATCCTCACACTCCTATGAGATTGAAATGACCTTTTATTATTTCCACTTTAAAACACAGTGAAGATAACATAATTTGACAAAGATTCCATAACTAGTAAACCTGAGCTAAAGTTGTCTGTTTTGACTTTCAAAGTTATTTCCACTCTTAAACTCAACATAGTCTTCCAATCCCAGCTTGTCATCAAGATCATTGGGGAAGGGTTGAAAGAAAACCAGGTTCCCAAACCCTTGCCCAAGATTTACAAAGTCAGAATTCATGCTGTGGGGCCTTAGTATCTGCAATTTCTAAAGAACTCTACAATTCTGATAGTCACCCTGGTTTGGAAATGACTGGACAATTTCAATTTAAGCTAAATGTAATCCATTAAAAAGTATGAAAGATTTGAGTTAACATTGTATGGGGAAACTGGAGCATTAGGAAGGATAATAACTGAAGCAAAATGGGCCCCCACAATCTCAATATGCATTTGGATCATATTTGAAACATGTTCAAAATGTATAGACCAAGCGATGACATTTTCGAATTACCAAAGCGGTTATTAAAAAAAAAAAATGTAATGCTGACGGTGCTGTTCCATGAAGTGTACTTTGAATGGCAAGGTCAGAGACTGTTAACCTATTAAAGACAGGCATCTTTTCATTTCAATCAATTGAGTATATACCTAGCACAAAGCAGCAGGTGTTTTGTTGTTGTTGTTGTTCTTTGAGACAGAGTCTTGCTCTGTCAGCCAGGCTGGAGTGCAGTGGCACGATCTCGGCTCACTGCAACCTCCGCCTCCCAGGCTCAAGCAATTCTCCTGCCTCAGCCTCCCCAGGAGCTGGGATTACAGACATGTGCCACCATGCCAGGCTAATTTTTGTATTTTTAGTAGAGATGGGGTTTCACCATGTTGGCCAGGCTGGTCTCGAACTCTTGACCTCAGGTAAACCACCCGCCTCGGCCTCCCAAAGTGCTGGGATTACAGGCGTGAGCCACTGTGCCTGGCCAGGTGTTTTTATATATTTATTAAATAAATGACTCTCCCCGCTCCTCCACCTGATTAAGACCTTTTGTTTGAACTTTCCCTAAAATCTGTGTGTACAGATACGCTACATCCCTCTCAGCACTTACAATAGTAAGTAGAAGTGGAGCTTTTGCTTGTTTGTTCCTTCTTCTTTTCATTGATAAGTTACTTGAGGGCAATGTTTGTATCATTTTCTACATGTATTCTCAGTACCGAGGACAGTGTTCAGAATGTTAAAGGCACTTAGAAAATGTGTTTTTAAAAAATAAATGATTTGTAAATGCAAAACCTGCTTTTTCTCCCCAAAAGTGGGAATTGATCTCCCACTGACATGTAGTTCCCTAAGTCCATGCATGATCACATATTCTCAGGAGAGTGGAGGAAGAGGTACATATTAAAGTACCAATATTAAAGATAAAAGAGAAACGAGTGTCTGGGAAATTACACCTTCCCACAGAAATTCACATGCAGCTTCATCCTTAGATCAGACAGAGTGCAAAGGACTCAGCAAATGAGAAAATGTCTCCCCAGAACTAGACTCAATACATCAGCAGTTGTCATTTTCCACTGGTGTTTCTTGTCATGGGGGACAGCCGCTCTGCCAGAGCAGAATTTGGCCACTGTCAAGGTCATTGTCCATTCTCAGATCTGGCACTGAGTCCAGAGTCTGGCAAGACTGGCTTCTCAAAGTGGATTAGGTGGGCTCTCAGAGGTGTGCTTTGGCTGCACTCCCAATTCTCATACCAAAAGGCTGGTGATGTTCTCTGAGGACGGCTGCCTCTTCAGTCTCTCTTTGGATCTGAGTCAAACTCCCTGACCTTAGGCCTGTGCACTATTTCAGACACTGCAATTGCCTGTGCCTGCCCTGCTACAGCAATAAGCTGTGTGTCATCATCATCATAAGTATATTCTGGCAGGAAATACATCAGTTAACCTGAGGCTAAGGCCCAGAATCAGAAAATGAGTTATAGAAGACAAAAACAATGAATGAATGAATGGATGGATGAATGAATGAATGAACCTCTTTTAAAACACATAGGTAATTATATGAAATCCCATCTCTGTTTCCCTCTGTCAGTTCCTTAAAATTTCTTAAATTAATAAAATTTGTATGTAAAAATGGGGTTATATTAAAAGGCAACCTAAGTGTTTTCCAGAAAATCAGTGAACTAGTCATACAACCCAGGGGAAATAACTATCTTTGCAGGCCTTTTGGCCCATCTTAATTTCTGTTTGAACTCCCTAGGCTTTCTCACCTCAAAAGAGGTAGCTGGATGCAGTTATTGTTTATACAGGGAAGACAGAAAAGGGGTAGTAATATAAATTTGAACGTCAATTTCAAAATCCAGTGTAAGAAAAGGGGAGATGGTCTGATTGGCCTAGAGAGGTGAACACTAGTTCAGAGGCACTCTTATTTATTCTATCCCTTATTAGATTTGTGTATTTCACTGTTAAATACACTCTCATGGTGGAATGTGGAAAGAAGTGAGAAAGTGGCCAGAGTGCTTGTGGCTTTGTGGCTTGTGGCTCTTCTATCTTATTCTCTCCCACCCTTCTCTCTTCCTCCATTCACATTCACACAGGTGTCTGCATCTATCCATATATACCTAGATGTAGAAATACATCTATAGATACATATTTATATGTGTAATATATAAATAATCTATAAAAATAGGTAGGTATATGGATATATTGTAAACTAACACAGCAATTTTTTATAAGCTGGAATAGGATATTCAGCAGGCCAGCTGCCCAAAGGGCTCTACCAGGAAAGCCATCTTGGCTGGCTTCTGTGATAACCTCATTGTTAATCTGGACCACGCCTAGTGTCCTTCATGGTAGCCCTGCTTTTAAGTGGCTGGGGTATGAATGTAAAAAGGACTTTCTAAACCTTCCTGAAATGTCTCCTTCAGGGAGCCCATCACCAGGGACGCCAGGAACAGCTTCCAACAGGGCCCAGGAGAGGCCGCGGGAGAGGACCCCTTCCCTCTCAGAGAGACTCCTCAGGAAACAATTCCAGACTCTGACCTGGGAAGAAAAGAACAGGACACTTCTCTCCACTAGGCTTCCAGCTGCTGCTTCTGAAAATACAATCCTCTGAGACCCTCCCCATTCCCAGCTTCCAACCAGAGGGATGAGAAGTTGGAATGGGAATGACCCTAAGGGATCTCTGCCCAGTTTTCTGGAGGAGGAGATGGGAGTGGCAGGTACTTGCCTCGGGATGGGGATACCATGGCTGGCAGAGCGGACCAGAGCCCAGCCTGCCCCCCAGCTCCTTGGGCCCCGTTTCCTTCGCATCCCGCACATCCACCCTCCTCGCGAGGGCAGCGTCCCCAGCACACGCCCCAGCACCGCTCCCCTCTGACGTCCGCCTCCCGAGCTCTGACGATCGCCCCCGCTGGCCGCCCTTATAAAGGAGACTTTTCCCAATACTCGATCGATTGCCACCTCGCCCTGCGCCGCGCGCCCTCCGCCGGCGCCAACACCTGTCAACTCTGCGCGCTCCCAGGTTCTTGGAGACGCCGAGTGAGGAGCCGCCCTGACCGACCTGCCCCCCTCCGCACTGCACCCCTGACCCACCCCGCACCCTCCCTTTCTGCATCCTCGCACCCACACCCCTCGCGGTTCCAGGGGGCGGCGGCCCCGGGCGGAGCGCTTTCGCGTGCAGCTACCACTCCAGGTAGGAGCGGAGCGGGCATTCCTGCGCCTAGGGGCCCGCACCCTCGGAAACGCCTTGGGCACCGAGCCCGGGCGGTTTTAGAGGGGAGGGACGCGGCGTTTTTCCCTCTCGGTGGGATGCAAGGGCGGGTTTGCTGTCTGGCACCGTTGCTGTCAGGGTGCAAGAGGCTACAAAGTCTGGGCGCAGGAGATGGGTAGAGGGGGCCGAGGAAGGGCCGCAGGGGGCCGGGAGAGCATTGGGCTGCTGCGGAGAGGAACTTGCCTGCTCGGTTGCTCACAAAGGCAGAGAAGACCCAGCCCGCGGGCGCTTCTTTTGCCTCCTTTAAATTCCAGAGAGGCTGATTCTTTCCCCCAAAGTCTCTTCACCCACCTGCATGCTCAAATACCAGAGTTTCCCCCATAAACTTATGTTTGAGAGTTTGGGTTCATGGAACAGCCGTGGTCACAAAGGTAAAAAAAATAAAAATAAAAATAAAAGAGAACAAGAATTTCAGAAGGTGAATGCTTTCGAACTTGACATCTGTCTTCTAAGAGACTTGATTTTAATATCTTTGACGCTTCCGTTGTGCTTTTAGGCAATTGTGTTTAAAACAACAGCAACAACAACAACAAAACCTTTTCCTGTATGTACCATTAATGGGGGGGGATGAATTGAATGAAGGATATTGGGCGAAGAAGATCAAGAGAATGGACCCTTTAAACAACAAAAAACATACTTAGTTGCTATAGTAACTTGAACTACAGAAACTTGTTGAAAATGTGGAGTTTGATGTGTTTTTGAAATGGATTTTTCTAAAGATTTTTTTCAGATATTTTTATATCAGATTACTACTGAACCCATTCTCTGAAGTTGTTTGAAAGGACAGGCAAAAGAATGAATAAATTAATGGGTATTTTAAAATTTTCAGAATAGTCATTTATGAAACACTTAACGTGAATAAATAATTCTAGACGAGTAACTTAGTTCTAAAACTCAAATACAGCCCTACTCTTTGTAAATGATTTGACAGTTACTGAGTTAAGATATACACGACAAGGTTAATTTTAAATTTAAAGCATGTATGAAACACACAAGGATTATGATTCCATTTGTTAAACTACATTTCCATTTTTTTTTCTGTTTCTTGCAAACTCAAAATAATGTTAAATTGTTAAATAGAAGTAGGATAATGTAGTGGACACTTATTGGTACCTGCCCGTTTCACGTGTGGTTTCAGGGTTGTACTCTTTCTGTGAGTGGCACAGGATCTCGCATGAGCCAGCTGGTTTATTCCTGGCTGCCTACATGTGCATAGTGCTTAACTGATTTATAATGCATCCCTGTATTTTCTTCAGAGGTCTTAATGAAGTAGCCAGCTGCAGAAGAATCTGGATCATTAGATAAAAATGGCTTTCCATGTGGAAGGACTGATAGCTATCATCGTGTTCTACCTTCTAATTTTGCTGGTTGGAATATGGGCTGCCTGGAGAACCAAAAACAGTGGCAGTGCAGAAGAGCGCAGCGAAGCCATCATAGTTGGTGGCCGAGATATTGGTTTATTGGTTGGTGGATTTACCATGACAGGTACGTTCAGACGCCGCCGGCTCCATGCAGTCCTCCCTTCCTTGGCATCTGTGAGTGTGCAACGTGTGGCTTCAGAGTGACAAAGCAAATGTTGCTCTTTGTCCTTTGGGGATTCTTTATGTTCACTAGTTATATATTTTTTAAAATAATTTTCTATTCATTTAAAACCTAAAAATAAATTGGTTTCAACTCAGTAGTACTTGAACAAAAATGATTTTATAATAAATCACTGGACTGAATAGCCATGAAACAAATCTTTGCTCTCTGGGCAGTTGAGCGGGTGGAAACAGAGTAAAAACAAAGAGGTGGGGGAATGGGAAGCTGTCCTAGTATTACAAGCTATGTATCTGCTAATTAATGTGATAGGCAGCATCTCAATGTGTCCAGTAATACATGTATAAAGTTGTGACTTTGAGATTTAAATAAGTGTCAATGAATACCAACTAGTGATGGTTTTTAATCTGCATAAATAAATTTGGGGGGTGATAATATTCCCAGTTGAGTGATTCCCTGTTTTGAAACCTAATTCTTTCATTTAATAACTAACTCCGCACAGGAAGACAATCACATGTTATGACTCCACAGCACTAATAAAGAGATTTCATGAACCTTGTTATAAAAGGGAAAAGCTAGGGCGTGCCCTCATAGGAATCCCCAGGCCACCATCTGTAGTCATCTCTCATTCAAACCTTCTTTATGTTATCAGGAGCTGCTAACAGTTTGCACTAAGGTGGTTCTGTTTAAAGGGTGATTTGTTCCTTTTTTATATTCTTCTTGGTCATTGAAAATAATTCTGAAAAACATCAACTTAAAATTATATGTTTAATATTTAATACAGTTGCACTAACAACACATATTTCATTATAGAGTCTTAGAGTTTTTAAATATTTGCAACATAGCAAGAACTCTGAGTGTTCATTGGAAAAATATCCCATGGGAAATTATATCAAGTGATGCCCAATTTCAGTCCCGAAGTGCAATTTAAAATGATTCACCATGTATATCAGATAGTTTATCAAACCAGTCTAGGGAGAGGCCATTCATGTTCTGAACCCCTTGACTTTGGCAATCTGAAACTTAGAGTGTTCATTGTGAGCCATCACTTTTATCTTTCAGACACTGACATTTTATCTTTGTTTAACTCTTCACCCACTGTACGTGGATTCATTTGGTCTTTATAACAGCATTATGATGAGCATCTGGGGTTAAGTGGAGATCCCGGGTTACAAGGTTAACAAGGTCCAGGGCTGGAGCCAGAACCAAACACAGGTCTCCGGTGGCCATGGCTGGTGACCACCCCATGCTGTGCCACATGCAGCCCTGTAACTAGTTTCACTTTATTTCTTTCAAAAAGTGCACAGTTTGTAAACACTGTAGAAAGAATAAGAAAGCTGCTGTATATCAAAATGTTTGTTTATTGAAAATAATTATAGCCCTCTATTATTACCATTTAATATTCTGTTTAATATCATCATAAAAATAATATTTTATATTTTGTTTTTACCATTTAGAAATTTTTTTTTCAACCTAATAAGCTATTAAAAGGTACGGAAAATATTTGAATGATGCTATTTTTTATAAAGGGCCTTGATCTTCCTCAGTTTGTAAAACGTATTTTTTCTTTCTCAGAACTCAAAATAACCTTAGTCAATATCATAATTCATTTAAAATCTGAACCATACTACCTAACCTTGTCAGATTGATTGACTTGGATATATTTTATAAAGAATAGAGATAAAAAATGTTGATTCTTTTAAAAATGAATATAGTTTAAGAGTTTATGTTCTCACTCATGGATCTGACACAAAATATACAAACAAGGAGAGCAAATACTGTTATAGAAGAGACTAAATTCATTTATAAAGGGGACTTTTAAATCTTAGTAAGTAGCCAAGCCCTCACTTCTATATCACAATAGTTGCAATGATTCAGGCACCAATTTTCTTTTTGGACAAGGGACAGTAGACTTACACAATGACAAATGATCACTAATGAGCTTTGTGCTTGTAAGACCATCAGACCATTTACTTTATGCAGTAAAACATTGACGTGTTAGCAATTCCAGTTGCCTAGTAGAAAGATAAAGTCTCAAGTTTTCTGCCTGTAAGAATTCATTTCTTCAGGTCATGGTTACACACATAGTGAAAAAAAAAGCCGTTTTTAAAACTTCAGCAGGGCTTAGAATAAGAAAACAAATAATGCCATTTGTTATTTTTGTTATTTGTTAACACTGAATGTAAAAGCTACTGCAAAGGTGGGAGTGATTGCTAAATATGTATTTGTCTCCAGGATTTTGTATATAAACTTTTCATTTAAATGTACTTAAAATTCCTATGTAGGAAAATCTTTTTATGTCAATCCTAAGACTTCCTCTTCTTTGCTTTGTATTAGATTAAAAGCCAGATAAATTTTGGCATAAACACAATAGAAACACATCCCAGGTAGTTTTGTATAGATATTATTTCATTTATTTACATTCTAACTGAGATTTTGGAAAATTCATCAGAGTTAAATTTTATTCCTAATGGGATGATGCAATCTAGAATTCAGCCTCATATCTGATAAATTTTTATTACCGACCTGTGACCATCATAACTTTACACAAATTCTGTATAAGGATGGTTTAGAATATTTTGACTCTACTGTAACCTCAAAAAGGTGTAAACTGCAAAGATTTAGTGTTCTCTTCAACATTAGTTTTTCAGCAAGGATTCAATATTATACTGTTTCCTCAGAGAAAATGGTGCTAGTATTACATTGCCTATTCAGAGAAAAGTATTAATCTGTAGATCATTCTTGGCTCAAACCTGTTAAGTCAAAATTTATTTTCTTTGGTTCTTTGACCTCCTTCCCTCAGCTATTGTGCTACAGAAATTTTATTTATCTGAATAAGACATTTTTTGTTACTTCTTGTCAAATAGTAAATATCTTACTAAAAGAGCCATATTAAAATATAGAATTGCAAGTATGTATACAATTCACATTTTACCTTCTTCTGAGTGCTAGGTAATCTAGGCCTTAAGGTAACATTTAAATTCACTTTGGACACCTTGTAGTAGAAGTGTCATCTCGATCCTCTCTTCACTCCTAATAATTTAAGGTAGTAAGTACAACTTAGTGGTGATGGAGATAAGATTTACAAGCTCTGATATCCCCAGAGTGTTCAAGAAAAGACTCTATTAGTGAAAAGCACATTTCCACATACATACACTCACCTACATACATGCATGTGTACACACATGCATGTACACACACACACTACTCCGTGAGGACAGTATAAAAAAATCAATACAATTAAAATGGAAGGGCCTTGAAATAAAGAAATTTTACCCCATGACCTCAGACTATATTATATATAATACCATGAAAATAGTGCTGACTCAATGCATTTAGAAAACATCTAGGGCAGCACTATCCAATAGAAATATAATATGAGCCACAAACATAATGTTAAATTTTCTACAAACCTCTAAAAACAAAAAGAAATAGATAAATTAATGTTAATAATATAACTTATGTAATGCAATTCATTCAACATGTTTTCATTTCAACATGTGATTAATGAAAGAAAAAACATTTGAAATCTGGTGTTTATTTTATATTCCTAAAACAACTCAATCTAGGCTAGTCACATTTCGGGTGCTCAGTAACTTCTCGTAGCCACTGGTTTGGCAGGCAGATGTAGGTATAACAGGTGAGACAGTATCACTCCCTCACTTTTCATTCTGTTTCAGCTACCTGGGTCGGAGGAGGGTATATCAATGGCACAGCTGAAGCAGTTTATGTACCAGGTTATGGCCTAGCTTGGGCTCAGGCACCAATCGGATATTCTCTTAGTCTGATTTTAGGTAAGTGAAAGTGCAAATCTCAGTGACTCACTCAGTAAAGTATACAGAACAAGAGTATAAATAACAAGTGGAATAACAAGTCAAACACTCTGAATAACCTTTGTAAAAAAAAAAAAATGTCCCCAGAGATCTTTAAGGAGCCATTACTAGAAATTGGTAAGTAGCAGAACACTAATGCTTAGATTATTTGATCTCTTGGTTATGGAATATATTCTAAAAATCCTTTGATCTTGTGGCTATCAGTACAGTGAATTTCTTACCATAATCATGTTTTATTTCTTTCAAAACAAGTATGGATATATCATTAAAAATGAATCAACTTGAAATGTACCTGTATTTCTTTTAGCAAGTCAAATGAATAAGAGGTCAAAGGTATTATATAACAGAAGGTACCTCATTTTTTGGGCACTCAAAAGGCTCTTATTGAATCTGTGCTTATTCAAAACCTCTAAATGCTATGTTGAGTGATAGAAATGCATTGAGGCATTTAAGTGAGCAATGTGCTGGTTCATGTTTTTCAATTCACATACCTCAATAGGATCCACTTGTCCTTTGGACACATACAATGGTAAGTGTACTAAATAAATTATATTAGATTGTTAAACCTCATATTTATGGCAGGTTGGTACTGTTTGCAGGCTTGTTCCTCAATCCATACAGGTGTTCTGAAAAATGCATTTCCCTTGAGAAATGGCAGCATAGTAAGAGACTATTATATTACATTTTTTTATTTTCTCCTAAACAGTTGCTTAATTTTTAGGTGGCCTGTTCTTTGCAAAACCTATGCGTTCAAAGGGGTATGTGACCATGTTAGACCCGTTTCAGCAGATCTATGGAAAACGCATGGGCGGACTCCTGTTTATTCCTGCACTGATGGGAGAAATGTTCTGGGCTGCAGCAATTTTCTCTGCTTTGGGTAAGGACCAGCTGCGTTGTTCTAGCTGCATCTCTGTAGTTAACTAAACATCAGACACACAACCTTACTTTCTTCAGCCTTGGCTTCTGAGGACATTTTTATTAAAACCATATACTGAACCGTATTTATATGCAAAAAGGCTTAATGGAAATTCTACGTTTACTTGCAATATGGTGGCAGAGGTTAAATAAAACCTCAACTACACTTTCTATACTTGAATTGCCTCGTTAGACCAATAACCATGAATTATAATGATCAATTTGCTTTTATGAGTCATATATGAGTTTGAACAAAGAATAATGAATTAAGCATAGCTAAAAAGTGCAGTTTACTGAAAATAAATGTTTAAAACAAGGATTCATGAACCAGGGGTTAGTGAGAATACTAATATATATTTTTGGTGTTGAATAAATTTAAATAAATGATTTATATCTTAATTTCTTCCAATAAGTGATCTTTCTGCAAACTGAGAACTTTTTACCTCCCATTGTTCTTCCTCTAATAACTGCCATGTTAATTGGCGTAAACACAAATATAAAACTATCTAAACTCCTGAGACAACAGTGTTGCATGTTATTTTAAAAGCACTAATATTTTTAGAGATGTTGACTTTTTAAATAAAATGTCTAATTAAAAACATACATAAAACAGAGTCAGTTCCAGCAGTCAATAACATTCCTAGAGAAGTGAGATATCACCAGCCCTCTGCTGACAGAATAGGTAAATAATGTAAGTCACCCAGCAAAACTACAAACTTGAAATATTTCAATAAATTGATATTATAAAGTTCAACGTTATGGTTTAGTAGTGGAAAAATTAAGTATGATAGTATGCAACAAGAATTTCCCCTTCAGTTTAAATGTCTTCTCAGTGACTTACATGAGAAAGCTTGCCCATGCCTTAGCGTCTCCTCAGCTCCAATCTACCCTTAGAGACACAGGCTTAGATGTGTACTACATGGGGCCAGTTGAGAATGTGGGACCTGACTGAGGCTGTTGAGGCAGCTGGGAGATGGAAGCTCCCCATAAAGGTGTGCACTGCCCCGCCTTCAGCACATCCAATTTCATCCCGCAGGTTAGTCAGGATTTTTTTGATTCCCAACTATAAAACAGAGTGACTGTTGCAGAAACAAGAGTATTTGATCGTTGTAAAATACAGTAAGAACTAGGTGGGGGCCAGGCGCGGTGGCTCATGCCTGTAATCCCAGCACTTTGGGAGGCTGAGGCGGGCGGATCACGAGGTCAGGAGTTGGAGACCATCCTGGCCATCATAGTGAAACCCCGTCTCTACTAAAAATACAAAAAATTAGCCAGGCGTGGTGGCGGGCGCCTGTAGTCCCAGCTACTTAGGAAGCTGAGGCAGGAGAATGGCGTGAACCCGGGAGGCGGAGCTTGCAGTGAGCTGAGATCGTGCCACTGCACTCCAGCCTGGGCGACAGCGCGAGACTCTGTCTCAAAAAAAAAAAAAAAAACAAAAAAAACAACTAGGTGGAAAATGCTGCACTTCTCTGGTGCTGGATAATAATACTCCACACCCACTGCTGCTCTTGTGTTCTAATGATATTACGTGTAAAACTACACCTCCCTTTCCACCTGACTCTCATTACCTGAGTTGCAATGGGGGCTTGTTTGCCATTGTTTTCAACACCAAAAAATGTTAATTTTAAGAACAAATTACCTGCTGAGGTATCAAAAAAGGAGTGGGCTGACTATATAACAAAATACAAAACGTTCACTCATTGAATAAAGATCAACTTGTATAACACAGCTCTGAAGAAATAATAGAATTAATAAGCAAACACTTCTAAAGTATTTTGGAAATATAAAATATAGTAACGAAACTGTGAACTTTGTTATAATTAGTTTTGTATATATGTGTGTCTATGTTTGTGCCTGTATTACAATATACAGTCAGCTTAAGGATGTAGGTGCATTCTGAGAGATGCATCAGCAGGCAATTTTGATGTTGTGCTAACATAGGGTGTCTTTACACAAACCGAGTTGGTAGCGCCTACTACACACACAGGCTATATAGTATAGTCTATTGCTCTTAGGCTACAAACCTGTGCAACATGTTACTGCACTGAATACTATAGGCAATTGTAATACAATAGCTATAATGTCACTAAGCAATAGGACTTTTTCAGCTTCATTATGATTTTATGAGAATTTATGTATTTGTGGTTCATCATTGATGGTAACATTATTACGTAATGCATGACTACATATGTAAAATATGTTATTGTGTGTATCTTTCTAAACACTCACATGTATCAAACAACATATATAAAAATATTGCTGCTATTGCTTGAACTCTTTGGGAGAGAGAGAGAGAGTGTGTGTGTGTGTGTGAAGTTACTTACTGGGTACTATGCACATTATTTGGGTAATGAAAGCACTGAAAGTCTAAACTTCACCACTATGCAGTATACCCAGGTAACATCATTGTTGCACCTGTAATCTTTAAATTTGCACAAATAAAAAGTAATAGTTGGACTTAATTAAAATTTAGTGTTTATTACAAATAATTTGGTATATTCAAGAATATATAAGATCTATTACCACGTTACTGTGTATGTGTATAGTTCACCATTGAAACATAGGAGAATCTTAAACTGTCTTGGTAGAAATTGACATCTTACAACTTTTTGAAGAAATGTGTATTTATACTTCTAACAGCTCAAGTTCAGTGGATTTTCATAACTTTGCAGTATACTTATTTTATAGCTTCATGAGTAGACTAATATTTCCTAGCATACCTCAAAGTATCACTTTGTTTTACTTACTACAATTGATTTAATTATTCAGAAAATATTTTAGAGAAAATTTTATCTCAATTTTTTTTTTTTTATTTTTTTATTTTTTGAGACGGAGTCTCGCTCTGTCACCCAGGCTGGAGTGCAGTGGCGCGCTCTCGGCTCACTGCAAGCTCCGCCTCCCGGGTTCACGCCATCCTCCTGCCTCAGCCTCTCCGAGTAGCTGGGACTACAGGCGCCCGCCACCACGCCCGGCTAATTTTTTGTATTTTTAGTAGAGACGGGGTTTCACCGTGGTCTCGATCTCCTGACCTCGTGATCCGCCCGCCTCGGCCTCCCAAAGTGCTGGGATTACAAGCGTGAGCCACCGCGCCCGGCCTCTCCAACTTCTTACTAGATTTTTCTTTTTAATGGATCTTTACTCTGGAAAATAATTTTATTTTATCACCATAGCAAAAGCACTGAAAAATATTTCTTACTGATGTTTTGGATCAACACATCTTATATTGAGATAATGTAGTTTCATCTCCAGTGGGTTGCATATACTACTAGCGTGCCGATTGAGGAATGGGGGTAGCTTGTAAGACAACTCAGCTGGCTGCAACTGATGATACACAAAATCATAGATCCATTACATGTATGCATTTAATAATGTGACATGTAAACTGTATAGTTTTGAGAACAATAGGGAAAGGGCTAGTAAAGCAACAAGTGAATTATGAACTGTCAGTCCAAGAACCACAGCGGCCCAAACTGGTCATACCTCAATATGTTCAGTGGAACTACAGGGACCAACAAACACAATAGACAATGTTATAAAGAGAAGCATAAATTTGATTTCTAAGAGAAGTTTAAAATTTTGATGATGAAAATTACTTAAAAATATGATATTCAAATCTTAGGCTCTTCAGTATATTGGTATTCTAGGAGCAGGACTGGTATGTTCTACCAATTAAATAAAAGAAGAGTGATCTGTCGCAAATTAAAGAGGGAGAGATTGATTCATAACATTTACCAATTTGATAATTTGTTCCTACAAATGTTTCTCAATTCTTTGCTGCCTTAACCATTTGTTAGCTATCAAAGGCTAGTAGGGGGCAGAGTAAATGCAAAATGGCAAATGAATGTTAATTGTAAAATGTGGAAATGGGTGATCATGTTTCTCAGAAAGCCTTGTGTTTTTCATAGGTGTGACTAACGTATTTCATATACAGTTATGTGCCATGTAATGACATTTTGGTCAATGATGGACTGCATATATGACAGTGGTCCCATAAGATTATAATAGCATATTTTTACTGTTACTTTCTCTATGTTTAGATATGATGTTTAGATATTAAAATAGTTACCATCATGTTACACTTGCCTACAGTGTTCAGTACAGTAACAATCTGTATGAGTTTGTAGCCCAGGAGCAATAGGCCATACCATGTAGCCTAGGTGTGTAGTAGGTTATACCATCAAGATTTGTGAGTGAGTACATACTGTGAAGTTGCACAACAGTAAAATCACCTAACAACACATTTCTCAGAGCACATCCCTATTGTTAAGCAACACATGGCTGTATTTGATTGAGTCAGAGTTCCAGATAGTGAAATTATTTTGAGTTCTTGTAATGTAATTAAATTTCTCAGTAATTCAGGGTCTTCCATAACCATACCATGGATCTGTGTGTCCTCCAAATAAATAAGTTAGCAAACCAGTAATTTCAGAAAGCAAAAGTACGTATCTCACTGAGTTTATTAAGATATACAAATTTCAATATAAAAATTAACTTTAGGTGTTATCATCCACTGCATTTCATATGACAGAGAGAAAAATGTTGTTTATCACTGAACTTTCACTATGTCCTTATACAAAGAGCAGAATCTGTCTGGGCACCTTGACCACAGCACTCTCTTGTTTGTTTCAGGAGCCACCATCAGCGTAATCATCGATGTAGATGTGCACATTTCTGTCATCATCTCTGCACTCATTGCCACTCTGTACACGCTGGTGGGAGGGCTCTATTCTGTGGCCTACACTGATGTCGTTCAGCTCTTTTGCATTTTTGTAGGGCTGGTAAGTGGGAGCACTCAAGATTCTCCTCCTTTTTTTCTGTAAAAGGTAATGTATTTTATAATAACATTAAAAATGAGTAGAAATGTTATTTTCCCTCATAAGTAATACATACTAAGTCACATATATGAAATTTCAAATTTCTCCATAAATTAATTAGATGAAAAACTCGTCATTTTGATAAAATTTGACAGAAAAGTGTGTTCTCCATTGGATTGTTAGAAAGGCCTAGGTCTTTCTTTCCTTAATGCCTAGATTTGATGGAAACTTATGCATGATGTCCTTTTAGTGTTTAAGGCAATCCATTTTCCTCGGCAGAGATAACAAAATTCAAACCTTAGTGGCAACCTGTACAAGTCTCCCTTTACGTTAGTTGGTGAATCCTAAGAATGCTCATAAGACATAGAAATGATCCCATTGGAAAACTGTAGATTTCAAATATTAATCATCACTATTTGTGGTCTAAAAACAAAGAAAATTCTCAATTATATAAGGCACCAGAAAGATTTATTATCTATTGTTTTTATTATAATTATGAGACATGAGTATTATTAGTATTATTAGCACTATATTAAAAGCACTTTTGTGTGTCTGAACATATTTTAGTCAATGTTGAAGAAATGTGAAGAGTACAGTTATGCATATAATATTCAATACCTAAGATGTATCAAAAGAAGTATAAAAACTGGTGTGTCCATGCTGGGCTAGGGTTATCACGGGTTCACGTACATTATCTCATCATACACATATATTATCCCAGTTGTAGATTCTGTAGGGGCAGTGCCCTTCTGCAAAGGCCACAGACAGAGCAAGCTAACACTAGAGATCATGATTCATTTTCCCAAGGATGGTTAAGTACTCTTGATTCTCCTCATCTTTATTTATTTATCTTACAATGTAAAGCATTTCATTATATTTTACTTTTGACACTAGACACTTAGAAACTAAAAATGAAGAAGTAATCTCATGCCCTTCTCTCCTTTTTATAAATTTTCCAGCATCTCTAATAATATCCTAGAGGAAAAATTTTAAAAAACAGACTACAATTAGATGTGCAGTTTAACTATAAATTTACATCTGCTAGCGAAGATTTTAGTATTTTCTCTTTTTCTCCTTAGACATTTTATTTGCATTTCGTGGAATTTCATCCATTCATATTGTAACTGAATATGAGAATATCTAATTTGCTCAAGGACTCCTACTATTTTGTATTTAAATTACCAAAATTAAGTGGACCGTGCTGAAATTCTGATTTTTCCTTAGCATCAACATAAACTTCCAGAAATAAAACAGGGAACGTAGAAATAAATCCCTCTTCGGAATGTCAGGAGCCAGGTTGGTTTGGCAATGACAGCTCTCATAACTGATGCACTAGGTATTCCAAGAAACACAACCCCAGGGAATGAACCTATTATTGATGATATATGTGATTTCTCATTGCTTTGTATGAGACTAGAACTTAAAACCCACGGGTGCATAAATCAAGTATACAAGTGTAAAGATGACAGTGCAAATATGTTAGAATATTTTTTCTGCCACAAAATGTAGCCAAATTGATAAGGAAAGAAGTTCTGTTGGTCACTAGATAAGGCCCTATTGAATTGGCTGAATAAAAGACTAAATAATGTTGTTTTCCAAACTTTAATTGCTGTATGAGCATACATAATTAATCAACTTACCCCTTAGACCATCTTCTTTTTTCAAATTCTCTGTTATTGATTTTATCATCACCCCTGGAGCTCCAAAACTGTAAACTTGAGGTTTTTCTTTTCATTTTCCCTCTCTCTGACCTTTCTCTCCTTCTTGTAAGGGTTGCTGACTCGCTCTTCATAATCCTTTTTAGTACCAATATTTTTTCATTTCCAATGTCACTGCTTTACTTCTGGCCTTCATCTAGGTGGAATTGAAATCGCCTACCACTGTCCCTGACTCTTCCTTTTCGCTAAACTCACTATTAATGTCTACGTTATTAAATTTCAGAATACATTCCACTGAAAACTTTTTAAGACTTAAAAGAATTTTTTCTAGCTTCCAGTTGCCTGCAAAAACAAAATACAAATCCTTTAGCTTGCAATTTGAGTTTTCTCCACACATCCATCTTTATCTCTCCAATTTCCCCGAGCTACTCCCTTGCCAGCAAAGCCTGTCACCAACAGACGTGGGTGTGAGTGTACACACACACACACACACACCCCATATATTCTTCTACTCTTTGACTTGCTCCGTCTAAACATCTCTTCCTTCAATTCTTTATTCTTCTACCTGCTAGTATTGGGCCCATCTTTGAAGGGTTATATGTCACCCATATATTTCTCAATCACATATTTTCTTATTACTTTAATGAATGGATATCTTATCTTTCCCTTAAGGAATGGATATCTTTCCCTAATTCACAGAAAACATAGAAGTGTGTGTGTGTGTCTACACACACTTTTATATGGATATATATTTCAAATACAATTTTTTAAAAAATTTTATTTTATTTTGTTTATTATTATCATTTGTAGATACCAGGTCTCACTGTATTTCCCAGGCTGGTCTTGAACTCCTGGACTCAAGCAATCCTCTAACATTGGCTACACAAAGTGCTAGGATTATAGGCATGAGCCACTGTGCCTGGCCATTTTTTTTTTTTTTTTTTTTTGATAAAGGATCTGGCTCTGTCACCCAGGCTGGGGTGCAGTGGCTCTATTACCACTTACTGCAGCCTCTGTCTCTCAGGTTAAAGCAATCCTCCCACCTCAGCCTCCTGAGTAGCTGGGACTACAAGTGTACACCATCACATCCAGCTGATTTTTGTATTTTTTGTAGAGATGGGGTTTCACCAAGTTGCCCAGTCTGGTCTAGAACTCCTGAGCTCAAGCAATCCACCCAGTTAGGCCTCCCAAAGTGCTGGGATTACAGGCCTGAGCCACAGTGCTCGGCACCTTTTTTTTTTTTTTTAAATACAATTCTTTTTTTTTTTTTTTTTTTTGAGATGGAGTCTTGCTCTGTTGCCCAGGCTGGCGTGCAATGTCCAATCTTGGCTCACTGCAACCTCTGCCTCCAAGGTTCAAGCAATTCTCCTGCCTCAGCCTCCCAAGCAGCTGAGAAATACAATTCTTTATTAGAACTCAAGTTTGTCTTATCCAACATTTAACAGAAGAGGAAAACAAAAACAATCCACATCCCTCCCCTCCTCCCCCCACCCACACACAAGGGGATATATATCTCAATAGCTACCTATTTACGTGTGTGTGTGTGTGTGTGCGTGTGTGTGTGTGTGTGTGTATAGATAGATGACAGGTAGGCAGATGGATACATAGATAGATAGATTGACAGATATTTCAAATATAATATTTTCTTCCTAGAGATTTTATGTTGCTGCTGCTATAGTTTGTATGACATCGCATAATCAAGCATAGAAATAGTCAATGTGTTATTTTAATTTATCTAAATCAGTATTTTATGGTGCCCAACAAAAAACAGAGAACATGATTGCCAGTCCTTCTCTGTCTGAACTAGAGGAACTACTGAGCTGTGCAGTGTGTGAGGTGTATAAATCTTGCATATATCAGACAGTTGAAAACCATCGCCTAGGGCTCCAGTGTCACTTTCTGTTGCAGTGGATCAGCGTCCCCTTTGCATTGTCACATCCTGCAGTCGCCGACATCGGGTTCACTGCTGTGCATGCCAAATACCAAAAGCCGTGGCTGGGAACTGTTGACTCATCTGAAGTCTACTCTTGGCTTGATAGTTTTCTGTTGTTGGTAAGTAATGCTCTTACCTGAGGAATGTGATCTAATTGTTCCTAAAATCAAATTTATTTTCACGATTTTCATATTCATAGTAAAAAATGTGCTTGTGGGCTCATGGCGATTTCTGAATTGAGGACTCTCTATTGGGAGGGTGGAGCCAGGGCCGGACTATCATGGCTGGCAGTGTCAGGGTGAAGGACAAATGAGGCCCTAAGGGGACAGTATGAGGTGTTCTGTGTGGTGTGTCCTCATTTCCGTTGTGATGTAAGTCAAGGAATAACATGCCCTACCCCCAGGACTTTCCCCAACCTGAAGGCAAAACCTCGTAAAAGCTTTATTTTGTGTTTTGAATTAGGGCATGAAACCTAACTTATGAAATAAGTCTCTCATTCACTCTTGAATTACAGAGTAAGTGAATTAGTAGTGCTAGAGGCCCTAAGTGAGGCGGGTTGGAAAGGGACGTGTCACTCAGGAAAGATGCCAAGAGAGAAGCCCTCAGGATCCAGAGGAAGCTTGAAAACGGGCAGAACTTTGAGGCAAAGGTGCAGGCACTTTGAGGAGGACACGGAAGAGATAATGGCTGATCCCATTGAGGCAAGAGGGAACAACCAGAAGAACTGACCAGATTTTACAACTGTGCTAATTAGAGGAGTTAGGCCTGAAAATAACACACTGTATTTGATTTCAATGTAAGAAATCGATTATGGCAGAGTGTGGTGGCTCACCCTGCTAATCTCAGCCCTTTGGGAGTCTGAGGTGGAAGCCTCACTTTGAGGCCAGGGGTTTGAGAACAGCCTGGACAACATAGCAGGACCCCATCTCTACAAAAAACAAAATCTTCTTAAAAAAAGAAATGATTACTTTTTCTATTAAGCTTAAAGGGAAATTGGTTATTTTTGTTTTCTCTGTAGAAGGTTGGCAATATTGTATGACTTTGTATTACGGCACATGGCTGAATTTTAGCATTACCTCAACACTCAAAGTGACTGTGTCTTTTCCAGTAAAAAAATGGAAAATATGGCAAAAATATGTTTCCAGTAGTGGACTGGAGGGCTTCTTTGCCTAAGGATTGTTGAGAAATCTGTTAGCTCTCTTTTTTCTGGAATGGCTTAAAATCATGAACTGAAGGAGTAAGAGTAAATACGTATATGTAACTACACCTACATGGTAGATGTGCTTATGGTTACATCATAGAGAGGATCAGACTTAGAACAATTAATCACTTTGTCAATAATCACATCATTGTCTGAGTTAGAGATTGATATAGAATATTAAGTCCTCAAAATCCTTTCCTCTACACCACACTTTAGTCTTCAGACTATTCATCTCTGAGACATTATATAAAGTGATGGCTAAATTTCTTCCAGCTCTAAAAAATTATATGACTTAGTCATATTCATGATTCAAATTATAAGACAAGTTAAAATGAAATAGTGCATGTTGAATAAATGAATGAGCTATAGAAATCAGCCTTGAAATGTTGCATCGATGGTCTTGATCTTCCAGTTGTCTCTCCTACATCCCCTACATGAAGATGACTTGTCAAGTCCTGCTAATGATCCTGTCAGTGTATCTCCTGGTCACACTTGGAGACACACTGTCCCCATGTTTGCTCTCTATTAGGTAGACTGCATTCCTTACCTGGTCTACTATGATAACCCCCACTCATCTCCCTGATGGCAGCCTGCCCACCTCTTACTCCCCCATGCCCACTTTCCATATTACTACCTACTTTAGTCAGTTTGGGCTGTTGTTACAATTTGCCATAGACTGGGTGATGTATAAACAGCAGAATATAATTTTTATAATTCTGGAGGCTGGAAATCTGAGACCAGGGTACCAGCATGGGTTCTAAAGACGGCAGTATTCCAGGTTGCAGACTGTACACTTCTCGTTGTGCCCTCACATGGTGGAAAGAGGGTGAGAGAGCTCTCTGACCTCTTCTTAAAAGGGACCTAATCCCATAATGAGGGCTCCACCCTCATGACCTGATTATTTCCCAAAGGCCCCACCTCTGAATATTATCATGTTGGGATTAGAGTTTCAACATATGAATTTTAGGAGGACAAATACTCAGTCTATTGTATCATGAGAGCTTCTGTTTCTAGATGAAGTCAGACTTTACCCTACTTAAAAACTTCTGATGACCTAAATGTCCAGGGTGATGAATATGTAATTTATGATGTATCAATCCATTCAAGTCATTGACATGCAAGATATTAATGATATATTGATAAAACAGGTCACAAAATGAAAGGAAAAAGTTTTGGAAGAATATAGACTTGAGGAATGGGGTTATGAATTTTCAAATTTTTTCCTTTAATTACTTTTGAACATATATGGCTTTTATAAGAAGGAGATTGTTATTGTATCTATGTAACAGACACTCTGCTTCGCCCAGGTGAGACCATGATAAGACAGACATCCCCAGAACCCAGAGCCCAATGAGAGAGACAGACAGTTAATGAAACTTCAATGCATTGTGCTATGGCAAGCTCATTTATCAATTCATTCATTCGTTCATGTGACCAATATTTATTGAATATTGACTTTATGCCAGAAACAGAAGTAGCAGTAATCTAGCCAAAAGTATGTTTCCAGCTTCTCTTCCAACCACTCCCTCACTCACTGACCTCTCATCATACCAAATACCCAGTGGTCTCAGCCGCCTGGTCGTGTCATTATTTTCTTTTTTCCTATTAGTTTCTCTCTCAGGTACTCTCTTCTCCCTCCATCTCCACCTGTGGAAATGCTCTCAAAGCCTATGAACAATCTGCACTTCATTTCTGCAAGTTTTCCTGTTAACATGCAGCTACACTTTGTCTCTTCTTACCACCTCTTTCTCATCCCAAATAATTAATGGTTTATCATTTTAATTCCCATACAGACCTCTTTATATCATGCAACAAATTGCATTATAGTTTAAACATTTTTGATTGTATATGCTCAATAAGAAATTTAAGCACATTCCAATATAGGTATGTATATCTATCAGTTGCTTATATATTCTGTACTAATGTATGATGTAAATCATTTAATAAAAGCAACCATACAATATTTAGGTACAAAGTAAAATGAATATACATAGAAGTTCTAGTATTTTATTTGATGCCGGCTGTATTGCCTTGAGCACTCTGCAATGCTCACTGTGGAAAACACCACATACATTGACTCTCATACTAGAAAGTAAGTTCCAGGGAAAGAACCATGCCTTATTCATGTTTGTGCTCTTACAGCCATTACATTGCCTGGCACGTGATTGGAGTGTATAAATATTTTTGGGTTGCATTGATTCAGGTTAAGTGTCATACTTTCAAAATCTTAATTATCTTTTGAGAATATTTTATGATGGTTAGAACCACCAGATGATAACAAATTGAAGGCCTCTAGGGTAGTTTAAAAGCAGTTCAAAATAGGTAAATTAATGAAAAGAAATAATTGCTCTATGTAATTATAGAGAAAAAGAACTTGAGGAAATTCTGTATAATTGAAAGTTGATGATACATTGTCTTAGTTCAGTTGAGTAACAAAGCATCATAAACGGAGTGGCTTATACACAACACAGATTTATTTTTCACAGTTTTTCACATGGCTGGGAAGCCCAAGATCAAGGTGCCGGCAGATTCACTGCCTGGTGAGGATTCACATCCTCATAGAAGGCACCTTCTTGCTGCCTCCTCACATGGTGGAAGGAAAAAAACTCCTTTCACTCTCTTTTATAAGGAATCCACCCTCATGGGCTAATCATCTCCCAAAGTTGCCAACTTGATACCTAATACCATCACCTTGGGGATCAAAATTTCAATGTATGAATTTAGGGGGAAAATAAACATCAGATCATAGCAAACATAAGTTGTACTTATGCCTATTCTAAATATGATTGCAATAAAACTCTTTAAAAAAATAGATGTTTGCCTCTAACTCACTCTCCATCCTTGTGTTTCCCCACACAGATGCTGGGTGGAATCCCATGGCAAGCGTACTTCCAGAGGGTTCTCTCTTCATCCTCAGCCACCTATGCTCAAGTGCTGTCCTTCCTGGCAGCTTTCGGGTGCCTGGTGATGGCTGTCCCAGCCATACTCATTGGGGCCATTGGAGCATCAACAGGTAAATCTCTTGCAGCTTCACCATATGTGCCAGTTAGTTTACCAATCCCCATCCAGACACCCTTCTGTCCCACTTCCCTCTTACCTCCACATAGTGAATTCTTTCTCATCACATTCATATCTATATATTTGTTATAGCATTCAGTAAATTGTATTATAGTTCAGCAGCCTCCAATTTTTGTTTGTTTGTTTGTTTTAGTAGAGACGGGGTTTCACCATGTTGGTCAGGCTGGTCTCAAACTCCTGACCTCAGGTGATCCACCTGCCTCAGTCTCCCAAAGTGCTGGGATTATAGGTGTGAGCTACTGTGCCCAGCCTCCAATTTTTTTGATTGCTCACTCCACTATGAAACATTGGTGAGCACACCCTCCTCCCAGTTTTGGTGTATTTATCCATTGTTTATATGCACTCCTGTCAGCAGTGGATCTCAACCAAGGTGCATGCTCACATCAGCTGGGGAATGGTGGGGGGATCTTTTAAAAATACAGATATCTGGCCTACTTCACAGGAATTTTATTTTAATAACTGAAGACAAAGATGGGCACTAGTGTTCTTTTAAAACCCCTAGGTGAGTTGAGAGCCAGAGTTGAGAGTCACAGTCAGAGAACTTTACCTGTCATCCTCATGACCTCCCTAAAGATCACTTTGAACTTGAGCTTTCTGCTCTACATCTTTAGCAGTTTTTAATTAGGAGTTTTCTTTCTTGAAGAAAGCGATGAATAAGTGTTTGGGTCAAGACAAACTAAGAAACAAAGTCACTTAGAGAATAACTTACTAAAAAATGGTTTTGAAAAAAAAGCATTATGAAATGTTTATCTCCCTGTTAGCCTCTATGTAGAACATGTTCAAAAGCTCACCTTTAATTTAATTAAATATATTAATTACTGCTGACCATTATGTTCCTGTGCTGTAACTTTTAGGAGCACTCAATGAAAATACATCATGTTAATCTAAATTCGAAAGCGTCTTCTAGGTAGAGGTAATAAAATGATTAAAGTTCACCTTTTGCCCTGTTGTATTTTGTAAGGTGATCCAGGGTGATGTTCCTACAGCAACTTTGACTTTCAATTAGTAGAGTCTTTTATTGGATTGTTTAACTTTTAGGAGAGCAGTCCTGGTTCATAGTGTACACTCTCCATTCCAGTTGCTCTTCCAGGAGACAAACACTTCAAAAGATGTAAAGATGACTGACAAAGGTGGTATGTAGTGTTTGTCTTTGAAAAAAAAAGACAGTATTTCTCTCACAAGCAGAAAACATATATGGACATGTGTGTGTCTGTGTGTGTGTGTCTCTGTGTGTGTGTGTGTGTGTTTATTGTAAGAACAGAGGCTAACAGAAACAGCATTAAGTCTATTTTTTCTTGGATTAGATACACATTCCTGTTTGTTATTTCTGTTAATCATAACATCTCAGTTAAGGCCACAAAGATGGCTGCATGTAAGCAGACTTTGGTCACAATTGTAATAGAAAATGAGGGAAGAAAAAATGGTAGGATCCAAAGAGAACAATTCCTATTTGGTCCAATGATCATGATATTAAAAAAGTTCAGCAAATAAAAAGCCGACTATGCTAATGAACATTTAAGGACTCCATAGTTCTTCAACACATGCTACAACTAACCAGTAAAGAAGCTATGTATTCAAAGATAAATCAGTTTCAAGTCTTCTTACCCTACCCACAACCAAAACTTCCTGAAAATTTCAGCCACATGACTGTACTTTTTATTCAATAAAAAGGGACTGTTCTTAATCTAGTGAAATTCTGTGCAATGTGGAAATAGGAGAAAAGTAATGCTGAGGCAGCTTCAAAACCAAGTTTATATACAGAGAGATGATGGCTGAGAATAGCCCTAGTATTGTCTTTCTTCATTTACACATGAATAACTGAGCCTTAAAGAAGAAACAGTGAGTGTCCTACTACATTTCCAAGTGGTTGAAAGAATACTCTAGAATTCCGTTTATGAGAGTTTGTTTTCTATGATTCTAGGCAATGTAACACCATCATTGCAGAAAGGAAATATATATCTTACCACCAGTGTCTGTGCAGGCATTGTGAATGACACTGATTATATCCAATACCCTTTAGAAGCCAGGAGATATAAGACATTTCCACTTGACCAGCACATGGACTTCACATCAGACTAATGTACATGATTCTGAGTTTATTTCAAAACAACCTAGTAAATAGGATGACCCCAGATGGATAAAGAACATTTGGTTCTTTGGTGGTTGTAATGGTTGTTGATTCTGTTCAACAGACTGGAACCAGACTGCATATGGGCTTCCAGATCCCAAGACTACAGAAGAGGCAGACATGATTTTACCAATTGTTCTGCAGTATCTCTGCCCTGTGTATATTTCTTTCTTTGGTCTTGGTGCTGTTTCTGCTGCTGTTATGTCATCAGCAGATTCTTCCATCTTGTCAGCAAGTTCCATGTTTGCACGGAACATCTACCAGCTTTCCTTCAGACAAAATGTAAGAAGAGTTTCTTTCAACCTGTCATTTACTAGCATTGCTCTTGCTGCTGCTGATGTTGTATTTGTTGTATATACAGTATTATATATTTATTAATATTCTATGTTAAATCTGACTGTACTTTAAGCATATGAGATTAAATAACAAGTTATACCTATGCTGAATGGATGCTATCGATACATGTTCTTATTCATGTCAATACTAAAGGGAACAAATCAATATAATTATTTCCCAAGAGGTACAGTCACACGGCTATCGTTTAACCTTCTTGTCTTTCTGCTGAAAGAGTAATGAAACCTAAACTATCCAGCAAAACTTTTAGTATAATTAAATTCTCTGTGACACTGGAGAATCTTGGTGGAAGCAGGGCATGGTAAGTTGTTCGAGACATATTTTTGTAACTTCTGAACTGCTTTATACTTGCACTCCCAAGTCCACCTTTGCAGGAAGGTATCCTCTCAATTTGATTTTCTTTATTGAATCAAAGTGGCTGCAAAACAGCATGCTTCTTCTTTGATTAAAGCTTTGCCTCTCTCTAGGTTTTATTTAACAAAACAATCCCAGTGTTTTTGCTTTTGCTTTGTTTTGTTTTGATTTGATTTGATTTTTTTAATTAACCAAAGGAACTCCTTGGACAAGGCATTTTCCTTTTTGTTTTTGATTTTACTTTAAGTTCTGGGATACTTGTGCAGAACGTGCAGGTTTGTTACATAAGTATATGTGTGCCATGGTGGTTTGCTGCACCTATTGACCCATCCTCTAAGTTCCTTCCTTGCACCGCCCACCCCGCCCCCCAACAGGCCCCAGTGTGTGTTGCTCCCTCCCTGTGTCCATGTGTTCTCATTGTTCAACTCCCACTTATGAGTGAGAACATGCGGTGTTTGGTTTTCTGTTCCTGTGCTAGTTTGCTGAGGATGATGGCTTCCACCTTCATCCATGTCTCTGCAAAGGAATGATCTTATTTCTTTTTACGGCCACATAGTATTCCATGCTGTACCTGTGCCACATTTTCTTTATCCAGTCTATCACTGATGGGCATTTGGGTTGGTTCCATGACTTTGCTATTGTAAATAGTGCTGCAATAAACATACGTGTGCATGTGTCTTTTCAAGAGCACCAGAAGATGGTTAGCTTTAAGGATGGTAGCACTTCCACAAAGAGATAAACCACATAAGAACTCTTCCCTAATATGTAAAGTGAGGAAATCCTCCCTTGCTTTATTATACCTCTCTGACACCATGTTAGCTCATCCTGCCTTTCCCCCTATGCATTCAGGAAAAGGCTCAGGTGGCCTGTGTGTCATGCATCTGGTACACAGAAACCCCTCCCAAAGGTCCACCCAGGAAGTCACCTTGATTATTTGCTTTGGGTGCTGTAGCTGTAGTTGGGTTTTCCCATAGATTGAGCCATTTGAACCAGGGGAATTCTTTAGACCAGTTTTGAAGCAAAAAATATGTCTCATCCTTTGCCTAAATAAGCCAAGACACTGTGCAAAAAGCTGACACTGTGGCAATTTCTTACAGGCTTCGGACAAAGAAATCGTTTGGGTCATGCGAATCACAGTGTTTGTGTTTGGAGCATCTGCAACAGCCATGGCCTTGCTGACGAAGACTGTGTATGGGCTCTGGTACCTCAGTTCTGACCTTGTTTACATCGTTATCTTCCCCCAGCTGCTTTGTGTACTCTTTGTTAAGGGAACCAACACCTATGGGGCTGTGGCAGGTTATGTTTCTGGCCTCTTCCTGAGAATAACTGGAGGGGAGCCATATCTGTATCTTCAGCCCTTGATCTTCTACCCTGGCTATTACCCTGATGATAATGGTATATATAATCAGAAATTCCCATTTAAAACACTTGCCATGGTTACTTCATTCTTAACCAACATTTGCATCTCTTGTCTAGCCAAATATCTGTTTGAAAGTGGAACCTTGCCACCTAAATTAGATGTATTTGATGCTGTTGTTGCAAGACACAGTGAAGAAAACATGGATAAGACAATTCTTGTCAAAAATGAAAATATTAAATTAGATGAACTTGCACTTGTGAAGCCGCGACAGAGCATGACCCTCAGCTCAACTTTCACCAATAAAGAGGCCTTCCTTGATGTTGATTCCAGTCCAGAAGGGTCTGGGACTGAAGATAATTTACAGTGACCTCATCTAAATAAAATACTGCTTTCGCAAACAGAACACTATAATAGGGTAGTTCTGGAGAGATGGTATGCAGCATACAAAAATATATTAAAAATATAAACAATGTTCAGGATGGTAAAAATTCATATAAAGTGCAATTGCACAAATACAAGCCAAGCTAGAAGGAAGCACCTATGAAAGCAACAACTTTGTTTCTCATCCATAGTAGTATTGATTTTGATGCTAGATAGTTTTGCTAGGTATAAAAAATAAGTAAAGTTCCACTTAGAGAACAAAGGGCCAAATAGAGTTTTTATATTTGTTATGATAAAAGGAAGTAGATGTGAAAAAGCCTAAGAAAAAGGAAACTGGATAGTTTTGATACAAACTTTGTTTGCTAATGCACTGATGAGTCTAGTTTCATTATGGCACTGAAGCTATGAGAATAACTTCAGTAACTCCCTTGAATGGTGCAATGAATTAACCAGCTGATTTTTCTTAGTGTGATGATTAACCCCTTCTTTCATGTTCTGAGCTATAACATTTGCTGAATATGCAATTTGTTATTCTTTTATTAATGGCATGTAATATTCTGAGCACTGGCAAAGAAAACACACAAAAAATTATGTATTGGCATTTATTTATGTGCAAGGTGATAGGAAAACAGAATCCATCTTTGTAGAAGAGCACTGGGCTAATTTGTATGTTTCCATAGCTACTATATGCATAAACAAGAGTACCTGAAGGATTATTAAGAAACCTTAAAGCAATAAGTTCATTAAACAGAAAGTAATGGGAAGAACAGTACATTTTTATCTTTATCTCAAGTATATAAAGTTTTGCCCCATGATAAAATAAGTAATATCTAAATTAATACATAAGTTAATATTAGAAGTGAAATTGGGCCTTATGTAAGGAGAAGTAGCTACACAGCATCTATTATGGTTAATGAGAGGCACACTGCTAAATTACATATATTTCATTGAATACTTATTATGGGAAGCCCCCACAACACCTCTTGATAGTAGTAAAATGAGAAAAAACAAACTCTACTAATTTTTAGATATTCATTAATAGGAAAGATTTAGTGTTACAGGATCTACTCTTTGGCACTTTTTCACATAAGCCAGTCTTAGAGACTAGACAAATAACTACTACAAAAAGTACATAGTGAATTTTAAAATGTAGAAGAAAGCAGAAAATAAAATCAGTCCTAAACTGAAGAAGCCATCGATTTTAACATTTGATGTCTAGCTAACATTAATGAGATTGGTCATTAAATACTATTTTGCTCCTTTTCTGCTGTTACACATACACACTCATACACGTGTGTGTGTGTATTGATTTGTGTCCATTTCAAGTGTTTTCACACCAGTCACACATTATAGAAATAACTGGAGCCATGTCTACAAAAGCAAAGTGAAGTGATGAGCTGAAAAGAGATCAGGGAATCTGATCCCATAAAGAAAGTCAGTCTGAATTGTTGAAACTAAAGCACTTCTTTTTCAAAAATACTTCTTTTTTGCAACTCATGAACAAAAGGAAGTTAACTTAGTGTTTAGCATTAAGAATAAAAGTTGTATCTTGACCCTAGAATTCCTTTTATAAGATTTAATTGTAATTGTCTCAAAGCATCAAATAATACATCTTTATCATTAAACATGAATTTAATGTCTAGGATAATTTTTAAAAGAGGAAATTAAATAATTTTACATGTCTCATATTTTCAGTGCTTTATCAAAGTTTGATGGTGAATATTACATTGCATTCAAAATCTTCACTGCATATCATATATATCTAAATGAAAAGAGAATTACTTTTATTCATCTATTTTCTCAGAATCTATTCAGTACCCTATGGAGTACATGGAAGGAGTATATATTTGGAACCAGTAAGTATGGGAGTCCACGATTCTCAGGTATTGATTGAAAAAAGAGAAAGGGGCAAGAAATTCATTAAAGAAAAACCACAGATACTAAATTTGACACATAAAAGTAATTAATTGCTGGAGACTACAATTCCTGGCAAACACCATTATTCCAGATGCACCATGCTCCCCAGCATGCTACCTGAACGGTGGATTTTATCCATCCTGTCACCCTGAGCATCTGTCTCAACCTGCTGAGGCATAGACTTCCACCATGTGCATCAGGAAACACCTCACTCATACTGTCATATAATGCAACAGGGAGGCATAGTCTCTCTATAGGTCTCTTTACATTGTACCATTCTGTTGGGCAACAATTGTCCCAACAACCACACTTAAATCCAGTGGGGGAAAAAGGGTTAACAGTAAAAATTTCTTCCATGTAATTCAATTTCTCACAATAGACGGAAACGGGGAAAATGTTTGCCCTGTTCAAAATACTAAAACTAGATAATTTAAATAATTTAAGCCAATAAATGATATTATATTGTATTTAACCCCTTATTCCTCACCTACCCTCAAAGTAGGTATATAAAAGACTAGTTTGTTATTAATCCACAAATGTGCTAAATGTTAGCAACATGATTTTCAAGTACAAAAAAGTTTAAGATTGCAAGGAAGGAAACAGTGGTCACAAGGTCTTTACTTATGCACATTTGTGCATGAATTTCCACCCAATTTCCAAGACAGTTGTATCACAAAGCTGTGAAATGTGCAAGAGTATACTTTGTACCCATCATGTGCTCTGTTTTGACATAATGAGTAACGCAGACATTTACGTGTCCTTCTAGCTTCAATCAGTAGACCTGATTTTCAAAATCTGCTCTCAAATGAAAATAAAATAAACAAAACATTTAGACAATGGCTATATTAACCTTGGAAGGCAATATCTGTGGATAAAACATTAGAAGAAAACATATATTTTATTTTCATACTTTTGATATGATTGTAACATATTTATTGAGTAATTTAAATGCTTCTTTTTCCCACCCATATTCAAATCAGCAAGCTTGTAGCTGGACTGCAATATCAACAACAAGTTGTTTCCAACACTTAGCATCAAAATACAGCTTCACTGATACACTTACAAGTAATGAATTTTATGTGAATATGAAATGAATATAAGCTTAAAATAAGTGAATCTAATAAAATGGCTATTCCTCTTTTTACTTGGAAATAATAAATTAACATTATATTTTAAACATAAATTATGATTTCTTTTTCTGTTTTAGCCTTCATGTAAATTTACACTGGTATGATGTATAATTTATTGTAAGTTTGCTACTTCATAGACAGATGCATATAATGGTTCTAGAACATATATTTTTGTCTGTCAAATTATTATATAAAATTATGCTTAAAATAAGTATATTTGCAACTGTGTAAATGCTTTAAGTGTAACAGCAAAGTATTAAATTGTGCTGGTCAATTTAGGATATCACTGTCTAAATTTGGCTTTTGGGGGCCCTCTCTTAAACTAAATATATATGGTGCCTCAAGACAATTATGCGGTGAAATCAAAATAAACCATCTCATTACTGGAGGATAGGCAAATGCCAAGTGGAAATGCTGCACCTCACGTAAGTCTTGGGGCAATATATATCATAGCTCAAAAACAAATGTAAATTGTTTTTCTTGGAAAAGACATTCTACCATTGTACACAGGTCTTTTGTAAATCAAAGAAATCAATAGAATAATATCCATTAAGAGTCTCATGCTTACTGACTGAGCCAGCCAGGTGATTCCAATTACATTCATTCTAATCACATAAAGAAGGTCTGCATTTTTCAAACTAAACAGCTGACCAACAGTTGTTGTATGAAGTCAATCTCTAAGTGACAAGTGGCTGTCATTGTGCTCCAACTATGTGCTCTGTATCTCTCATCTTACTCTCTCAAGATGTCTTTAGACATATAGTTATATACACTCTCAGAAGAACTTTGGCCTTTCATGCCTTGATTATAATAAGCATTAGTGCCTTTGGATGTATATAGGGCAGAAGGGTCTATAATGAGTGTAGGAACGAATGAAGGAAAGAATAAGTAGATATGTCAGGGCAACATCACATCGAGTTGTCATCTTGTACAATGTATAAAAAATTATACATTTTTGCTTTATCACAAATCTATAGTGTGGGGGGAATTATTAAGAGCCAGAAAAGAGACTGTATCTGAATATAATATTAGGGCCCGTGGATGTTATCTTCATTTTAACCATTGTATCTAGAGAGCTTAAATTTGATCATTAACATTCTCCTAGAACAGACATTCTTGAGAGAGATCCAGGAAGCTTTGGGATAATGATAATTATTGTTTCTACAATTTTTATACTGTCACCTCAAGAAAAGTTCCAAAACAGTAAAAACAGCCATTGTATCTTATTTAAATGATCTAAAGTCAGAGAATATGTGGTGATTCTGCTCTTATTTTTGCTTGAAAAACTATAGTTACCTATTTAAAAGAGGTACTGCATTATGTATTTTGGAGCCAAACTGCAGTGTTGGTTTATCAGTTTGTCATATAGAGGCAGTTAAAAGCATAAACCAGATAAGACTAAAAGCCTAGTGATAGAATTTAGAGAAGTAGGTATTACTGAAAGAAGTAATTGAAACCAGCCTCTGATAGTGCAGTGCCGCACGTGGAGCTGAAGAGAACACAGTAGAAGGATGGTGTCAGGAATCACACTCTTTTGGGGCCTGAAAATGGATGGAGCTGGGAGAATTATTGAAACTCTCTGGGTCCCTTTTATCTTTGTGAGTCTTCTTATTTAGATAATCTTTAAGATCTTTTATATCTCTAGATTTTTCATTGCACCCTCATTAGGAAACTTTTTCGGAGAATTGTAGCATAGCTTGGTAGACAGTAGTTGAGAGTGGGACTATAGAACAAGACACACATGGCTTTGAATAGCAGCTAAGCATCAGATTGAGGGCCACAAGAGTTGCATGGTCTTAGCCAAGTCACTTAACCTCTGTGGGCCTCAGTTTCCCAGATGCAGATGGTATTTACTTGCTATTAGTACATGATATGATGCATACAAGCTTTCCTGAAACTGTCTTTCCAACTGGGAAAACTGACAAAATTTATCTAGCTTTTGGGAAATCATTTTGACTTTGAATCTTGTATTCAACTAGTTATCAGCATGGATTCTATGATAAGGATGAAGAAAAAAGGATATGTTTTAAAATATATTGACCTATAGGTCATAGTTGCTTTATTTGGCTCTTCAGTGACCTCACTCAACACAAATTTTATGCTGTGCTGCATGCACCCAAATTGTGCTCCACACATGACCATTGGTTTAACTAGGCATGGCTAAGTCCACCGTACAGTTTACCTCAGCATTTATATTGGAATTTTGGGGCAATACCACTTATCAAGAGTACTTTGTGCCCAGAGTACAGAACAGAAAGAGAAAAGCCAATGGCAGTTTTGCAGACTTCGGAAAGTCTGAAAAATTTCTTTAGCTTAGTTGCCATTTGTATTTCTGATCATTTCATTAGAAGATACCACATGATTGAAATGATTTTTAAAGAAGTAATAACAATGATAGGATATTCAAAATTATTTTTTTAATGTGTAAATCATCCAAAGTTGGCCTTCAAAGCTCATAAATGTGTATGTTGAGGGTGAATTAGGGGTGGGAAATACATGCTAACGGGTTCCAATAAAAATTAACATGAAATTTGAAAACATCAAGGTCAAGAAAGCATTGCAAATCACATTACTCTATGTAGGTTAAAATGTCCCAGGCATAGATGATGGCCATGGGCACAAAATGTAAGCTAGGACTTAAGTGCAAGGAACAATTTGGGTTGAATGCAGAGCAATTGCTGTCTGAAACTCATTTGTTCGTGTTCACAGAGTTTGAACATACACAATGAATGCCACATGTTCTGGTTTCTGTTAATCAACATTAGGTCCAAATTTATCCTTCAGAAAAAATCTAACCTACATAGTGTTCTATTTTATAATAACTTCATTTTTACATTTTCATTTGTATAGCAAAATTTCCATTAAATAACAACACACATAGTAAATATTTCCCACATTTCATTTCCAGAGAGAACTACGAAGTCCCAGAAAAATAAGTTTTTAAAACTACAGATTTTAAAACATAATATAAAATAAAAAGACCTGATTATGACTTTGTACACATTTGGTGCAGTCTCCTATATCACAATTATTTAGAGGGGCTAAAAAAAAATCCTTAAAAGTAATTTTAGTTCACTCCATCTCCTAATTGAAACAAGACTTTTTAAACAAAATCTGAAGTAGAAGCAAGTTTTCAGCATTGATATTGGTGGCCTGTTAGAGTCTACTTTGGAGATTCTTCTTTCTTATCTTCATCATCTTCTGACCCTAGGTGTTAGGAGATGTTGCCTTCAGTCCTGGCTTTCCTCCTAACTGTTTGGTCTTGGATGGCTTCATTGACCTTTCATCATATCAAATCATGTTCTATAAATGATATAAATTTCTATAAAGGCTCCTTAAGGCCTTTTTCTGACTTGAAATTTAACCGTATGTTGGTCTACACCTCCCCTCCATGTCAGATCAGACGTAATTTATTACTTACACTAAAGCTATTCGAATTACCCCAAGATCTCATGTCCTATCCTCCCCCTCATTGCCACTGCCAGCTGGTTAGTGATACCATGATACCATCTTCTCTAGTGAATTATCCGTTTTCTCCTTCTAGAAAATAGAAAGGGGAGGCACAATATTTTTATCAAGGAAAATAACACGCATTTGCCCCCTCTAAGTCCTATTGTCTTACCATCAGAAATGCTCTATTTGTGAATTCGGCCCATCTTGTGATGTTAACAACATACAATCGAGTCTCACTATAAATATACCCTTCACTTTGTCCAGGTAGTTGGCAAAAGCCTAAGGTATTGAACAACTCCGAGTTACCCAGCAGGCAGCCCCTTGGAATCACTGGCCTATTCTTGTAGCCTCTGAAATATCTGCCTCCTACTCTATGTTGAGCCTTCTAAGACCCATAAGCTGCCCTCCAAAACTGGGTTATTTTTTATATGAGTTTCATCCACTTATTTATGTGTTATTTAACAAATGTTTATTGAACATCATCTACTCAGGAGGCTTGAACAGAAGAACTGTGTGAGCCCAGCGAGCTATGATCAAGGCACTGCACTCCAGCCTGGGCAACAAAGACCCAAGAAACCTCCCCGCCAAAAAAAATGGACTTGAGAGATTAACGAAAGTTGATTCTCCAGTAGATTCAGAAGGTTGATTCCAAGGATTTAAACCTATTATATTGTGAGCCCACTCACAGGCATGAGAGAGCTGGGGGGAGCTGAATTGGGGAGAAGTTATTAATTTGCTTTTTTATATACTCAGTTGAGCTTTTTACACAGTTTCCAGGAGGGGGAATATAGCATGCATTAGAAAATGTATTTCTCATGCTTGGAGCTATTCTAGATTAAGTTTTTATTCAGGAATGAGTCTTTAATCTAGATCATTGATTCTCAATCCTGGATATATACTAGAAACTGAGAAGTTTTTGAGAAGTATTGGGTCCGTCTTAGACCAATTGACTTGGAATCTCTGGAATTAGGGACTAGCATCAGTATTTTTCAAAAAGTTTCTCAAATTATTCTAATATGTAGCCGTGGTTAAGTAAAATTGATTTAGAATCCGTATCTCTGGGATATAAAGAACTCATAATCACTAATCTGATGCCTAGACAGGAAATGAAAGCATAGCTTCCCCTTTCTTTATTTGCCTGACAGATGGCTCCTGAGCATTACAGATTTCATCTAACAAGAAGAATAAACATTGAACAATGAAGCCTAAGGGTTAAAAGTGTTGTAAAAGAGAGTGTATGGGGCATGTATGAGTGCCTAAAAAGGGGAACAAATCTAATCTGTGCATTTGGGCAAGTACATCCTCAGTTATTTAATACGTGAAATGATGAAGTGCCATTCATATAATAAGTAAACATTAAATCTCTGCTCAGATTGTTTCCAAATACCATTTCCCATTAAAGAAAATCAGGACTCCCTATAGGGAATGGCTGATTCCAGTCTGTGGCAAAGAATGTTAAGAGGAGCCTGGAATATCTTTGCATGATAGATAGCAAAGAAACTACCAATGACCACTGAGATCACGTAAAAAAGCAACCGAGCCAGAGAGTGGGCCATCTGCCCTATGAGAGTCTCTCTCATCCTCCTACCCCTGCCCTTTTCCCTAAGCAACCAGGGAAGTGCAGCTGTACCCTACCCATGGGCCACACTCGCAGGGCAGCCAGGGGAAAGCTTTCCTCCCCCACCTAGCAGCACCAGGTGTACAACACACCCTTGAGACCCACAGGTGGCACTTCCAGTGATGAAGCAGAAGACCCAGCTGCACCAATTAAGTATAGCCAAACAGAACAGTGCTGCAGCAACTAAAAACTGAATTGCCATTGGATCCACAGCTCATAGAAGTAGGCCAGGGACTTTAAACTCTAAACCCAAACAGGGTGACTACTTGCTAAAATATAAAATAAAAATAAAACCCAGAGACTGCAAACACACTATTCAAATTATCCAGAATATCATAAAAAATATCAGTCATATCAAAAGCCAGGAAAATCACAACTTAAAAGAGAAAAGGTAAATCAACAAAGGCCAACAGGCTGATGAGTAAGATGTAGAAATTATATGACAAGGATTTTAAAGCAGTCATCCTAAAATGACTCCCACGAGCAAACCCAAATGTTCTGGAAACAAATGAAAAGCATGAGAACATGAAATGCCTGCAAAGAAATAAAAGGTACTAAAATGACCAAATGGGCAGCATAGAACTAAAATTAAAATAATCAGAACAAAAACTCACTGGTTGAGCTCAATAGCAGAATGAATATGACAGACAAAAGAATCAGCAAACTTGAAGATAAAACAATAGAAATTACTGAAACTGCATAACAGAGAAAAATGGACACAAAAAGGATTAAACAGAATATCAGAGACACATTTGATGACAACAACAGATCTGGCACTTATATCACTGGAGCATAGACGGAGAGAAGAAAAAGAGTGAGTTGAAAAAGTATTCACATAAATATTAGGTTGGTGCAAAAGTAATTGCAGTTTTTGACATTACTTTTAACCTAATAATAATTGAAATTTTCCTAAACATGACAAAAGATAGAAAGCTAAAGTTTCAATAAGTTGAACAAATTCCCAACAGGATAAACTATTCCCTACCTACATGGGAACTCCAATCCAAATAGCAGTTGATTTCTCACCTGGAGGCATGGAGGCCAGAAGAAAATGACACTACATGTTTCAAGTGCTAGGAAAAAAAAAAAATAGGTGTCAACCCTGAACTATATATCTGGAGAATATTCTTTACTAATGATGAGGAAATAAAAACATTCTCAAATGAAGGGTTCTTCATTTGATTGTTTAAAGCAAAAATTGTAAATCATCTAATAAAGTGCCCACCATGTGTAGAGGGAATAGTTAAGAAAATTACATATTTAAAACATGGAGGGTAAGGGGTTCTAAACAGAGGTAAGTTTTCTACCTATTTCACTCTATGTCACGAAATGTCAACAGCTGTGTACTGATGAAACGCATGTGTATATTGTTTGTTGTTTTGCTTTTTGGGTTTGTTTTTTTTTTGAGACAAGGTCTCACTCTGTTGACTATGCTGGGGTGCAGTGGTTTGATTGCTTTTCATTGTAGCCTCAACTTCCAGGGCTCAAGCGATTCTCCTACCTCAGCCTCCTGAGTATCTGTGACCACAGGTGTGTGCCACCATCCTGGATAACTTTTTTGTGTGTGTGTAGAGACAAATCTCACTGTGTTGCCCAGTATGGTCTCAAACTCCTGGGCTCAAGCCATCCTCCTGCCTTGGCCTCCCAAAGCTCTGGAATCACACTCATGAGATATATGTATATTATAACACCTAGAACACCACTTAGAAAACTGTAAATTGATGTACTCAAGAACACCATAAGCAAGTCAAAAAATAACTCTAAAAATGTTCAAGTGACCCACAAGTGAACACATGCACTGAAATAGTTAAAACAGTCTTGATGAAGAATAACCTGGAGGGAATTGCTGATGAGAAACTTGTGACGAATCTGTTCTGTATCTTGACTGTTACTTGTGGTTATAGAAATTTATACATGTGATCTAATTGCACAGAACTCTGGGGAAACAGCTTCCCTGGAGAAAGTTCTTATAAGAGACCTAGTGTTCTAAGATGCCACATAGCATGATAATTAGCTCTGTAACCAGTTATTTGATCTGATCTGAAAGTATAATAACGCGTATCTCATTCCCCTGAGAATGTCAAATGACCACAGCCCAGCAAGGGCTCTAATGTACACTCGAGTGTGTCAGGGAGACTGGAGTGTTACCTTCCTACACACTTATATTTTGGGAGAGATAAAGTTCCAGAAATCTGAGACACCTCTAGGTCATAAAAGCCAAGGCACATTAGTATATCTGAATTTTAGAGATTTTATTTAAATACTAAAGGCTTGAAATTACGACCTATACCCATTACGTTTCCAAGGAGACTCAAGAGGTGAGGAGCACAGCTTCCTCCTTCTCCTCTATAAGCAAAGCAAGATCATTTTTTTTTTTCTCATCCATCATCCATGGAGCACCCAGCACACAGGAACATTGTGTTCCAGAAACCACCCCCATGCCTTTCTTCAAGTGAAACACCCATTGACTGCCGCTGATATAGCTGCTTATTGCAATAATTGTGTCTCCTGTCTTCTGATAGTTGAGCACCTCCACCTGGACTCTACTGTTTTGGTGTCCTATCATCCTTACTGTTTACTAGTGGGCTCTTGCTACTATCCTCCTTGTCAAACAAAGGATATCACTAAATTTCTTAATGGTGCTGGTAACTCTCTCACCAGCACACTCTTTATAGTTGTGATCCTCTGAACCTTCCATGAAACACCATATAGTGCTCTTCCAGCACTATTTGGCATGTCCATTCCAGCAAGCCCGCTTCTCCGAGTGTTTTGGCCCCTTCCTTCATTGTCTGACATGACAATTCTGGTGTCTTCAACTTCAGTGAGCTGGGCCAAAACATTTTCATGTTTCTAGGAGCTGTCCTAGCAGTGAGTATACATCATCTTCAGGAGTCTTTGCCAGGGTGTAACACCTTTATCCCAGGAGAGTGCTTCCATCACTGGAGAGGCTGCTGCCACATTGCACCATAAGGATGGAGTGTACAAGATCCAAGCCAGTTCCATCATCAGCCTCTTCAGTGCTGACATGGTGTAGGGCTACTAATTTTCCAAATTTTTCCACTCTGCTTCCCAAGAGTTTCATCGGACGAATAGCCACACTGCCACTTGGACACTTTGAGCTCCCATTATCAAGTCATCCCAGGCAGGAAGAGGAGTCACCATCCTAACTGGGGTTTCTGACCCTGGTCATCAGAAGGAGGTAGGTTTGCTGTTACTCAGTGGGAAGAGGGATAAATACATTTGGAACCAAAGTGATTCCTTTAATGTCTTTGGTACTCGCTTGCTTGCTTGTGAAAACACATGGGCAGGTGCAACACACCAGCCTGAAAAGGATGTGGCAGCCTATCCTTAGACCCCTTCAGGGCTGAGAGTCTGGGTACCTCACAAAGTTTTCCGCCAAAGCCAGCAGAGTTGCTAGCTGAGGATGAAGGGAATTTATAATGGACAGCAGAGAAGGAAAACAACGAGTATTAGTTTTGGCCCTGAAACTGGGTTCAGTGATGGGGACTGTAGTTTGCCCAGTTACTTTCCTCTTCTAAGTCTCCACCCAAGAAGAGGTCCACTGGGACCCTGAAGGAGGTCACTTAAAGCTATGACCGTTTAGACTCCTAAGTAATTCTTGCCTAGTCCCTCTTTCCAAGTGTCCTCCAGTTCACATTGGAGCATACCAGTCAAGGATACACACCATCTTGAGTCAGCTTACTCAAATATTAAACAGTTCCTACTATTCAACATAGTTCCTGCATATTGACTTTATTGAATAAAATCTGCGTTTCCCAAAAACTTTAAATAAAAATTTTATTTACATACAGAGTTCTAATTATACCTTCCTTTTCCATAATTCTTGTTGAAAAAAATAATGGAAGTTCCAGCAATTGCACTTTTAGTATTTACCCAAAGAGACAATTATATTCCAGTCCACATAAAGCCGAACTTTATCCACTTTACTCTGCAATATCCCACAGGGCCTGTATCTACCCTATCTCCCTTTTCTGTCTATTCCTTTCAAAATATCTGACCAGCATTTCTTTGCAAACTTGTCTTGCCTATTTTCCCTTAGGTTGAAAGGATTCCATAATCTCAAGTCTGCCTCAACCCTGTATCTTCATCCAGTACCCTGGACCAGTAGGATGAAAGTGGCAAACCTACAAAACAGCCCACTTCCATTTGTGTCAAAACCTACTTTCCCAATACTTGGGCATGTCAATTCTGGTAATTTTCTAGAGTACAACTTTCTCACATTTTCTAAAACCATATTTTAGAAATGGTTACAAAATCCAAACAATTAACAAAATAAATTAGAATGATGAAAACAAATGAGAGGAATGCTTTTAACTTTCCAGGTAAAAGGCATTGCCTATCCAAGACTGACTAGTGTCCTCACCCACAAAGTTATAGAATTCCATATTCTGTACATTAATCCTCCCTCCTCGCCAAGGGAACAGCCACAATAAACACATGAGCTCATCCATCATTTATTTGGAGGTTACTTATCTTGTCTGGCCTCTTGCCCATAGTAAAAGGCTGTTGATTTCAGGCAGATTGTACCGAAACCTTCAAATAGTTCAGGGGAAGTGTCCTAATTTGTGATCCTTATAAATACGTCAAAAATGTAATAAAAAGATGGAGGCAAAGCATAGGATTCCCTGCCTTTGTCTTTGTAGTTGTTTACCAGAGATGTTTCAGCCAATTGGAACTAAGAAGAAATGAATATAGTTGCTTACTAGAGATGTTTCAGCCAATTAGAAGTAAGAAGAAATGAAACTGAACATGTCTTCTCCTCTGGTTCTTGATCATACGGCAACAAATGTGAATAGAAGCCAGCCCCTGTACCTTTGCTCATGTTAATG
Source organism: Hylobates moloch (assembly GCF_009828535.3). Taxonomy (NCBI): domain Eukaryota; kingdom Metazoa; phylum Chordata; class Mammalia; order Primates; family Hylobatidae; genus Hylobates; species Hylobates moloch. The sequence goes on along the minus strand of NW_026652290.1, from coordinate 34,938,057 downwards.
CAGTCATTAGAAAACATTGAGATGTATGGAGATTCAAGGACCTCAGATAGCTTCCCTCAATGAGATATTAATAAGTTTATAGGCTGGAAGCGTACATCCAGGTACCTTCCAGCAAACACACGTCACACTTGGTTAGCTAAGCAAAAAAGCCCCTAAGACTGGCAAGAGTATTTCTGGGATTGAAAGAGAATCATTTATTAAGTTTTATAAATCTGAAAAACAACTTTATTAGGTACTGGTAGAAATCAAAGATCAAGCAATAGTAATACTTTCAACTGTATTGTTGTGAAAGAGAGAGTTCTTATTTTTTGGGAAACACATTCTGATTTTATTTAATAAAACATACTACAAAAAACATTCTGAACAAAATGACTGATTTTACCATTTACTCCCTGCACTGCCTCAAGCACTTTATCAATTAAGATTTTATAATGTATTTCCTTCTTAAGTGACTTTTAATATATACATTTATGTTGTTTAAATAGTATTCATTTGGAAACAATGATAGGTACAATTTCACCAACAGATTAGTTTACATCGTTAGAAAAAAATAAAAGCTGCTTAATTGAGAAAAATAATTTTATTAAAATATAGTTTTAAAATAAGACTATGTAATTTAGCTTTTCTCTTTCCCTCTCTCTCTTTTTTTTTTTAATTAGAGACAAGATCCCACTATGTTGCCCAGGCTGGTCTTGACTCCTGTGTTCAAGCGATACGCAGGCCTCGGCCTCCCAAAGTGTTGGAATTATAAGTGTGAGCCACACTTCTAGGGGGCTTTTTTCTTTTAATAGTTTTGTGATGCGTAGAAAGGCTAAAGCTGTTGAGAAACTATTGTGACTTGGATGTTCATTACAGTGACTGCTAAAATTTCTGACCTAGGCTGGGCGCGGTGGCTCAAGCCTGTAATCCCAGCACTTTGGGAGGCCGAGGCGGGCTGATGACGAGGTCAGGAGATTGAGACCATCCTGGCTAACACGGTGAAACCCCGTCTCTACTAAAAATACAGAAAAATTAGCAGGGCGTGGTGGCACGTGCCTGTAATCCCAGCTACTCAGGAGGCTGAGGCAGTAGAGTCCTAGAACCGAGATCACGCCATTGCACTCCAGCCTGGTGACAGAGCAAGACTCCGTCTCAAAAAAAAAAAAAAAAAAAAAATTCTGACCTATTGCTAAGCAAGAGGATTATAAACAATTATTGTGTTTATAAATAGAGCATATAATACCATTCAAGGAGATGTGAGTTGGAAGTTTTAAAAATGTCCTTTCTTGAAAACTTTTTGTTAACCTGCTACCCATTCAGAGAATTTATTGTTACCATTTTCAAATTATTTTCCTTGCTATAATAATTTCAAAATTTTCCTTCATTTAATTGTTAATGAGGCTGATTTCCATCCTCAGCCTCTCCAGTGCTTACTCGGTGTTGGGCTACTAATTTTCCAAATTTTTCCACTCTGCTTCCCGAGAGTGTTGTTTTGAATTGTACATTGAATTGTACAATTCAATGATTTTTATTTTAATTAGATATTTTGTGCTATTTCGAGATGATTACATAGGTTATATGCAGATACTACATCATTTTAGATCAGGGACTTGGATTTTACTGTCTGATCCCCCATGGATACCAAGGGACAGCTGTATTGAATATTAGAGTTACTTCTCCAGTGGTGTTTAGTTAAGTCCATTTACTTTCGATAGTGAATTTAGGGAGTTTTATACTAAAAACTGCTGACTAACCAGGAGGTGCTTTCAAAGCAACACCTTCCCTAGAGGATGCAACAGCTGTGAGCCATCCCCAGCACCTCTGCAAAACCACGATCAGTCCTTTGCAAGAGACCCAGGCCTCAGACTATGCAGTGACTCCCAAGTGCAGCCTGTCTCCTCACTCAACTGAGAGGCGGCCTTGGGCCCCATCAATCCAGAGAGGATCAGAGATGCCTCAAAAACCACAGAACATTTGCAACAGAAACAAGCTTATATTTCTGTTCTTCTGACAAGTAATAATTGTCAACTCCAAAGGCACTACCAAATCTGGCTCAATCTAACATAGTTACATTCTCTGGTCTGTGACCTTTCTGCTGTACATACAACCCAATCACGTCTATACCACAAGCAAACTGTCATTTTAATAATCAAATAAATGCAGATTTCACTGTGTCTTTGCCAAGTATCTACCTTCATAACTTTAGGAGGCTGGCAGAGAGAGTTAATAGTATCCACCTTTGTTAAATAGCTGAGAGAGCAAAGGTACCATTCCCAACCACACAAAAGTTTTAAGTAGCAGACCCAGCATTTTCTTTGAGATGCTTTACAAATACCTGTGTTTCCTTTTTACTGCAATATAATGCTTTGACTCTTGGAATGATTCATAATCAGAGTGCTGTTTTCTTTTTCCCAGTCAGCAAATTCACCTTACAAATACGACTTAGGCATCATGTCCCAAATGTCTCTAATAACCAGAATCACCAAAGATATTTGTTACATACCCATATTCCCAGGTCTCCATGAGCAAGGCTTGAACAGTCAGCAAATGAGTGATTATTTTCTGTTAATTAGATTCATAAAAGGAAAGATAAAAACATGACCCTGCAATGTAATGTCAGTTTCAGGGCTCAATTTAATTAGGTAAAATACCTCCTGTGTCTCTTCATTTAAATGTAGAGTAACGGTGTTTTGTAGGGTAGAGCCTGACCAGAGTCTTTGATCACGTTTGTTTTTTAGCCTCTTGAGTTATAATTATTTTTAAAGAGATGGATACTCTTCTGTGATTAGTTCCTGGTTTCCACATCTCTCTAAATCATGTTATTCCAACTTTCTAGTTTGAAAACTGGCCTTGTTGATGAAAAAATAAAGAAGCAATACAACAGCCTTGTCATAATGATTCTTTACTGTTTGCAATGTCCTTTGTACATAGCACTATTTTTATTAATCTACACAGCATCCCATTTTACAGACAAAACTAAGAGGTTGTGAGTTGCTTTGTGCATAGTGAATTCATTACCAATAGGAATTATTAAAGCAAATTTGAAAAAATTTATTTAAAATAATTAACGATTAAAAATTTCAACTCATAAACACATGACTGTTTTATTTTTATGGTTTTTTAATTTATTTACTAAGAGCTGTATCACATATAAAAACATGTAATATATATCCACAATAATGATAATCTATCATCCATATTAAAAAATAAACACTGTGTACTTCGATTTATATGAATTGTATGCAGAAAGTCAAATGTACATTAGAAAGTAGACTGGTGATTATCTGGGCCTGGGAACGGCAGTGAAGGCCTACTGTAGCTGAGCACAGTTGTCTTTTTGAGGTGATAAAAATGTTCTAAAATTATATTGTGATGATAGGCAAGTCTGTAGATGTATCATGGTTTTGCAGAGGTGCTGGGGATGGCTCACAGCTGTTGCGTCCTCCAGGGAAGGTGGTGCTTTGAAAGCACCTCCTGGATAGTCAGCCCTTTTTAGTATAAAGCTCCCTAAATTCACTATCGAAAGTAAATGGACTTAACTAAATACCACTGGAGAAGTAACCTTAAGATTAAATACAGCTGTCCCTTGGTACCCATGTGGGATCAGCTTCTAGGACCCCCCACGATAGTAAAATCCAAGTCCCTGATCTAAAATGATGTAGTATCTGCATATAACCTGTGTAATCATCTCTAAATAGCCCAAAATATCTAATACAACATAAATACTACATAGTTGTAATACTGTATTGTTTTTAATCTGTATTGCTTTTTCTCATATTTTTTTTTATTGTTTTCATTAGTATGTGGAATCCACAGATACGAAACAGGAGGTTGCCATACTAAAGATACAGAAGGCCGGCTGTATCTAGGTAATTTAATTCAGTTAATAGTTAAATATATTTTTAAATGATTCAAGAAGGAAATTATTTTTGAGTCCTGGAAGACAAACCTGCCCCAAGTCCTTCCCCCAGCCTCCTGCTGCTGGTTCCACTCACCAACAGGTTATGAAACTCCCTTTTAAACGAGCCTATCAATCAGGCTTGCTCACCTCCAGTTAATGCTAGATAGACCTATAGCTCATAATTTTGTGCAAAATTAACAAAAAGAAACTTGACTCTTCAGCTAAATCTTCAGAAAATACTGTAGCTTCCTGCTGGCTAGTTCTTCAAATTTAATAATCTACTCTACTGAAATAGAACCCTGAAGTAGATACCAGCGCTTTGGGCTAACAAACACCCTTTAATTCAGATGTTATTTCTTGCTGGAACATTTTTGTTCCATTTACAGAAAGGATGAGATTTTAAGGCCAATTATCATTTGACAAATAGAAGTTGCAAGTTTCTTTTTAATTCTATCAGCCACTTTGGTCCTGAATAATCTTAATTTTTAGTCCTCTATTAATTTTCTACTGTATTAAAATCTCACTCTCTTGTTATGTAATACTTGTTATAAAAATTGCACACATACGCTTCTGCTAGTATAATTGCAACCTAAAACCACACAAATATAATTTATATAAATATAAAATTGTGGTTATTTCAATATATGTGTATAGAAAACTGTTATAGTTTCATATTTTCTCAGTAACGCAAAAAGATAAAGATACATAAAGATACAGAGGTACACCTGTAATTATTTATCTATCTCGGGCTGTTAGCTTATTGACAATGAATCAGAATAGAGACACTGGCAATATAGTTTCTTCCACAAGGGTAATTTATTGAGAAACTGAAACTTTAGCCTAAAGGAGAAAACGTTAAGGATCTACCTGCTTCTGTGGCCAATTTTGCATTATGTTAATATGGTATGTATTTTTTGACACTTGACACATTTCAGAAAATCTGAAGTAATACTGTTGTTGAAACTCATAGCTTATGGCTCTCTGAGGTTCCAACAACAGTGTACCTCCTATAACTCCTGGAACTCTGCCACGGCATTAAACACCAAAATGGCAAGGAGGCAGGAGATATTAACAGCAAATTAAAATCCACAAATAGCCCCAGGCCCTAACTTGAGGCTTTGGAGTCGATGTCTTCCACCTCCAAGTATTTTCTGAACTAGGGGGCTTTGCAGTTTCTTGAATTTATTTTTTTTTTCGGTTCACCCTGAAGTAAGTCAGCCCAAGGACCCAAGTGCCTGTGTGAATCACTCACTAAACCAACAGGCTCCAGTAATGCACTAATGACTGTACTTACTAAAGGGCACCTTCACCAACGTGAGCTGGTGTGTAGGCTTAAAGAAAAATAAAAGGACACCACTGAACACACAACTAGAAGCTTGGCTAAATATGAACTGTTTAACCCTCATATACTTAGCAGAGAATGGGAAAGAGATAGAAAAATGTTTCCCGGGGGACATTGAAAGAGTATATTCTTAATAGGCTCATCTCTTACAGAGGCTGAACACCAGCCTAGGGACAGACAAGTAAATGGCAGAGCTGTCACATGCACACATTTCTTTTCTCGTATAACTTCCCAGGATGAAGGCCAAAATCATGGGTGACTGCTGCCCAGGAGGTAGCGGCAGCAGAACAGGGCTGAGTGAGGCTAAGGCTGCACTTGCCCAAAACAGCATCAAATACTAAGGGAGCTTAGCATAGAGATGGCAAATGGCTCAAGGGAAGAAGTCAGCCTTCTTTATCTGGATACATTTTGAACCCTGATCCTCCAGGGCAATGAAAAAAACGGTTCTCTTCAAAATGTAATTTCTTCTGCAGAATGTATTTTTTATAAGACTGTCTACACACACGCATGCACACATGCACACACACACACACACGCACGCACTCCAGAGGGAATCTTTTGTTAGGCATGAAGATGTATGCCTGTGCAAACACATTCAAATTGCTCTCACACTCTGCAGGTACTGACTGTTACCTTTCAGCATGTATATTAATCCCAAAGGTAAGAGGCAGAAAGAAAGAAAAAAACAGATGTGTTGTTGTTTTATTTTCTACACTACAGGCTATAATATCAGTATATAAAATAGAAAACAAAATTATGATACATAAATATTGGCAGTAAGCCTTAAAGTATGACTTTCTTTGGAAACTAGCTGTAAAAATAAGCCCACTTTGTTTATGAAAAACATATTACTTTTATTTTTAAATAAAACATTGAGGCTAATTATATTTTGGAGATGTTATCTTAGTTCATGTTAAGTTTGCACAATGATTGTAGACTAATAGTTCCCAGACAGATGGCCAAAAAGGTCGACATTTAGAAAAAAAAATATGGTCATGCAACGTTTCAGTGTAAATGTCTAGGCTAAAAAGTTGTGCCAAAGTTCTGGGCCATTATAAATCCAGAATGTAGCCATGAAAGCAGGAAGCTAAAATTGAGTAAAGTTAAAACGAAGTTACACATTGGTTCATTGGAGAAAGATTGAAAGCCTATTGCCAAAGTCCTTAATGAATGAGGGCGAGTCAGAGGAAGTTTTTGTCAGTTTTAGTAACAAGAGTGATGATAAGAGGAAGGCTTTGATCTTCAAAGAAAAAGAATGCTTTGAAGAGGAAGAATAATGTTTTAAAGTGGAGATGCAGAGCGGGATAATACTAATGGATTCTCTAGGCCTTACAACATGAGGTGTGGGTGAACAAGGAGCTTCCAACCTAGAAAACCAAAAAGAATATAGGGTCTTTAAAGAACAACCAGGGTTAATTTTCTGAAAATGTAAAGGATTACAACAGATTACAAGAAAAATGAAATATACTTAAACTGCATAGAATAGAAGAAGGAATTTGGTGGAGGAAGCACAAAACCGCAGGGGAATGATATTTTAGGTATGAGAAGCCTAAGGGGCTCAAGGGTCCCCTGATCCCAGGTCCAAGAGGCCTGTCAGGCTTTGTGTCAGCACCCCTGGAAGAAGGAAATGGGAAATACTCCGTGTGTGAAGAGGGCAAGCCCCCGATTCTCCCAGGAAAGTCTAAAAGGAGGTGTGTGCTCACAAGAAGGCAAGAAAACATAATATATTTTCTGTATTACGGGTTGGATTTCCATAGGGTGAGGTGGAGAGATTGTCAAATGGACAGGCAATTTGCAAAAGATGTGGGGCAGCCAGAAAGGTCGGACTGATGTCCTCTCCATTACCCACTTTCTCACACAATGCCTGGCACAAAGTAGATGATCTCTAACTACTGAATTGAGTATTAACATGCACAACGTCAACAAGAAACCCCTTCATGCCAATGTCTGCCACCCAGGGAAACTGAGCTACCACCCACACAGCTGTGTGTCACAGCCAAGGGGCCAGGACGAAAGTGAATCTGGACAATAGCATAAACCTAGATTAAAATGGTACCTATTTTTGGAATAATAAATTTAATTCTCATCACTAGACTCTGAATTTGTAAATGTCAATGAAAAATATACATTATAACCATATTTTCTCAGTGAATACTTAAGCAAATTAAAGAAAGTCATTTGGCTCCTGTGACAAAACAACTTGGTTATGGTGTGTACACAATTCTGATTGTGGAGCCACTATGCCTTTGCTGTGGTGCTCTTGAGTGGTGACAATGTGCTAGCAGCCCTTGCTCACTCTCGGCACCTCCTCGGCCTCAGGGTCCACTCTGGCCACGCTTGAGGAGCCCTTCAGCCCAGCGCTGCACTGTGGGAGCCCCTGTCTGGGCTGGCCAAGGCCGGAGCCAGCTCCCTCTGCTTGCGGGGAAGTGTGGAGGGAGAGGCACAGGTGGGAACCGGGGCTGCGCATCGCACTCACAGGCCAGCACAAGTTCCAGGTGGGCACGGGCTTGGCAGGCCTGGCACTCCGAGCGGCTGGCTGGTGCCGCTGGCCCCGGGCAGTGAAGGGCTTAGCACCCGGGCCAGCAGCTGCTGACCAGCCACGCCACACCATGCCATGCTAGAATTCTCACTGGGCCTCAGCCGCCTCCCCGCAGGCCAGGGCCTGGGACCTGCATCCCACCATGCCCGAGCTCCCCCGCAGTGGGCTCCCACGGGGCCCAAGCCTCCCCGACAGGGGGCACCCCCTGCTCCACGGCGCCCAGTCCCATTGACCACCCAAGGGCTGAGGAGTTCAGGTGCGCAGCGCGGGACTGGTGGGCAGCGGGATCCCCTAGGCTAAACCAGCTGGGCTCCTGACTCAGGTGGGAACCTGGAGAACTTTTATGTCTAGCCAGAGGATTGTATATGCACCAATCAGCACTCTGTGTCTAGCTCGGGGTTCATGGATGCACCAGTCAGCACTCTGTATCTAGCTAATCTGGTGGAGACTTGGAGAACTTTTATGTCTAGCTAAAGGATTGTAAATACAACAATCAGCACTCTGTATCTAGCTCAAGGTTTGTAAACACACCAATCAGCACTCTGTGTCTAGCTCAAGTTTTGTAAATGCACCAATCAGCACCCTGTGTCTAGCTCAAGGTTTGTAAATGCACCAATCAGTGCTCTGTGTCTAGCTAATCTCTTTTACATCTAGCTAGAGGATTGTAAATACACCAATCAGCACTCTGTGTCTAGCTCAGGGATTGTAAATGCACCAATCAGCACCCTGTCAAGATGGACCAATCAGTTCTCTGTAAAATGGACCAATCAGTTCTCTGTAAAATGGACCAATCAGCTCTCTGTAAAATGGACCAATCAGTTCTCTGTAAAATGGACCAATCAGCTCTCTGTAAAATGGGCCAATCAGCAGGATGTGGGTGGGGTCCGATAAGGGAATAAAAGCAGGCTGCCTCAGCCAGCAGCGGCAACTCACTCCTGTCTCCTTCCACAGCATGGAAGCTTTGCTCTTTCGCTCTTTGCAGTCAATCTTGCTGCTGATCGCTCTTTGGGTTCGCACTGCCTTTATGAGCTGTAACACTCACCGTGAAGGTCTGCAGCTTCACTCCTGAGGCCAGTGAGACCACGAACCCACTGGGAGGAACGAACAACTCCAGACACGCTTCCATAAGAGCTGAAACACTCACGGCGAAGGTCTGCGGCTTCACTCCTGAAGCCAGTGAGACCACGAACCCACCACAAGCAAGAAACTCCCAACACATCCAAAAATCAGAAGGAATAAACTCTGGACCCACCATCTTTAAGAACTGTAACACTCACCGCGAGGGTCTGCAGCTTCATTTTGGAAGTCAGTAAGACCAAGAACCCACCAATTCCGGACACACTCTGACACAGTTATTTTGGAGTGCACAGTAGAATGCCCTCATTATATTTTAGTAGAGGTCACTTGCACGAAAAATAGCTTAGAATAAAAAGGGGAAATCAGAGAGAAGGCTGTAGGTGGGTGGAGCACTTCCTAGAGATATCTTTGAAGGGACTTTTGAGAGATGAGCAATTAAGAAGGCATCAGAGGCAGGGCAGCCATAAGGAGTGGGCACAAAGATCTCTGTTCTGAGATCTCACTTAAGATGGTGGAGAGTTCACTCAAAATGGAGACCCATAAGTTTCAGAAAGAAAATTATACTTTCAAGATATTTGGGTTTTTTTACATTGTTCATCTCTCTCACGTTTATTATTCCATAGGTGAAGTTTCATAGGTTCTACTGTTTCTGCTGAAAGATCAGAGGACTTTTGGATCCACTCTTGGCTCAGAGGTAGATGGTACAGGAAACATCCCTATACTATATCTGCCTGGGGCCTAAGTGATAGAAGAGTTGAGCTCAGGTGGAAGAGACGTTGGGGACAGTTCTATCTATCATTCAACTGCCTCTTCCTGCCAGGAGACACAACTTCCACTGGTACACTGAGGGGTATGGGATTTTATTTTATGAAGCAAGATAATAATTCACTGACTATTATCGCCAATCATAGCTATTATTTATCTTTTGTAAGGAATAACTACCCACAATGATAAAAACAAGTAGTATCTATTAAGCAATCACACTATGCTGGACACTGCTCCATCCTTCACATATTCTTAACTTCTTAAACACCCCCTTGTATCCCACGTTCCAGATGAGACTCTAGAGGGCAGTGAGCTTAAAGGAATTCCCGAGGCCACACACCTGGGAAATGAGGGCACCAGGATGGGGCCTCAGGAGTAGGCACCTGGTGCATGGTGAGGTTGCTGTACAAATGGGCCATGGGCAGCAGCCCATAAGATTCCTGTAGTTTCCAAACTATGACCTCTCACAAGGTGCATCCCCACCTCTTTGCATGACCCCAAGAAATCCCCCCGTTCTTCTGCAGGCTCGTGCCCCGTTTCATTTTTCTTGAGTCCACCCTGGCACTTGGATAAACTCCCTGAGGTTTCATACTTGTGCTGTTTAAAGCTGCAGCTGACCAAATCTCAGACAGACTTCGGATCCCTTTTTCTCTTTAGCACACAGAACAGGACGACCTCTGACGGTTCTCACTCATGGCTGTGACTCCAAGAACATCCACAGCCACATTGCTGAGTTCCTGGCGGCATTACTTAGAGTCCTCTCTGAAATTTTAAGTGCCTACTCACTACCTTACTAGCATATAGGAAGTGCCTATAGAAAATCCTTTGTGAGTCGAAATCTCACCATCCTGATACGTTCCAGCTTGGCTAAAACTCATCTCAACCAGTACACAGGTAATCAATAATAGTTTCTCTTTCTTCTCTTGGTTAAGAATGGGTAGCATGAACTGGGACTCTGGGGGTCTATGAGGCAGGTTACATGGATCTTCACCTTCCTGCCTGGAGCTGCCAAACAGCATCGATTCCAGCCCATGCAGAGCCAACCCTCAGGAATCAAGGGGCACATGGGCTATGTATGCATTGTGTGACTAAAAGGTCTCAGTGAGCTGGATGCTACATGTTTTCTAGGAACAAACACAGGACAATTAAAACTTGCATGCCTCCAGAGTCTTTGCTTTGGACTCCAGAAGCATAGGACATCAGCTTCTCTACCCTGAATATCATATACATCAAAGTTCAAGGGCAGACTCTCTGCAACGAAGCGGAAAGCATGAAGTTTACTGTTCTTAGCTCCTTGAGGCAGGCCCTGGCCAGTGTGTGCCTATACCCTGACGTAAGCCATGGACAGCTAGTGGGAAAGGTGTTTTTGGTTTTTTTTTTTTCCGTTTTTTTGTTTTGTTTTGTTTTTGACAGTACCATAGATAGAGGTGGGGGAGAGTCAGATGAAGAGAGGTCTTGGATCCAGTTAGATGTGCTGTACAAGGATGCCCCTAAGGCAGCAGGGCTCAATTCTGCATTTTGTCCAAGGCAGAGAGAAAACTCTATTTTTGTTATTGTCTAGAACCAGAGGAAAGACCAAAGTAGCTTTACCTGCAGAAGAAAATTCTATCATAACCTTCATGCCTTTAGTACTTAGGGCAAAAGGACAGGTAATGGGGAAGAAACTCAACCATAGAAAAAATAAAAGGATATTCCAGAACTTTTTCTCCCATTGGCTTCTCAAGAATAAGTTCATCTGCTTGGGCAGTGTTTTTGAGAACCAGAGAAGCCTGATGCCTAGGCTAGAGACCAAATGAGGGCAGCATGTAGGGACAGGGCATAACCTTGTCTTGAGGCCACATCAGGAGATGCTAGGTTCTGGTGACAAGTCACACCCATCTACTGGGACAGGTACCAGGGAAGAAATTCTTTAAGGCAGACAAAATACCACAACCTAAGGGTATGGTGGAAGACATTACATGATTGTTTAGTAAACTCTTGTGTTTCAAAATGTGGCCCTTGAACCAGGAGCTCTATGGAACTTGGTCCAAGTGAAGAATCTTGAGCCTTTCCTAGACCTAATGAAACACAACCTGCATTTTATGCAGACCCCTGGATCATCCTCACAAACACCAAAGTTTGAGCCCTACCATTTTAGTTCAGTGGTTCTCAAATGTAACTGCATATTAGACTCTCTAGAGGAGCTTTTAAAATGAAACTGACCTTAAACTCCATCTTCCAGGTTTTCTGAACACCGCATACTCTGTGCTGTGGGCCCTTTTTTTTGCTAGAGTCCCTTCCTCTCACTACCTCTTAATTACAAGATTTTGCCATTGGCCCTTTTCCTCATGAATATCCTCACTGTGTGATTTCATCCACCTTTTGGGAGTTTACAATGACCTACACCACCATATTCTTCAAATCCTTTTTTTTAACATTTATTCTAAGTTCAAGGGTGCATGAGCAGGATGTGCAGGCTTGTTACATGGGTAAACATGTGTCTTGGGGATTTGTTGTACAGATTATTTCATCACCCAGGTATTAAGCCTAGAATCCATTAGTTACTGTTCCTGATTCTCTCCCTCCTCCCACTCTTGGCCCTCTGGTAGGGCCAGTGTGTGTTGTTGCCTCCAAAGTGCCCACATGTTATCATCATTCAGGTCCCACTTATAAGTTAGAACATGTAGTAGTTTTCTGTTCCTGTGTTAGTCTGCTAAGGATAATGGCCTCGAGCTCCATCAATGTACCTGCAAAGGACATCTCATTATTTTTTGTAACTGCATAGTATTTTGTTCTGTTTATGTGCCACATTTTCTTTATCCAGTCTATCATTGATGGACATTTAGGTTGGTTCCATGTCTTTGCTATTGTGGTAGTGCTGCAATGAATGTAAAAGTGCATGTGTCGTTATAATAGAATGATTTATATTCCTTTGGGTATATACCAAGTAATGGGATTGCTGGATTGAATGGTATTTCTGTCTTTAGGTCTCTGAGAAACAACCACAATGTCTTCCACAATGGTTGAAATAATTTGCTCTCCCACCAACAGTACAAATGTGTTCCTTTTTCTCCACAGCATCAACAGCAGGTTATTTTTTTACTTTAATAATTGCCATTCTGACTGGTGTGATATGATATGGTTTTTATTTGCATTTCTCTAATGATCAGTGATGTTGAGCTTTTTTTTCATAGGTTTGATTCTTAAAGATGCTGGATATAAGACCTTTGTAGATGCATAGTTTGCAAACATTTTCTCCTATTCTGTAGGTTATCTGATTGTTGATAGTTTCTTTTGCTGTGCAGAAGCTTTTTAATTTAATTAGATCCCATTTGCCAATTTTTGCTTTTGTTGCAATTGCTTCTAGTGTCTTCATTATGAAATATTTGCCTATGCCTATATCCTGAATAGTATTGCCTACTATGCCTTCCAGGATTTTTATTTTTGAGTTTTACATTTAGCTCTTGAACCCATTTTGAATTGATTTTTATATATAGTGTAAGGAAGGGGTCCAGTTTCAATTTTCTTCATATAGCTAGCCAGTTATCCCAGTACCATTTATTAACTAGAGAATCCTTTCCCTATTGCTTGTTTTTGTCAGGTTTGTAAAAGACCTGATAGTTGTAGATGTGTGGCCTTATGTCAGGTTCTCTATTCTGTTCCACTGGTCTATGTTTCTGTTCTTATACCAGTGCCATGTTATTTTGGTTACTGTAGTCTTGTAGTACAGTTTTAAGTCAGGTAGCATGATGCCTCTAGCTTTGTTCTTTTTGCTTAGGATTTCCTTGGCTATTGGGCTCTTTTTTGGTTACATATAAATTTTAAAATAGTTTTGTCTAGTTTTGTGAAGATTGTCAATGGTAGTTTAATGGGAATAGCATTGAATCTATGAATTGCTTTGGGCAGTTTGGCCATTTCACAATATTGATTCTTACTATTCATGAGTATGGCATGTTTTTCCATTGGTTTGTGTCATCTTTTATTTATTTGAGCAGCGGTTTGTAGTTGTCCTTGTAGAATTTCTTCACTTCCCTTTTTAGCTCTATTCCTAGGTATTTTATTCTTTTTGTGGCAATTGTGAATGTGAGTTTATTTGTGATATGGCTCTCAGCTTGACTGCTTTTGGTGTGCAGGCATGCTAGCACTTTTTGCACGTTTATTTTGTATCCAGAGACTTTGCTGAAGTTGCTTATCAGCTTAAGAAGCTTTTGGGCTGAGACAATGGGGTTTTCCAGATATAGGATCATGTCTTCTGCAAATAAAGATACTTTGACTTTCTCTTTTCCTATTTGAATACCCTTTATTTCCTTCTCTTGCCTGATTGCCCTGGCCAGAACTTCTACTACTATGTTGAACAGAAGTGGTGAGAGCAGGCATCCTTGTCTTGTGCTGGTTTTCAAGGGGAATGCTTCTAGCTTTAGCCCATTCAGAACAATATTGGCTATGGGTTTGTCATATATAGCTCTTATTATTTTGAGTTTTGTTCTTTCAATATCTAGTTTATGGAGAGTTTCTAACATGAAAAGATGTTGAATTTTGTTAAAGGCCTTTTCTATGTCTATTGATATGATCATGTAGTTTTTGTCTTTAGTTGTGTTTATGTGATGAATCACATTTATTGGTTTATATATGTTGAGCCAATCTGCAAACAGTCTCTTGGACCACAGTGCAATCAAATTAGAAATCATGACTACAAAATTCACTCATAACCATACAATTACATGGAAATTGAATGACCTGCTCCTGAATGACTTTTGGGTAAATAATGATATCAAGACAGAAATCAAGAGGTTCTTTGAAATTAATGAGAACAAACATACAATGTATCAGAATCTCTGGGACACAGCTCAGATAGTGTTAAGAGGGAAATGTATAGCACTAAATGCCCTCATCAAAAAGCTAGAAAGATCTCAAGGCAACAACTTGACATCAAAACTAAACTAGAGAACCAAGAGCAGCCAAACCCCAAGGATAATGGAAGAAAGAACCGGAATCAGAGCTGAACTGAGGGAGACAGAGACACATAAAAAACATTGAAAAGATCAATGAATCCAGGAGCTGGTTTTTTGAAAAAATTAATAAAATAGATTTACCTCTAGCTAGACTAATAAAGAAGAAAAGAGGAGAGATTCAAATAAACACAATCAGAAATGGTAAGGGAGATATTACCACTGACCCTATAGAAATATAAACAACCATCAAAGAGTATTATTAACATCTCTATGCATATAAACTAGAAAAGCTAGAAGAAATTATATAAATTCCTGGACACATACACCCTCCCAAGACTGAACCAGGAAGACATTGAATCCCTGAACTGATCAACAATGAGTTCTAAAATTGAGGCAGTACTAAATAGCCTACCAACCAAAATAATATCAGGACCAGATAGATTCACAGCTGAATTTTACCAGGTATACAAAGAATAGCTAGTATCATTCCTACTAAAACTATTTCAAAAATAAATGAAAAAGAAGGATTCCTCCTTAACTCATTCTATGAGGCCAGCATGATCCTGATACCAAAACCTGGCAGAAATACACACACACACACACACACACACACAACAAAAGCAAACCAAAAAAAAGAACTTCAGGCCAATGTCTTTGATGTACATCAATGCAAATATCCTCAACAAAATACTGGCAAACTGAATCCAACAGCACATTAAAAAGCTTATCCATCATGATCAAGTAGGCTTCATTCCCAGGATGCAAGGTTGGTTCAAATCCTTATTTTTAACCCAGATTTCTCATTGATTGTTCCAGCTTCAGTGAACTTTTTGCAGATATTTTAATTATTGCCCATTTGAAACAGAACTCATGTGTTACTCCTCCTACTCAAGCATACACTTCTTCCTGGATATTATTTCTTAATTTGTGGCACCAATGTCCCTTCAGGCACTGAAACTATCTCACATGTGCACGGTCACCAGGCCCTTCTGTTTTTTCTGTCTTCTCTCCTCAGCTGCTCTTTCTCTCCATTCCCACTGCCATTGACTTAATTCCACGTCTCATCATTATACACCAGAGCCATTTTCTTAAGTCTTAACTTTTCAGATCTATACAGTAGATTCTTATCAAAAAGAGCTTTCCAAAATTTAGATCCAATGATGTCATTCATCTGCTTCAAACTGCCTGAAAGCTCCAAATCTCCTGATTATAAACACCCAAGTAGTTTTTTACATTTTAGAAAATCCACCATTTTCTGCCCCTAGCCAACAACCCTCCGCATCACTGATGACCTCAAACTTCACCAGGCAGCAGTCCTAAAGCTTGGCAGGTCCCCAAACACAGCCTGCTGTTTTAGGCTTCTGTGCATTTCATACACTATCGCCATTTCTAGGGATGGCTTGTCTCTTTCTTTGACATCAAACGAATTCATACTTTAAATATTGCTAAAACATTACCCTGAACCTCCCTTGTAGAATCAGCTCCTCAGTTATATGTATGATTTATTTTTTTTTTCAGTGTATTTTGGGGTCTGAATCACACCTTACCTGTTTAGCTGTCTACATCCTATACTGGTCTGCAAGTTTCTCATGAACAAGGTCAATGTCTGTGCAAGTCCCAAGCCTCTTTCTTGTAGATCCATTTACCACCTTTCCCTGGTAGGAGGAGTACTTACCATGACTTTCTTCCTCTAGTAGAATCTTCAGTCACACCTGTGCTTCCTTCATGGCTCCTTTTATCTTGAACAGGTGATCAGGTTCCATTGATGATCCCACCTCAAAGGTCTGATGACATTATCTCATACCTATAGGTTGCAGTAACATCTGGCGTTTGCCAATCTCTGTTCAATTCACTGTCTTCTGTTAAAGTATTCAGTTCTTCCATCATCTCTTTAATCAACTTCTTCATGAAAGTCCCTTAATTTTTAATACTCAGAGTAGCTCTGTTTTCCTGTTTGGATTTTGACTTATGTAATGCCATACTCAACTTTGTAGCATTAATACCTAACCCAATGCCAAGCACATTATGAGAGCTCAAAAAATGTTCATGTACTTATAGAATGAATAGGTGGAAAGGATTTAATAGACAGAACTTGTGATGAAAATACAGGCAGGGTTGAGAAAAGGACTAAAGAAAGGCATCAGAAATGATACTCACATGTCTAGTCTACTGCATAGTAAATTGAGATGCCATGAAGAAACACTGAAGAGTCTACAAGAAGACATGGTTGACAAGGAAAAAGAATTCACCAGTGATTTAAGTTTTTTCACTAAAAATGTTTCAACACTCTATTGTCCCATTATATGCTATAACCTAACATTTTTAATAATTCTCTGAGAGAGCACAAAAATTTTATTGGCTCCCAAGTACAGAAGTGGACATGTTTCTGAATTCTACTGAAAACCCTCTTTTTAAAAAAAAGACTGAGATAAATTTATATCTCATAATAATTCATTTGTTTAAAGGTTATATAATCCAGTGATTTTTGCATATTCTCAAAGTTGCATAACCATCACCACTATTTATTTCCAGAATACTTTCAATGCAAAAGAAAGTCCATGACCAATAACACTCCTCTTTTCCCCTCCCTCCAGCCTTTGGCACCACTACTCTATGTTCTAGCTCTATGGAGACGCCTATTCTGGAAATTTCATATAATGGAGTTATACAACAGGTGGGTTTTTTGTTTGTTTCTAGCTTCTTTCATCTTAAGTTTTAATATTCATTTCATTTCAATAGTTAAATTGAAGATTCAATAAATGATAAGCAAAGTAATGGAAAAATTGCTCTTATAATATCCTAGAATAAAATTTTGAAGATACAATGATAGAAGAGGCTTAATACTAGTTAAAATTACAGAAAAATCACATGCTGAATTTCTCAAAATTGTGCATAATTTCTAGCACTGATAATATTTTTTCTGCTGATTAATTAATAAGATTGCATTTATAATATTTATCTCTCCCTGTTTAGAAAAATATATTTAGAAGGATTTGGAAACCCTTATAATAAATGTAACCATAACTATGCATAGAGCTTGTAGAAGCATCCTTATTTTCTCTTTTCTCCAAACTGAAAGATACAGTAGTCCAAGTGTAACATTCAATCCTCATCTAGCATGGCTTTAAGTTCCACAAAGCCTCATCCCATGTGCTTTTTTTTTTTTTTTTTTTTGCCAGCTTCAGGTAGTTGGTCTCTGGATTCCCAGCAACTATATATGGCCATCAGGGCAGAGAAAAGAGTGTTATTACTAGCATCATACTGTTTTTCATATAAGTAATAGGACCCCTAAGTCCATACCCAATAGAAACCATGTCATAAATGTGAAAAAGTGTTAATTTGTGAAACCTACACTTGCAAGCCCATCTGACTTCTTATCGATGTTCTTCAAGCACTCCACGTCTCAGCCCAGCGCTAAGGCCGGAGACAGTGTTTCATTCTTCTGTGGATCAGAAACCTAGTTCTATGAAATCTAAGAACACACTATGAAAAAACAAAACAAAACAAAAAAACACAAAAAAGCAAGGAAACTTATACAACATTTATATCTGCATCTATGAATGTGTTCATGAAGATATTAGAGATTAGAGTAATTCAAGCCACCAAATACTAATTACATAGCTACAATATGCAAAACAGAGGGGCAGGTTTTCAGGAATACAGAGCTGAATTAGACTTTAGAGCTGTACCCAAAAACTTAAATGCTACTGCAAGCAAAGCTAACCTGAGTAGCTTTCAGTCTACTAAGATGAAGTAAGAATACCTTGCCCTATCAGTGTAACTGACTGTAGATAAAGAAACTATTTGAGGACTCTGAGAAATTTAATTATAGCCTGTGGACTGGGGATGGAAATAAAACTCATAAAATGTCAATACAGCAATGATTTTAGCTTTTTCTTCCCCTGTCTTCAGGCACAGACTCTGGGCAGACTGAACCTGAGAACTGCCCAGAAAGTGTATCCAGGAGAAACTCTCAGGTTTGAGGACCTAGAGAGGGTGCCAAAAAAAGAGTGAAAAGTGTGGTGGAATTCCTTGATTTTCCTCTTCTCTCCAGAGCCTGCCCTAGAAGCAAGCCCAGCCCCATAGCTGCACCCCCAAGGTAGAGGAGGCACCATTGGCAGCCAAGGTTCTCTATTGTACCCCAGAGGCAGAATTAGTCACAGATGGTGAGCAACAATGTAGAGAGGCTGAAACCCTGACTTTGTGGCCAGAGTACCAGGTTGAGCAACCACAGAGAGCTGGACAGTGTCATGGGTTTGCAGGGAGAAAGGAGTTCAAGAAAGCAATGCCATGCAGTCATGTTTGAAGTCTTGGGCCCCCCTACAAAATGTACATGTGTGAAACATATCAAAAATAGAATAATAAAGGCTTTGAGAATCAATCTGTGGTGTACTTTTCCACCTGCCTAATAATTGTCCACCAAAGCTCTTGCAAAATTGACCTTATGTAATGAGAGGAATGAGCAGAAGCAGAAGCATTGTTGTGATAGAGAAGCACTCTCTGGTGAAGCTTCTTCAGGTGCTTTTCTGATAATGTGTTGGCTAACTGTCGCAAAACATTTTAATAATAAGGAGATGTTATTGTCCTTTGACTTTCCAGATATTCAGCAAGAAAAATATCTTGAGCAAGCCAAAAATGTGTTGTCATAACCTTTGCTTTTGACTAGCCCACTGTTGCTTTGACTGGACCACTTTGACCTCTTAGTAGCCATTGCTTTGATTGTGCTTTGTCTTCAGGATCATACTGATAAAGCCACATTCCATCTCCTGTGAAAATTCTTGGAAGAAATGCTTCAATATGTTGATCCCATGTATTTAAAATTTCCTTAGAAAGCTCTGCTCTTGTCTGCAGCTGATGTGGGCCCAATGGTTTTGGCACCATTTGGCATTCAAGTAGGTTAACAGGAAGAATACTGAAAGAGACCATTTGCACTTCTCCATAGTTACCAGATCTGAGCATTGTGTTAATGATAGACATAACACCATGTATTCTCCACTGGTTAAAGGCATATGCTGTATCAAGTGGAATGTTTGTTCAACTTCAGTTTTTTAGTTAGAATTGTGTACAATGAACCAATTGAGATGTTTATGGTGTTGGCTATTGTTTCACCCACCAGTCTTCAGTGCTTTTCAATTACAGCATAAACAAGATAATTTTTTTTCTTGCAAGCTAATGTGAATGTAGATTGTCTGCTGCTGCGAACTTCATCTTCGAAATCATCTTGTCACTTCTTAAAATGAGTTAACCATATATAAACTGCTGATTTTTGAGGGGTCATTGTGCCTATAAACTTTCTATAAAGCAACAATGATTTCCACATTCTTTCATCCAAGCTTCACCACAAATTTGATATTTTTTCTTGCTTCAATTTTAGCAGAATTCATGTTGCTCTGATAAGAATGCTTTCCATACGAAAGTTGTTCTTGTCCTTCTTAGTGTCTCAAACTAGATCATGTTCAAAAATGCTATATTACACTAATAAGAGTTTATTTTGGTGCAAAAAAATTGATAATATGCATTTTTCATTAACCTTTTGAAGACCCCTTGTATGAGCAAGATCTACATGCTGAAAATTAATACATACTGATTAAAGAAATCAAAGACCTAAATAAATGGAGGGACTTGCTGTGTTAATGGATCAGAAAAATTAATATAGTTTATTTAACAACTCTTCACCAAATTTATACTAGGTTATCTCAATTACAATAAAAATCTAAGCAATATTTTTGTAGATATAGATAAACTGATTTTAAAATAGTATCAAAAAGCAAAAAAAAAAAAACTAGAATAGTCAAAATGTTTTCAAAAAGTAGAATAATGTTGGAAGACTCACATTACCAGGTACAAAACTTCAATAGTCGACATTATGAGCAAAAATATAGATACCAAATAAAGTCCAAAAATAGATCCACAGTAATATTGTCGATTGTTGTCTAATAAATTGACAAAAAATAATTCAATGGATAATCTTCTCAAGAAAGGGTGCTAGAACAATGGGAACACAGATGGATGGCAAAGAAATAGCATGAGACAATTTGATGAGATGATGTGATTTTCTGTGTTCTCATTGTGGTGGAGGCTAAATAGCTCTATGCAGGTATTAAAGCTCATAAAACTGTATATCAGAAGAAGTGAATGTTATTGTATACAATAAAAAAAGCACTTGAGCTATTGTCTATAAAACAGCTACTGTATAATGGAAAGGATCCAGAAGAAAAAAAATCAGTTTCAGCTCTATTGTTTCACGTTTATGAATCTGGACATTTTGACAGTTCTATTCTTATTTTCTTTATCTATGAGGTAGAAACATTAATATATTTCTCCAAATATTGGTAAGAGTGTCATAAATGAGATAATGTGTGTAAAAGAAGTTCATATAACAAATAATTATACAAATATTGAATATAATTGTCATAAAACATTTATCAAAAAAATTTAAAAGAGAATCTTGAAATACTTGTTTAAGGGGTATATTATTTAAACTCCAAGCAAGAAAGACTGCACATTAACTGGATAATTTTAGGATAGTTTACGTAAGTGACTATTCACAAAGATGTGTGCAGAGTGTAGGAAGACCACAAGGACTCTGGAGCCAGCAACAATCAAGGGGAATGTTGATAGGTAATGTCAATGCTGTCATTCGACACTCGAAATCTCAAAGCCACTACTGTTAGAAAGGAAAACAGAAAAAGTTCATTAACAGGAAACAGCTCTTGGAGCCCCAGTCTTACAGCTGCTCATGCAGCCTAAATTGGTCATTGCAGCTGCTTATTCCACTACCTCCTCTTTGTCCCTCTCCTTCTGCTGTATTGCAGTTGCAGAGGTTGTTTACCTAGTGGAATGAATCAAACTTATTTCACTGGGATTTGATTCCTTGGTGGCCTGTTGGTGGTGGTAGGTTTTTTGTTTGTTTGTTTGTTTGTTTTTGGGGGTGTTGAATAATTTTACTGGCCAGTACTTTTTGACAAGAGGCTAATAGGAGGCTCCCCAATAAATCCTCTGACCCAGACATAGTCTCCCTTATCCCCACTGTATAACAGCAAGCTAAATTTACTTTGGTAATTGAGATCAATCCCTACAGCCACCACAGTGACATCTGTATCTGTTTGTTTTATAGCTTGAGGAAGCCAAAATGGCAAGTGGCAATCTCAGCTTCCAGCTCAATGGAAGGGTGATAATATTCCTGGATGGAAGCACTCATTCCTTATTTATTAGGCCCTCTAAATATACAAGGCCTAAGTTGTGGGAACAGAAGGAAAAAAATTCAAGTAGGTTAACAGGAAGAATACTGAAAGAGACCATTTGCACTTCTCCTTAGTTGCCAGATCTGAGCATTGTGTTAGTGATAGACATAACACCATGTATTCTCCACTGGTTAAAGGCATATGCAACAAACATAAGAGTGTAGTCCCACATCATGAGGTGTGTGCTCTAACTAGCGCCATATTTGAAACTTCAACAAGCCGTTCACTATTCCATCAGGCCAGATGCTTCTGAGGCATGGGGATCTTGGTAAGAACCCATGAACCTCATGCTTGCAAGCCCATTACTACACTTCCTTTGCCATAAAATACATCTCTTGGGCAGAGGCAACATTGTGTGTCAATGAATATGGCATTCTGTAAGTCCAGGAATAGTAGTTGTGAAAGAAGAGCTGCAGGTAGGAAAACCAAATCTGTAAGTCAAGTATGTGCCTACCCATGAAGTGCAAGGATTTGGGTCTAATATGTTCAGCAGCCACCATGTGGCTGACTGGTCCCCTGGAGGGGTGGTGAAAGGTGAATCTCAGAGTTAGTTCTGCTGTTTGGCATGTTGGTCACTCATCCCTTTTCCTTCCTTGTGATCTCCTTCTGCTGCTCTCCATGGTCCAAACCCAACCACAAATCAGTGTCAAGACTTTCAGATTTTTCTATTTTCAAAGTAGAAACTCTGAATTCCATGGGACACTCTAGTATCTTTTCTCCCTGTCTCTCATTCCCACCCTCTCTCCACCTTCACTCTTCCCCTTCAGCTATAACACCAGACTATTTTTTTGTTTCATTTTTATTGATACAGTAATTTCCTTCACAATATGATGGGTGAGGATAAATAACTACTTCTGTATAATGCTGTATTTAATTTTTGTTTTGTATTTGATCACTGAGATAACATTCTTTCGTGGCTGTAGTAAACTTTACATGTATTTCTCCATGTCAAATCCCACATTTAAAATTCCCCTGTCATTATTATGATCCACAGGAAGGTGTCAAATTATGCCACCAACTCCGTGAAATTTAGTGATGGCTGAAAACCAAAGCCCTTCTAACATTCAACATACAAACATCGGCCAGTAGATAAAATGTATTTTCTCATGTGTGTCTAGTTCTCTCCTTTTATTCTGGAGAATAAAGCTGGCATCTAAATCACAGGGAGCTAGAAGTCTACTGGCATTCCATTATACAAGGCCTCCCATTGGAAATCAGGCTTCAGGCACAATAAATAAAACAGAGCTAATGGTGGCAATGAATTGGAGAGCTGAGAATGTATATGGCTATCATGAGGAAAAGGGTGACTGTTTCATTATTGCTGCTTGGCAATATTTCACTGTTGTATGTGTATGGAAACTATTCACATGATAGAGAACTTTCATAATGCAATAGTTTTTCTTTTGTGCTGTAACAGGAAAAAGGTAAAATTCAAAACCACAAATTAAATCCTTAACTTCCAGATGGAACCTCATCACTGAAGAAATGAATATTAAGCTTTTTAATGATCTGTAAGAAATGCAAAACAATGTCAACATCAGTGTTTTGGATTGTAATGAACCTGTGGTTAACCTTTCAAGATACGCAGCCAACAGCTTGTGCAACAAAAATGGGCTCCAGATAGAAATGATATTTCTCACCCAGCAGGGTGTTTTCCATTAAATTAAAATGTTCAATATTTCTGCACACATTAGCTTTACTAATTGAAACTAACTTAATGCTCTCAAAAGGCTTAAGAAGCAAACGTGGAGGAACACTGGTATTGAGTGGATTGTGCTGACTGATTAGCAATGTGTTTCTGTAAACAGGCAGCACAGTGGTTGGCCTACCTGTTGGTGTACTATTAGACCTTGATGAAAAATGTTAATTTTCATTTGCATTAATGGCCTTTGACGCCGGTGCTTCACACACTGTTTGCTGGCCTTCTCAGTAGGTACGGATGCCAGGCTCCCTCAGGATGGCTTGCCATTTGCATTAAGTATTTATCACAGAGAGAAATAGTCATGGCCTGGCACAACACAGACGATGGATTTGGAGAAATCCAAGCAAGTCCCTGGGGATAGAGAAAAAGGAATGTGAGGCTTTTGCTTTCCTGAGATTTGATGGAATCTTTGAAAAGCTGCTCACCTTTTTCAGATGGCATGACTACAAGTAGTCTACATTTGTTTATGTCAAGTTGTAAAATTTACCATGTCTATTTATATATACATTCAGTAGCCAGTCACGTAGTCGACAAATAGTTTTGTTCAGTGACTACACATATTAGACACAGCTTCAAGAAACTGCTCTGATATAATTTCCAATTCTAGTGGTAAGAACTAGTTGATAAATATCTCTGTGTTGGCATAACCTCAGGGAGAACCTTTCTGTCCCTTCATAAGAAGATGATCTCTTAGACTGACTCATTCCAAATGTGAAGCTGAGAATGCCTCCTGTGTGCCATTGCTCTGCATGGGGTTTACTGGAGAGGGGAGTAACACTTGGGGAATTCCAGAACAGAGCTGAATATAAAAGGAAATGCAAATAGCATGTAAAAAAAAAAAAAGCAAAAAAAAAAAAATGAGAAGAGACGGAACTTGAAAATGAGAAGGAACGACACAAAAACAGGTTAAAAAAAAAAAAAAAAGCAAGAAATTGAAGCAACCCCCTCTAAACCCAGCAGCAACAGAGCATCCTGTGGCTGGTACCAGCAGTGACTCCATTCACACTCAACTTTTGTTGGGTACATGTCACAGATTTCATTAATTCCTCCCCAAAAAGCAATGATAAATATGTAGCGTATATTTTATATGATAGAATGAAAATGCTTTCTTATGTTCCTTGAGGTGCTATTATACAGACACCTTCTATCGAAAATATAAGTATGACATAGGTTTTGAAGCTCGCTATCTTTATCTT
Source organism: Hylobates moloch (assembly GCF_009828535.3). Lineage (NCBI taxonomy): Eukaryota > Metazoa > Chordata > Mammalia > Primates > Hylobatidae > Hylobates > Hylobates moloch. The sequence goes on along the minus strand of NW_026652290.1, from coordinate 34,913,381 downwards.
GGAAGTGTCGCAACAGATCTGCTTATTTACAGTGAAGACAGTGCTTCTCACTGGAGTCTTTCAAAATCTCTCCACAAACGATGATCTTAGGCTATGCCGTTTTATCGGGACTGTTGTGAATGTATAAACTACTCATTGCTGGTAATGGTAAGCTGAATGGAAGCTATTGAGTAAGTAAATGTATCTTCAGAGGTCCTTGTCAGCCTTTGAGAGAAAAAGGCCACTCATTTATAAATGCAACAAATATTTATTATAGACCTCCCATATGTCAGGATCTGGGCTCAGCTCTGGAGATAGAGCGGTTGAATAAGAGTGCAAGGTCCCTGCACTAGTAAAATGCTAATCCTACACATTTATCATACTCCCTACCTCTCAGGAGGGACCCATCACCCACGGAAGTGACCTAGACATGTCAGGTTTCAATCCCAGTGTTCTAGGGACTCAATCTTGAAAACAAAATTGGTTAGGCCTCTTCTTCTATCTCTGTCTCTTTCTTTTTATTCCACCAATGTCGTAAGGATGAACAGGGTGGCCAAAAGATCCTCCCTTCTCCTTGGGGCCACTCCAAGCACTGGTAAAAAACAAAGTCTATCTTGCTGTGTTCCCTATTCACTTCATTTTCTCCAGTGCCAGAAACTCTGGCAGACTCTCCTGTCCTCATTATGCATGGTGAGTTTCACAGTGGAGGAGGTAATAAGGGAAGTTCTGCTGGTGACATTTTAATTAAGAGACCTAGAAATGCCTAAATCCTACTGTGATATCACTGCTCCCAGCTTCCCATACTTCTCAAAGAGCAGTTATGCACAGAAGAAAACAGCCACAGTAAAGAAACCTTTTATATGTGGCTATGATATGGCTCCTCAACTTAATGTACAACTTTTGCACTAGAGGGACACAAGAATAGCTTCATTTTGCTATGCTAAAGAGGCTGAATATCTTAGACCAAAGCTGGCCATGTTTCCCTGGGGTAGAGTGAAGGTTCAGAGGACTTCCTTTCTTTGAAGGCATCACTACCAACTTCCCTGTCTGAAGCCCTCCTTAGTAAATTGTCCTGAGGCACAGTAACAATACCACCATAGCAAACAGACTCAGTTACAGGCTGGGCAGTATTTAGCTGTACTCAGATTGCCTCAGCCTATGGCCTTGTCATTTCCATCATTATGGCCCCAAGACTTAGTTCTTTTCTTCATCCTAAATCTTGATGTTGCAGTACTATGCACTGCGTTCCCATGGTAGCCCCCAAGGAGTCTTTGTTGCCACATGTCCCTCCTGTAATCACTTAGATCCATGACCTCCCTCGGCGTTTGGCTCTCATCCCATGATGCTAAAGGCTTGTGTCCACCCCTCTCCTGGTATTTGGAGCCCACTCCCCAAAAGCCTATCTAGTGATGAGATCCTTGTTCTCCAAAGTAGACGCCCTGAACATTGACTTGCAGCCCACAGGACTCTCCACTTGCACACAGCCTCATGCCTCTACTTCTATGCTGCTGTTAGGGCCAGCTTGAAGCTCCAGGGCCAGCCATTGCCTCAAATAGGACTGTTTTGGAATTGTACTAAAGCACTGGGCCTCTCCCGCCTGGCTGAATCTCTGCCTCCATTGCAGACCACCATCCACCCTATCCTGTTCTGCTGAATGGGAGTTCCTGACTCCTCCCTGTGTTACATGTTGACATAAAACCATCATGCCTAAAATCTAAATTAATTGCACAAAAACCCACACTCTTCTTCCCTCCATGGGACTCTCCTCCCTTCCCAGATTCCTTAAACCTCACACCTTCTCTTCTAATCAAGGTGTTACTTCAAGAAAAGAACACGGGAGATGTGTCACTTCAACATGGCAGTAAACTAACATGGCTTCATTGTAAACCAGGTATTTGGAGCCCAGTCCACTGTGGATTCTCCACAGTGAAGGGTGAGCTCTCCCGGTTACAGGAGCATGGAACATTCAGAACGTATGTGGGGGATGTTTGGGGACATAAGGTTTCCATGTGTCCCTAACTCACCTTCAAGTAAGACGGAGACAGGCTTACAGGGATGCTGCACTGAGATTATTTTTCCCTGAAGAAACCCCTCAGCTTTCTGTCTTCCTCAACCTGTCTTCTGTGTTGTGCAGAGGTAACCAGATCCTCGTCAGAGTGTCCAGAAGCTCCCTGCACACACAATGCAGAGTGTGAAGCCAGAGCCAGCCAGGCAGGGCACATCACAGTCTCCAACCTTGTAGAGACTCACGATTCCTTCTTAATCTCAGCATTCATAAACCCATACATGATAGCAATGGTACTTGCATTATCTGTTGAGAAAAAAACATATTGGCAAAAAATTATGAGATGTATATAAAAGTTCTTTATAAAATGTTGAATTTGTTAATCATAACAAGCTATACACATATAGAAATAAATAGCTGTATGCGGGGGCAAGAAAAGCTGTCAGCCCAATCCATAAGTCATGTACAGTGTACACATGAGGGGTCTATATGCCTGGCTCTTACTCCACAGCCCTGAGAGTTTCTTGTTCTGAAGGTGTGTGCCACTGGGTCTGTGTGATTAGATTGTGCATAATTTCCCACTAATAGTAGGAGACTTCCTGGTCTGTCCCAAGATGTTTGGCATCACAAGCACAACCTGAGCCCCATTTCCCAGTTACAGACAGGAAGTTTGGGGCATGGGGAGGGGTTCATGCCTCCCAGTCTTGGATCCATGTCCCTGCTAACAACAGTGGAGGGGCGGGGGTAGATGAAAAATCTTCAGTGAAGAAGAGATCGCTTCTCTTCTCAGAGCAAAGCCAAGGAACAGTGGGCTCTGTCCTTAGTTCATTGACATGTCTTCAACATTTATTTGGTCCGAATTACTAGGAAATACTGACCCTCATCCAGAAAGTGATAACCAAATTGGTAACCTTTCAAATAAGCAGCGTTTTCTCTTCCTTTGGCCACTCAGTGACCTATTCTATTAAATGGCGATCAGCAATTTCTTCTCTCAAAGATGTAGTATCAAAACTACATGGAGAAGATAGAAACATGTTTTCACACTTCTCCTCTAGCCATAAGGGAAAAAGAAGTTATCCTTAAAAATCATTTCTTTTCCCTTGGTGAGGCAGCCACTGGTATTTCTATTATCCCTTGTTGGTGTTTGGATCAACTGTCCTCTACATCAATTTATGCTCTTAGTAAGTCTTCAGTGAATCATCAGAATCAAGGCTTGTCTAAGGCAACATATTTCAAAGATAGAAAAAGTTTCCAAAGATTTATACATCTACTTCTGAGAAAGAAATATAAATTAAGCCTTCAATTTCCTTCCTGAAGCTCGTGAATAAAATCTACTTTCTGGGTAAGTTCTATGAATAAGACTTCCTCAGGGCCTAAATATACTGTTGTTTATTAATTTCATTTTCCTGCCAAGAAAGTATTTTTTCCAAAGAGGCAGTGAGTATAATTATTGCCAAGAATGATCACAACCCAAGTTTAGAAATTATGGAGTTGAACAATATGCACCTTAATTCTCTACTTTCTTGAAATAAATGCATTCTGCATTCTTTTGGTGCTTATTGAGCATCAGTTGTGTCTCAGGTCTTGTTAGCAATGAAAATAGGAAGGTGAAAAAGACACAGTCCCTTTAAGTTCTGGGAAAGCATTGTGTGCAAGGGAAGCACTGGAGAAGTAACAGGTCCAATCTTGGGGAGATGGAAGAAAGCTTCCATCACTGAGGGCAAGGGACACCTCAATGAGACTTAAGGCAGAGTAGAAGTCATGGGATAATCTAGACCAGTGCTCCTCAAAGCAAGTACCATGCACGGGTGCCAATTCATAAACTGCCTGTTATCGTAACAAGATGAATATAAAATTGAGAGTAGGCATTAAGAAGCTTTTAGAGCAATTGGACAAATATCCGAACATGTGATCAGCAGGCTTCTATTTTATGTTTTTATATTTGTTTGTTTCTAATAATTATTTTCAATTTTATTTCATAAAAAGATGTAGTCTACAATGGATTGGGAATTTAGAAAAAGAAAAACTGGTGCTTTCTCATCCAGGATTTGAGAAGCAATGATCTAGTGTGTGGCTGGGGAGGGCTGGGAAGAGGGCACAGAGCAACAGATTCTAAAGCTTGCCTCTGAGGCTGGAAAGACAGGCATGTTCTGGGAACTGCAGTTCCTCCCAAAGCATCATCTTCTAAAATACATTCTCTCCTTCCTACAGCTCACAAGCAATCCTTTCTCTGATCATGGTAATTCTTAACATTGTACATGCTCTCTATGTGTCTGGCACTCCATTAAGCACTTTATCTGTGTGATCTAATTGTTATAACGAAATGACAAGGTAAATGCTCTTATTTTTCTTATTTTGTAAATGAGAGAAGTAAGATTTGGCAGGGTAAAGCAACTTACCGAGGTTACATCCAGAATCCCAACCCAGGAATCTCTGTCTCTATTTATTCATCTAGTCTATTTCCTAGAAGTTGTTATACATTAACTTCATGAAATCTCTGTATTTGGGAAACTCCATCCCTTCATTAAGAAGTTGGAGAAAAGCTTCCAATTCTTCTCACCTTGTTAGCTATCCCCAGAGTTCTCTCTCCTTCAAACAACACAACTTTAAAAAGAAAAATACCTATAAGCCTAGTGGTGTTTCTTTTCCCTGCACATGATCCAAGCTTTCACCTGTTTACCTTTGAGATCTGCTGTGAAACATAATCATGGCTTCAGCTACCAAAAAGCACATATGTCAGTTTGATTTCTGATCCATTTGTTCCAAGTACATTTGCTAGTATAACTTGCAGTCACTGGGGTTTTGAGAACTTTCATGAGGATCCTTTTTTTCTTCTTCTTGCTCATTTCAAACTAAATCAGGGATGATGATGACTGCAATAAACTCCACTGAGATGATTAGTGCTCCCTGAAATGTGGCTCTCTCTGGCAGGGCTGCACTGGTTGTTCATCACCCAGCTGGTTTCCTTTATACTTTATACCACCTGCCGCAATGGTGCTCCTGGTCTCAGGGAGGTTGCCAGCTGACAGAGTAAACAAACAGCCAAACACCCTGATTGCAAAACTTTCTAAAATGCAAACATCTCTCCCAAGTGCCAAGACAGAAAGCTTTTTAAGTTTAATTTTTTCCAAATGTATTCCAGTCATCAGAGAAGTACAACTCCCCATGAATTTTGCCTGTGGTGATAAAAGGGGTTGAGTCTATTCCATGAGGTGACGACCATATGGACAGCTTCTCTGAAAGAGATAATGAACAGAGCTATATTTCAGAGAATTTCAAGGAGTTTTTCAGCAGGAAAAGGTATTAAAGATTATCTCAGATAATCTGAACTATTTTATAAAAATCAAATTTTAAAGGAAATCATGTTGTCTCCCTTCTTACACATATTATGATAACAGCACATTTAACCTGGGATGCATAATTTTATCCCAATTCTTTACTTTCTGGATTAAATTGCTGGGGAGGGGGAGGAAAATTGGCATTTGGAGAATGCAACGTTCTGACCAACTGCTGAATCTGAAGGGAGTCACAAGCTTCATTTAATAAGATGTTTCTTCCTCCAATTCAATTTTGACCTTCACCTTGCTCCTTTCACTTTCAAGTCCACATACCACACTCACTGCTTTAGTCATCACATAGCATCTCTTCAGAGGTGGAGCTCACTATGCTGCCCAGGCTACTCTTGAACTCCTGGGCTGAAGTGATCCTCCCTCTTCAGCCTCCCACATAGCTGGAACTATAAGTGTGTGCCACCACACCCTGCTTCTTTGATGCATTTCAAAAATCCTATTTCAAAAGGTGTTTAAATCTAGGATGTCACTGACTACATAACTAAAGTAAAAAGTTGACTAATTTAAATAAATTAGCATTATTTTGCCTCCATTTCCAATTTTTGTCTTAATATTTTTCCTTTTTTTGGCTTCAAAAATCCGGGATGGAAGGGTTGTTTAGCTGATTTGATCATTTGTTGATCAGAATAATTATCTCTTCATTTCTAAAATAATACAAACTCAACTTTAAAAGATGTTCTTTTAAAATAACTCACTGCAATAGCCTCATTTTAAGCAGATCCAAAACATTTAGACAAGATGAGACTTACTGCATCCTCATACTTTTTTTTTTTTTTTTTTTTTTTTTGAGACGGAGTCTTGCTGTCGCCCAGGCTGGAGTGCAGTGGTGTGATCTCGGCTCACTGCAAGCTCCGCCTCCCGGGTTCACGCCATTCTCCTGCCTCAGCCTCCCGAGTAGCTGGGACTACAGGCGTCCGCCACCGCGCCTAGCTAATTTTTTGTATTTTTAGTAGAGATGGGGTTTCACTGTGGTCTCGATCTCCTGACCTCGTGATCCACCCGCCTCGGCCTCCCAAAGTGCTGGGATTACAGGCATGAGCCACCGCGCCCGGCCCATCCTCATACTTTTTAGTTTTATTCTTAACCAACTCAAACATTATGCTTTCCTACATGTTCAATTCCTTTCTTTAAAAATAGCAGTTACCAATTAGAGGATTGAGAAAAATCAGTGAATGCAATGGGAACAAATACTTACATTTGTGTATTTTCTATAATTCATTAATATTTGGAGATTTATGAAGTTTATAGCTATTGTATCTTGTGTTTGACTTCAGTGTGATGTCATCTACCAGCTCATTCAATTACATTGTTTCCTTTATTTTCAGGATAACCATATGAAAATATTTCTTAAATCCATACATATGTTCCAGTTAATTTGATCTAAAATGCAAAACATTGACTTTTCACTTCATAATGCAGATTCTAGCAATATGTGTTTTCCATGAGCCCTCCTTTTCCAGTTGTTTTAAGGTGGAGTGGCCTACAAAGGACAGAAGTGTCCACCTCCTTTGTCTCAAGCTCATTTTCAAATGTCTGAACAACTACATCCTTTTGCAATTCTCCACCAGCTTAAAGGGTTAAGGAAGGCTATAAGCAGAAAGGACATCCAGGGGTCTCAACTAATAACTAATGCACATTAGAACCACTTGGACATGAGGCATTTTGTTAAAATGCCAATATCCGGCCTCAAACCCAACCCAAATGAGTTAAAATTACTTAAGGGAAGGACCTAGGAATTAGTCCTTTGTTTTAAAACTCTCCAGGTAGTTCTAATATACAGCCAAGTATGGGAACAACAGCAGAAAGCACATCAGCTTTGGAGTTGAAAACACCTGAGTTTGAAACCAGTGCCTTAAGCCTGTGCTGTAATTGAGGATTGTAAATTGATATAATTGAGGATTATAAATTAGTAAATTGATATAATTTACTAATTTTTCTGAACCTCAATTTTCTTATTGATGAAATTGAAGTAATTATCTTATATAGTTAATGAAAGAATTACATAAAATGGCATATGTGGAGGAACCCAGCACAATATTAGGCAGAAAGTACGTTTCCAATAACTAATAGATTCCCTCACGTGTCCTGTCTGACATTTACAAACTGCCATTTCTCTGAGAATGATGATGATATTAGAAGTATAATGTCCTACATCACACAATCAAAGACATACCTATCTGCTTATGTTTTTCAAATAACAAGCTATGAGGTTTTCTAGAAAAGACAGTGAGCTCATTTTGCACAGATTACATTCACAAATGACAAGCTACTAGAAATCTTCCCCCAATGTGCAGCACGATTTGTTCAATGAAAAAAGGCTTATCTAGTGCCTAAGAGTCAATACATAAGAACTTTTGAAGCTACATTTTTCAATAGCATATTGAAATTCAAGATTAAAAGTAATTTGGAAAAAATTCCAGAAATGTACAGTATGTTCTCATTCTGCGAGAAAGTGTCACAAAGCATGTGGGCTTAGCAACTACAATGAAGCGAAATAGAGCTTTTAGGCAAGAGTCAAATTATGAATTATACTCTAGCCAGTTACTAAAAAGCACTTCTGTGTCCAACTTGAGAGACCACAAGATGTTTTCGTTGTCCATGATCTCATTTTTATTTCATTACTTGTTATTTACAACCTAAGCCACGAGGGCAAGTTAAAGGTCCTAGAAGAGGGAATAATTTCAGAAATTGGAAATACAAGGAAAAAGGTAATAAAATGCACTTGTTCTGACTCCATAATTTGGAAGTAGGTGATAACTGTATCTAGGAATGTCCAGCATCAATAAAAGTTCAATAATGTCATTGAGATCAGTGAAAATTGTTTTGCTTATTTAATAAGACACGGTGATTTCAAGGCCATGGTCTGCACATCTTGGATTTATGTGCTTCCTCAACTAGCAGCGGTTGCTGACGTTGAAGTTGCACTCCTTAAAGTTTAACTCTGACTTTATATGAACGCAGGCTGGGCCTTTGCCTCACCTAGTCCAAATCTGTGATCCTTTGGTGCTGGTGGGAATTCAGATCACTTAGATGGTTAGATAGTAGTGCAGGGAGGCAAAGAGGCTGGAGGAAAAGCAAGGGAGCTATTCGTAGCCAGTCCCTCCTACTCCACTGAATGCTGCTCAATGGAATTAATAGAGACTGCTTCTGGTTTGATGCACTGCTGCCTATCCTAAATTAGAACCATAACTTAATTGATATTAGTCATATATTACATCTGATTACCTCTAGAAGAAATCGTCATAAGTGCACGTTAGTGAGGAGTAAGGAAGGCTTTTGCTAATAACACTACATTTCAGACTGGGTTAACAATTAATCATCTACCCCTGACTTTTACTAAAGGGCAAATCATCTATTTCATATGGAACAACAAAGATACTACGCATAATTTCTTAAGAAAGGAAGCCCAAAAATGTTCTATGTCAGATTTTGAAGCATTTGCTTTCAACCTCAAGTTTCATTTATCTCACATGCTTAAATTACTCCTAAAGCAGTGATTCTCAAAGTGTGGTCTCCTGACCAGCAGTAACAGCATCACCTGTGAACTTGTTACAAGTGCAAATTCTCAGGCCCTATTCCAGAATGAATGAACCAGGAACTCTGGTGGCAGTGCTGTAAATTTGAGTTTTAACAGTCTCTCCAGGTAATTATATGTACACTAACGTGAGATCCACCACTTTAGTGAAGTTGATATGTAAAGATAGGCATTAATTGTCAGATACTAAAGAATAATCTCAGGAGGCTGCATTTACAGACACCATTAGTTATGTCATGCTTCTTTCAATATTATCTGATGTCCTACTCTGAAGAGAGAAGGACTGACCCAGGATTTATTCAAAAATCATATTTAAGCACTTGTTATTTGCTAGGTATGAAAGAAGCAAGGGCAATTCAGACAAGTTCTTGCACGTGGGAGGATTAGATGAGAAAAAAATTATAATAGGGCAATAAAATATCACACCAGTCACTACTGACACCCGTAGACATAAATGAACAATTTAGAACCAGGAAACAAACCATGCCACTTTAGAAGAAACTCAAGTATTCACTTGGGGTAGCTGCACACAGAAGTCAAAGGGTTATGCAATATATGATATTCATGTTCATCTTCTATTCATTTAGGTGCAATGAAAAGCACACTTGGCAGCAGAGGAGCAGCCTAGGTTAGTGGTGGCCATCCTATATCCAGCAATAAGGCTACCTGGGATTGGATATTAATTCCACCACGGGATTGTCATGACCTGCAGACCCAAGCCTACTCCAACTCTAGGCCACTCCTGATCATCACAAAAAAATATTATCATCAAGGTTAGCCTCAGCCACAATACCTTAGAGACTGAAAACAGGTTCCACTGCTCCATCTGATGCCCCTGAACTACTGTCTGCTGTAGGAAAGTGCTGGTGTCTCCATATTGCTTACCAGTAAGAAAATACTATTTTCCCCATCACTCCATCATTAATGATCTAAACTGAGCCTGGGTGAATGCCCCTTTGTATAGTGCAGCTGCCATTCAGTTCATCAGGCCAAGCCCTGTCCTATTTGGATTTGGCTTGCTTTCCTTCTCAGACTGCCCATAATGCTCTCATTTCAGAATGCCTTGTGCTCAATCCCATCTGTATCCAAATATGTCTCCCAAACAAGCTTTGACTGGCTATATGACATTTTCACATGACTACTTTGTTTGGGATTACCAAAACTACCTGTCAACATGAAAATGTCATCAAAGAATATCACCCATTAAGCCACTTACTGCAACTAAAATATGAACTCAGGTAAAATTATTGGTGTAACAGGCCAGGCCTTACCTAGGGAGAATGGAACTTTCAACATTATTTTCTCTGTAAGCATCTGGTCAACCTAGAAGCAGCTCAGAAGACTATATTTTTAAAATTAGGGTTGGCACAAAGTCTAAAAGGTGACTAGAAAGAATCATCAGATGACAGATGTCCCATGTCTTCTAAGAGCTCAAAAGCACTGTGAAAAATCACAGACCTTGGGATTAAACCTGAGATTTAATCTTAATTTGCAGTGTGACCTTCGACAGTTTAACTGTTTGTACTTTGTTTTCCTTATCTGTAAAAGTGAATATCAAAATATCTACTTTGCAAGGTTTCTGTCCAAATTAAATGAGAGAGAATATAAGGGTGTGTTTAACTGTGCCAGGAACAACTTTTTAAAAAAACATCAACAAAAACAACAGACATTTTTTCAAGTAACACCTTTGTCACCTATCATTTTTCCATTTTGTGTACCAGTAGAACCCCTAAGGCAGGTAATAAAATGGGTTAATAAGAAATCTAGGATAGCAAATAAAGGAAAGATAGAGTCAAGCCGTTGAGATTCCTTGCAAGTCAACAGCATGAAAATAACTAACGGGTCATTTTAGGAATCACAGAGCCTCCCATTGAATAGAACACACAAGGGGTCATCTGGTCCAAATTTAGAAACTGGTGAGATTTTCCTTTCCACATGCCCCGACTTTGACCAGCAGTGTAACAAAATGGTCACACTGGGACTGCCAGTGGCTTCTCTGCTGGAATAGATGCTTTAGCCCAGTTAACTTTAAAATAATGCAAGCAAAGAGGAAATGTGTATTACAAATGCCTTAGATGGATTTGATCTATATACATAATATCTCCTTCCAGTGCCTTAGTTTTATGACTTGGCAGTGGAAGTCATTTTGACACAAGGTCTTTAATAACATTGGTGTTCGTTCCTAGACTATTTGATACACCCAATTAATATATTCTGCAGATGATCTGTCACCCTGTGAGACTGCTAAATGAATCAAACTCATTAAGTGCTCCTCTTTTATTAATAGCACAAGTCCCACTGCTGCGATGTAGAAATGCTATTAGTAGAGCTGGCTTCTGCCTCTTGTTTGAACACATCTTACAAATAAGTCAGCACTGAAAGGGATATGAATCATGATAACTGGGTCTGTCACGTAAGGCTGGAACAAATGGCTCCGAGCTTTGTCTGAGGGGCAGTGATACACTGCATCAGTGGCTCTGGGTGAAATCCATATCTAAGGCAGAGATTCTGCTGGGAAAAGCCTCCCTGCAATTAAGTCTGCTGTCTCTAAACCACTTCTCAGTCAGAAATACCATTGCTAAAGCCTTCTTTCTAAGAAAAGAAAGCACAGAATCATTGATTATTAGATTAGGAAGGAATCAGAAGATCATTCCACCCAGTGGTTATCAGCCCTAACTATAAATTAGAATCACCTGGGATGTTTTAGAAAAAAAGCAATATCCACTAAACAAGTGGTACCGATCTCACAGGATTAAAAGAATACAGAGTCTGTTCTATAGCCACAATTTAGTTATGTTAAAAAGAGGTATCAAGAAAGTGCCAAATATTTAGAAATTAAGCAATAGAACTTAAATAGGCCATGGGTCAGAGAACACATTTGAACCAAACAATAGTGGCCACAGGTATATTCATATGTTGGCATGCAGCAAAAGGAACATTTAAAGATAAATTTATGACTTTAAATGGATAAATAGAAAAAATACATAAAATCAATGATTTGTTATTCAACCATAAGAAATTAGAAAAAGAGAAATGGATCCCAGAACAAGCAAAAGACAGGAAACACCAGAGATGAATGGAAATCAGTAAAATCAGATATGGACTCGCAATAGAGAAAAATTAACGAAATCAAAAGTTATCTGTGTTGGCTCTTCAAGAAAATCAATAAAATGGATCAACCTCTAGAAAAACAACAAAAAAAAGTGAGAAAGAAAACCAAATTACTAATATCAGGAATAAAGGAAGAGACAGCAAAGATCCCATAGATATTAAAAGAAAAGCAAGCGAAATATGAACAATGTAATGCCAATAAATTTAAAAATTTAGATGAAGTGTATAAACTCCTTGAAAGACAGAATTAACCAGAATTGACAGAAAAAAAATAGAATGCTGTAACATCACTGTCAAGGAAATTGAATGAGTAATTAACAACATTTTTATAAGGAAAACTCTAACTCAAGATATTTTTCTGGTAGATTCTGTCAAATATTTAGGCAAAAATACTAGAAATTTTACACATTTTTTTTCAGAACATAGAAGAAGAGGCATCATTACCCAATGCATTTTCTGAGGCAGTAATGTGGTATCAACAACAGACAAGACCACTATACAAAGAAAAAATTACACATCAATATCCTTCAAAACAGATACCAAAATCCTGAACAAAATGTTGGTAAATCAAATCCATCAAAATATAATTGTAATAATGTACCATGACCAAGTTAGCCATATAAACAGAACAGATGGAAAAAATCTTATGATCTTCTCAGATTATATAGACACAGGAAAGCATTTGGCAGCATTCAATACCCTTTCATAATAAAAATATTTAGCAAATTACAAAATAGAAGAAAATTAACCAATCAGATATAGAGCATCTTCAAAATACTTCCAAATAATGTCATATTTAATAACAAAGATTCAATGTTTTCCCACTAAATTTTGAAATCCACATAGATTTTAATTAGACAAGTAGGAAATGACTTCTGTGAGAAGCCTAAAGGACTATTTAAAATCTTTAAAATATTAGATCCCATTTGTCAATTTTGGCTTTTGTTGCCATTGTTTTTGGTGTTTTAGACATGAAGTCCTTGCCCATGCCTATGTCCTGAATGGTATTGCCTGGGTTTTCTTCTAGGGTTTTTATGGTTTTAGGTCTAATATTTAAGTCTTTAATCCATCTTGCATTAATTTTTATATAAGGTGTAAGGAAAGGATCCAGTTTCAGCTTTCTACATATGGCTAGCCAGTTTTCCAAGCACCATTTGTTAAATAGGGAATCCTTTCCCCATTTCTTGTTTTTGTCAGGTTTGTCAAAACTAAAGAGCTTCTGCACAGCAAAAGAAACTGCCATCAGAGTGAACAGGCAACCTACAGAATGGGAGAAAATTTTTGCAATCTACTCATCTGACAAAGGGCTAATATCCAGAATCTACAAATAACTCAAACAAATTTACAAGAAAAAAACAAACAAACCCATCAACAAGTGGGCAAAGGATATGAACAGACGCTTCTCAAAGGAAGACATTTATGCAGCCAACAGACACATGAAAAAATGTTCATTATCACTGGCCATCAGAGAAATGCAAATCAAAACTACAATGAGATACCATCTCACACCAGTTAGAATGGCCATCATTAAAAAGTCAGGAAACAACAGGTGCTGGAGAGGATATGGAGAAATAGGAACACTTTTACACTGTTGGTGGGACTGTAAACTAGTTCAACCATTGTGGAAGTCAGTGTGGCGATTCCTCAGGGATCTAGAACTAGAAATACCATTTTACCCAGCCATGCTATTACTGGGTATATACCCAAAGGAATATAAATCATGCTGCTATAAAGACACATGCACACCTATGTTTATTGCGTCACTACTCACAATAGCAAAGACTTGGAACCAACCCAAATGTCTATCAATGATAGACTGGATTAAGAAAATGTGGCACATATGCACCATGGAATACTATGCAGCCATAAAAAATGATGAGTTCATGTCCTTTGTAGGGACATGGATGAAGCTGGAAACCATCATTCTCAGCAAACTATCGCAAGGATGAAAAACCAAACACTGCATGTTCTCACTCATAGGTGGGAATTGAACAATGAGAACACTTGGGCACAGGAAGGGGAACATCACACACTGGGGCCTGTTGTGGGGTGGGGGGAGTGGGGAGGGATAGCATTAGGAGATATACCTAATGTAAATGACGAGTTAATGGGTGCAGCACACCAACATGACACATGTATACATGCGTAACAAACCTGTATGTTGTGCACATGTACCCTAGAACTTAAAGTATAATAAATATATATAAATAAAAAATAAAAATAAATTAATAAAATAAAATATTTAAAATATCTCATAGAGAGAGTAGGCATTCCACCTGCAGCCAAACTAGTTGCCTCCAGCTCTTAGAGACAATACCCATTCAGGTACAGAGTTTGAAAGATGGGGCCACCACAACATCAATATTTTCAGCACACTTCGTGTAGGGCAAAGTCATGTAACCACATGTCCCATGGTCCTTCATATATGTTGCAAAAGGTCAGTGCCCAGGGCAACAGGCCCACATCCATGAAAGTGTGTGAAGGAACTGGCTGTTAATTAAAGAGGAGATGGTGATCCTGAGAGTAAAACACCATAAAAAACCACTCAGGCCTGGAGTCCAGCCTGAGGTTAGTCCAGAGGGAACACCAGGTTTCTAGATCCAGAGGGATCAGAGCAGAGGACGAGGAGCAGCACCTACAGGCACTCCCAAGCCTCTCTGCATGAGGCTAGAGAATGGTCCTTTAGTGGCAGCCCAGACTTGAGGGGTGAGGTCCAGCTATGAATCTTCCCCCAAAAAGGCAAATCTTTGGGAGGTTGTGTTCCATCCTAGGGAAGCTGAGTCCAACTCTCAGCCTCTCCTCTGCCTTTGGACTGCCCTGAAATTGTGGAAAATGAAACTTTTCAGGAAGCAGCTGGATGGGAACAGGCAGGAAAAGACAGGTTGTGTCTCCCGTGGTGTCTCCCTGCCCCTTGGGACATACCAGGTGGCAGAGACTTCAGAAAGAAGCCCAGCTGGTCCGCAGCTTCTCAGAGTTCCCCGGGATGCAATGGAAGCCTCAGGATAGAGGAATAACCTATGTGATCACCCAAGCCTCTCCTCTCAAGAGAATGCCAAGGGCAGGCACATGAAGGAATGGGCAAGTTCTAGATTCATGCTGGCCAGAATTTCAGATGCATTTATTTATTTTAAGGCATCAAAATATCCTTTTCTGGGGCAACAGATGAGGAGACACACACACACACACACACACACACACACACACACACACACACACAGAGTAAGGCTTTACTAACCATGTTTGAGGGTCTGCCCTAAGCGGACCTACCGTGCAGCTTAACCTACAACTAGACTTACTCTTAACTTCGTGGAAGGGCATCCAAATCCCTTTTAGCTCCCGATACCTGGAAACCCCTGCAGACTTGCAGCAGATCCCAGCCACACTTTTAAGCTGAAACTCCTGTCTCCTTAATCCCCATGGCACCTTGTGTAGCCTTCAAGGGGGGTTTATAGAGTAGCATGGGAAAGGAAGACTCTTGCAGGTCTGAGCAAGAGTGCAGGCGCTCTGAAGCGTCCCCTCCCTCCCGACCTCTTTGCTGAAAACTGTTCAGGACAGACTGTAGTATGAGTGGAATATTTGGGGTGGGGGTCACTGGGGAAGTAATAATTAGAGAAACACCACTGTCAAGTGAGTGAGAGATTGCATGTGGAGGTGAAAAAGAGACTGTTTTTGGCAAAGTAAAATTGCCAAAAAGGAGCCAAAGTCAACCACAGAGACTGGGATTGGGGCCATGTCAAAGGATACAAAATTTCAGTTAGACAGGAGGAATAAATTCAGGAGATCTATTGTACAGTGCAGTGATTATAGTTGATAACAATGTGCTTGTTGCGTAGTTGAAACTTCCTAAGCGAGTAGATTTTACATGTTCTCACCACACACACACACACACACACACAAAATAGTGAGTGTGTAAGATAACAGATATCTTAGTTTGATTTAGTCATTCCACAATGTGCACATATATCAAACATCATGCTGTACACCATAAATAAACACAAATTTTGTCAACTTAAAAAATTAAGACAAATAAATTTCAGGTTAAAATTGAAAAAAGTTATTTAGAAATTATAAGAAATCCTTAGAATATAATATTTTCAAGAACAAATATATATAGTATGATTCCAATTTTATGTGTGAGTATAATCTTCAGGTGCCCAAATTATTGGACACAATGAAGGTGGTATGATTTTAGAAAAGTAGACAAAACAACAGTAGGACAAAACTGACCCTAATAAAAGAATTCTGCACACACAAAAATAAAGAAGAAAGAAAGAAAAGGAACAGGTTAGCAATGCCCCAAAGAGAGCACCTGCACCAGGTGGTCCTGCCATCAACAAACTCAGGAAGCCAGTCTGAAGGTGGCCGTTGGATGTATAGGGTAAACTGCTGCACAGAGAAGCTGGCTACAGCCATTACATCCCCTACAGATTAGAACCCACAGTGGCCTCAGACAAAACCTAACTCATTTACTCTGTCAATTAAGTTAACCTCGGAATTTAGAGTATGTGATACTCTAGATGGGGAAAAACAAATTCCAGAGGTGCATCAGGAGTTTTACCAGAACCCTGGTAAAATCTCTCCCTCTGAAGCAAGGTCCTCCTGAAACTGCCCTTAGTTCTGAAATTGATAAGGACCACATCTTAACCATTCATCCTTTCTACAGTTTAACGATTCCTCCCAATAAAAGGTCATGCTTGCAGGACTGATCGGTTGGCCAACAGGATTCTCAGCATAAAAATTTTTAGACATTTCTTGGTTGATTTGGTTGAACTTCTTGTGTGAGCTAACATTTTTCAGGGAAGATTGGGTAAGTTGGTTTATGAAAGCATAGGGGTTATCAGAGCCCATTAAGTAGGCACAATTATTAATTAAACGAATGAAGCTCCTCTTGTTTACCTTGATTTCCCTGGGGCTTCCCGAGGATGCCTGCTCACGGCTTCATTACCAGCAGTCTGTAGAAGGGGTTCCAAGGATTTAAGACTGCAGCTTTAGCAGTCAGGTTGGAGAGCTCTTTCTGTAACTATGTGGCCTAGGAACAGAAAGCCATTCCAGCTTGCTAGAGGCAGGATGTACCTCAGAATGCCATGTGTATGCTCTTTCTACACAGAAATGTGCTCTGTGAATTCAGCTAGCACTTAACTTTGCAATTTGGCTGCACTCTATATTAATAGAAATTACTTGCAGCCTGTCTTTATTCCTTTGTTTCAGATGACACCTGATTAGAATTTTAGCAAAATCCCACCTATAATGGTTCTATATTTAGACCTCCACAAAAGATAACACTGTTAAATTGTTGGACCTTGAGCTAGCATTGTTTTTATAAAGATGTCTGCACCTTATTTCTGTTTCACTTTTGTTTTTCTTAAAGTAAATTTTAACTTCAGAATTCTATTTTGACAGTTTATTTTGCAGAATGATGCACGGCTCAGAAATGAAAACAGAGTAAATTCTTGTTTCCATTAGAACAGAAAGCAGGCTCCAGAGGGGCAGCTTAAACTAGACCTTGTAAACTGAGAGTGGGCCTGTGTGGGCCTTCCGATACCCCACTCGGAATGCTGCAAGTCCCCTGATGTCTCATAGTAACAACGTCCAGTCCAGCCAGAGACGCTCCAGAAAAAAGACTGAAGCCATCTCACTGTGTCTCGTAGACTGACCAACCATGCCAGTTTGCCTGCTACCAAAGGGTGTTTTGGGATATGGAACTGTCACTGGTAAAGCTGGTAGAGTCCCAGGATACAGTTCCAAACATTGATAATGGGACAGGCCCAGGGAACAACACATTTCACAAAGAAATGCTGGAGCGATGTCATCGTGAGGTTGCTGTCCACGGCCATTAAGTGAAGTGTCTTTGTATCTTTCCAGTCATTCGTCAGGTCTGAGTAACCTCAGCTACCCTGGATTCCAGCTCTTCTTCTGTGAAATGAAGGCCTCCTCCAGCTCTAACACTGATGTCTGGCTATAATCAGCAGATAAACACTATAAGGGAAAGCAAAGGGAATCAAAAGAAGCAAAAGGGCAACACTTCAAGTCAGATCACACTTTCTTCACTGCAGAAGAAGAAAAATCGCTGTTAGAAAATGGATCCATTATTGATTTTAGCAACTAGAAAGCTAAGCAATAATAACTAACATTTTACAGCACATCAGTGCATAAAGCATTTTCACATATATGCCCATTTGTGATTCTCAAGACATATATCCAACACACATAAAGCACATCTTGTTATGAAGTCCATTTTCCAAGTGAGCAAAAAAAGAAACTCAGCCGTGAGGAGTAACTAGCACGACATCAGCATTATCAGAAACGGCCAGGAGCAGAGACTCTAGGGTTGGGCTACCTGGGTTCGAGTCCCCGCTCTGCCCTTAACAGCCATGTGATATGTGTCGGTCCTGGCTGTACTTTCGGGTTCTGCTCTGCAAAGTGTGGGTGGGGTTAACATCCTGTCTACCTCATGAAGTTGTTTTGAAAACTGAATATACACATAAAGCCTTCAAACAGTGCTTATCACATCAGAGTTCCCAGCATTAAGCATCACCACTACTATCTAGTACGTGAAACTAGATTTAAAAACAAAAATGCATATTATCTCAGGGATAACACCTAGTCCTGAGGGCTTTGTTTTCAGACACTCTTCTGCCATTAACTAACTGTATAAACTTGATCCCTGTTTTGAATTTAATTAAAACAACTAAATTCCTTTTCTATTTGTCGATATTTTCTATTTCTAATGCCAAGACCATTTAAATGCATTCTTTATTTTGTACTCAATGCAGAAATTACTTGCTGAAACTTACAGAGTGGAGAAATAGTTGATATAATGAAATAGAAACTATAAGGTTTACTGTAATGATTCCAAAGTTTCAGGTGATGTATTGTCCCTTTAAATATATGGACTATTTAGCTAGTGAAAATCAGAGTTAAATAATTTCACTTTCTGATGCTGATTGTTTATTTTTGTTTTAATTTTTTAGAAAGTTGTTTAAAAGAAATAGAAAAGACTGCTTGCCCTATATATAATGGATCCATTATAGATGAATATCTTTTTTCAAATACTAGTCCTTGAAACTAAAAAGGCCATTTTAAAATTGCCCATAAGTAACTTTGACATTTGTGGCTAATGTCTACCTCCTTTGACGCAGTAATTCCATTTCTGGCAAAATGTCTTAAGAAAATAACTTGAAAAAAAATTACACACAAAAAGGACAGTCCACCGGCATTTAAGTGATTTTTAATGTGGCACTTTATAGACATGAGGAAATCTGATGCTTAAAACCAACGCATGAAGTATGAATGGTTATCCCTGTTGCCACACGAGGAAGGTGAGACTGAGAGGACCTGCCCATGGACCAGGGCTCCTGCAGGCAGGAAGAGGATCTGCAGCCGCATCCGCATCACCTTTCATTCTGTGCCTTCTTCATTGCTGTGAAGATCAAGCAAGATAATGTGCATCAGGTGTTTTGAGAATTACAAATATTATCAAAATGAAAGACTATGAGTGGCCCTTTTACATCACAAGACACAAAATGTACAAGATCTCAAAAAACAATTGCATCAAAATTTAATTAAGATCATTTACATTTAAAGAGATATTTCTATTCAAAAATTTTAAGATGTATTTTACAAGTCTCTTCAGAATTTCTGTTAACAGTAGGGGCATTTCTATTTAGTACAGGCAGTGCCTTTTCAGTTTTTTAACAGTAGCAGTGGTAACTGTGAAATGAGCAATACAGCATAATGGAGAGTAATGTCTCATCTCTAAGGAGGAAAATCTTACACCTTGATGGGATGTGACAGAGCAATCCTTCTGTGATACTACAAACCACATCTCCAACATGCAAATGTGCTAGTGGGTTAAGTAAGGAAGGGATAGCACTGCTTTGAATTCCATTACTTAAGCCTGGTAAAAAGAATAATGAAAATAAAACCTGTCCCTTTCTGCTGCTCCCTGTAACTCTCTTGCATAAATACAGTGGTTTCCAAACTGCTCACACACTTCTATCCTTAAGAAATTTACAGCAATCCTCTCAAATTTTTATATTTATGAGTTGTGCATCTATACTACCATCATTAACCAAAATCTTAATACCAAATATACTTTACAAGTGAGGAATGTCAATCACAATTTTGGTTACAAATATACTTATCAATTAGATCAATACTGATCAATTAGAATTTATTTTGATGGGCTTCTTCCTAGATCTGACTAGATTGTCACGGTTTTTAATCCATGATGAGGTGTTCTACTAGGAGTAGGAGAAAGGACAGCACTTTCTGTTTCTTGCTTTTGCTCTCCTATTAACAGTTTTATTACTATCTTCCGTCTGCAATTATCTTACAGGAAGCTTTTGTAAGTCTCTTGTTGATTTTATGAAAGTTAATCAAAAACAAGTAAGATAATTCACAAAAATGCTTTATTGGGCACCTATATATTACAATATATACATACTATGATGCATTAATGCATAGTGCATACATAGAATGTTTGGTGTGTCATTGATAACCTTCTACATTGTAGACCTCCTTCCCTTGGTATATATCACAGAACATGCACCAAATTTGAGTGCTGGTCTCAAAGCATATTTTGAATACTTTACAAATTTATTTAAGTGAGATTTGTTTTCTAAATAATGGATTAATACTGGGCACACTCTCCTAAAACTCCTCACTTTGTAGACTAATGCTTTGACTTACATCTTTATAATATAGTTCTCCTTTCAGCATTGCAAGGTCATTGAGGACAGTTTATTAAGCTTTGCATCTGTTGTGCCTAGTGAAGAGCTTGACACACATCATGCACTTAGTAAACTTCTTGGATGAATGAATGAAAAGCATTGACATTTCACCTTACTAAAAACATCTAAGGCTGGGCACAGTGGCTCATGCTGGTAATCGCAGCACTTTGGGAGGCTGAGGCAGGAGGATCCCTTGAGGCCAGGAGTTCAAGACCAATCTGTGCAACACAGTGAGACTCTGTCACTACAAAAATATTTTTTAAATAATTAGCTAGGCATGATGGCACACACCTTTAGTTCTAGCTACTCAGGAGGCTGTTGTGGGAGGATCACTTGAGCCCAGGAATTCAAGGCTGTAGTGAGACAAGATGGCACCACCGCACTTCAGCCTAAGTGACAGAGTGAGACTGTCTCTCTCTCTCTCTATATATATATATATATAATATATGTAGAGATATATAAATTTCTCTATATATAAAAGTAATCTTAATCTATCATTCAGATTAAGATTTGTATATAGATGTATTATATATAACATATAATAGATGTATTATATATATACATATATATATACACATATGTACCTATATAAAGAGAGAGAGAGAAAGTTACAAGTAGTCATAGTTTCAATCAACCAGCAGCTTATTGAAAACAGTATATTTCAGTGAAAATGGCTGGGGAGTAATATTAATTTTTTTGTTTTTATTTATCGCTTCCTCATTGTACATCGTGTTATTGAAATGACAAGAGCCCTCAGCACGCTCTGGCCTGAGCCACTTTATGTTGGTTTCCATGAATATTTATTTCCAGGTTCTCACTCTAGACTACTGTCTGTCCAATTATTTTTCCTATCTACTGACTTGCTATTTGAGGAAAAAGTATTACAGTTTCACTCTGTCATATTTTTATTTTCATTTATGTAAAGATGAAAACATCCTTACCTTAAGGTTGTTTGTAACATTTTGTAGAGATATGTCATTGTACATAAAATGAAGAACTTAGTATCATTATTTCAGGTGCTTACTAGGTTTACCATATGCCAGATTAGATATGAGCCAGATTTTAGGTCCTGCAGTTTCAGGAAGTGCTAATAATAATGGTAATAAATAATATTCGATGGCCATTTTCATGGTCATACTAAGAACTTTACATGCCATGGAATAGATTCTACCATTGTTTACACTTTCCATACGAAGAAACTGAGTCCCAGAAAGATTAAGTAGCTTGCCAAAGGTCACATAATTAAAATGTGGCAGAGGCTGCTTTCACACCCATGGCATCCGAATCTAGAATCTGTGATTTTAGGCGCTAAGTTTTCAACTCTCTTGGACTGCTATCCCCAATTACCTACCACGAATATCTGATGTACTAATCGAAACCCTATTGGTAATGCTACTGAGGACAAGCTTTTGTTCCACCAGGTGGGGTCTTGTGACAATCTGAAGATGGTCACCTCACAGGAGTATTGAGTAAAGCTGACCCTCCACCCACATATTTACTAGCAAGACTAGGAAGTCTAGGAATTACTCCAATTAACAGTGGAAATGTAACAATACTTTTTTTTTCTTTTTGAAATGGAGTGTCACCCTGTCTCCCAGGCTGGAGTGCAGTGGTGTAATCTTGGTTCAGTGCAACCTCTGCCCCCGGGTTCAGGCGATTCTCCTGCCTCAGCCTCCTGAGTAGCTGGGACTACAGGTGCGCACCACCACGCCCAGCTAATTTGTATTTTTGTATTTTTAGTAGAAATGGGGCTTCACCATGTTGGCCAGGCTGGTCTCAAACTCCTGATCTCATGATCTGCCTGCCTCAGCCTCCCAAAGTGCTGGGATTACAAGCGTGAGCCACTGCGCCTGGCCAGCAGTACTTTTAAATAACAAATATACTAAGAATTATTTAATATATTTACTAAAATAAAGCCAACATTTTGATGAGTGGCATTTTATTATTTTTCTGAACTTCACTCTTCCAGTGGACACCAAATTCCAGAATACAGAAAACACAGCTCTTTTTTCTTCTTGTGTCTCTTGCTTCCTCACACAGCACCAAGCACAATACCTGCACATTCTCGAATGATTAGCAATGGATTATACATTTTACTTTGTCTTCTTTAATTTTCTTAGTAGTCACATTAAAGGGAGCTACTATGTTCCTAGGAAGTGCCTGACAATAGATGAATGCAGGGATGGATGAACAAAGGAACACCGTGAAACCCAGTTACCACAAGCTTGTTGGACCAAGTTGAAGCTTTCTTATTCAGATTCACCCTTTAAACTATTAAAATATGAGTAAACATAAGGAAATCAACCATTTCTTAATCTGTATAAAATAAACACTCAGGGACTGCCTCTTACAGCTCTCAGCTAAGAATGACTGAGTAAAAACTGTGACTTCACTGGGAGATGTGAGAGAATTATAAGCCCAAGTCAGGAGGGCAGCTGCCTGCACAGTTTCACATTTCTCCAGACAGTGGACATCACGTATATTTATGGGCTTTCGGAGCAGAGTACTCTGTAATGCAATTTTAGCTCATCTAATTGAGAAAGAAAAATGAGGACTGTTTCCCAGGCATGTCTGCGTAAGCGTTCCCTGAATCCATGGTATTTATATCAATAGAGGAAGTCATGGAGGTAAATTGAATTTATAGACTTGTGAAGAATAAATCAATTTCCCATGGAAAAACCCTAATACCAGAGCCTATACATAAGCTTCCTCCTTGGCTATTTTTATTTGTGCTTGCTTAGAGCATTGTAACAGAATAGAGAATTGTGGCAAGTCTAATTGAGTCATTTTGGGCAATGAGACCATTTGAAAGATTTTGCTCTAATCATGGGAATTTTCTATTTCCACAGTAGTGCCTTGGCTATACCTCAAGCTATAGAATTCCCATAATTTTTGCTTGGCTTTTGGATTTAAAAAAAAAAAATCACTCTTAGGAAATTAAAATGGAAGGAAAAAAAGGTGAGGACTTTTAATAATTTGCCTTTCTTTTTTTTTTTTTTTTTTGAGACAGAGTCTCGCTCTGTCGCCCAGGCTGGAGTGCAGTGGCGCAATCTCGGCTCACTGCAAGCTCCGCCTCCCGGGTTCATGCCATTCTCCTGCCTCAGCCTCCGGAGTAGCTGGGACTACAGGCGCCCGCCACCGCGCCAGGCTAATTTTTTGTATTTTTAGTAGAGATGGGGTTTCACCGTGGTCTCGATCTCCTGACCTCGTGATCCACCCACCTCGGCCTCCCAAAGTGCTGGGATTCCAGGCAATAATTTGCCTTTCTAACATTAGTGCAAATTCCTTCTTATATTCTCCTAAAGGTTTACCTTTTTTTAGATTAAAAGACGTATTTGAAGGTACAGACAAAGCGTGAAATTTTGGAAAGGCCTGTGTTGACCCAAATGACTAAAATGAATAAGATCTACATCTTAAACAAATAGATATCTTTCCATATTGCACCAGGCAGGGCTGCAGCTAGAAACAGATGGTACAGTCCGAAGGGCTGAGGGAAGATCGATAGCAGAACTGCTCACACATGTGTGGGCTCAGCTAAGCATAAGGCGGTGAAGCATGCCAGAGCCAGCAACCCTCAGCCTGTAAGGGGTGAGAGAAAGGGGCTGCTACCAGAATAGAATGCAGCTATAGAACAGGGCCACGTAGACCAAGCCGGCTGAGACCTGGCCAAGTCAGGATGGGGGAGGTGGGAGAAAATGCCCTTTCCTTCCTGCCTATCCATTTTCCAGTCTCTCTCTTGCTGCCATCTCCCAGTGTCTAAACCCAACCAGAAGTTGGCGTGTGAGAGGTGTTAACTTGTCCAAGATTGAAACCTGTGGGCTGATCACCAATTTAAAAAACGAAAAAGAAAAAGAAGAAGAAAAAAAAAAGCTGGCCTCCTTCAACATTCCTTGGGAAATTGGCCATCGCCCAGTTCTTAGGAACGTCAATCCTGTGCAACGTTCCTGTGCAACATTCCTCTGGGTCTTGGACCCCCAGAGATAGTACTTCCCCCATACACTCACACACTCAACTGACAGAAAAAGGCTAAAGTCAAAGTGTTTGCCACACTCTACTGCAATTATGCAGCCCCTCATCATAGCTAGAGAGGGATCTGTGCTTCTTGGATCATGCAACTTAAATTCCCTTAGCTCTCAGTGGGCTCTCATAACAGCTCCCGACTTTGCTAGACCTCTGTGTATTGCTCTAGAATAAGCGAGAAATGAGGAACCCGAGTTGATTCCATCTCCTGACTGAGACTTCCCCAGTGAAAGCCTGAGATGAGTGCTATCTAGTCATTCGCTTTTTTTGCACTCAGCAGGGAAGCCAGATGGATGCAATCTGAAGAGGTCAGACTCCATGCAGAGCAAGATGAAAAGTATGCGGACTTAGAGGCAGACTGTGCCAGACCTCATGTTGGGTTTTGGGAGTCTCTCTCTCTCTCTCTCTTACTGCCTGTCTCTCATTTAAGTTGTATAATCCTGTCCACAGTTTATGCATTAGAACCTTAAGCTGTGAGAGACTGGGTTCTAGGCTCAAGCTCAGGAAGTGAGCATGCCAACAGGGTCTCAGTAGTTGATGGGTCACAGCTAGTCAGAACTCTGTCCAGGTCACATTTACTCCACTGTGACTGATTTCACTTTTACAGCAGCACTGACAGGGCTCAGGGAGATCATTGTTGACAAAGTTGATTTCTGCCCATCTCTGTTAGGGATTGATCACTTTGTATTTCCCATCATCTTTATATTTAATGTATTTAATGTCTGGCAAATCCTCAGGATAGCAATACTAGCAATCACATTAATAGCTACCACTTAAGAATTTTCTATATGTGCACCATTTCTTACATTTATCTTCTATTCTCTCAACAAGCTTATTTGGCATTTTAAGTATTTTATAAAACAGTCTTACAGAAGATAAGTAATTCGCTTACGTTCCCACAGCTAGTAAGTGGCACAGCTCTCTCTAAACCTAGATTCAAACTCAGTCATTAAACTATACTTTAGCACACTAATTGCAGCATTATGAAATAGCGCAAACCCTAAGCTAAATGACTCTTTTCTTGTATTCCTGGAAACCGTTAGGTGACCCTTAGTGTCTGACCCACAGGCCAAAGTGGAAAAAAAAAGTATCAGAGGTCATAAAATGTTTAAGCTGAACAAATCTTTAAAGACATGATAGCTAACCCCTTGTTTGAAAAATGGGTTTTAGTTTACTGACATCATACCTAGAACCTAGAACTCTGACCCCAAGGCTATCAAGCTGAGATGGAACAGACCTTCAAGTCCCACCTATTAAAACAGTGAGGAGATGTGCAACACAGTGTCACTGGTGAGACTGCTGCCTACAGAGATTTTCACTATTTCTAAGAAAGAAAATCTGAACCAGTAAACACTGTTTTTCTCTGTTTCTGCCAATAACCAAACAAATTTAACTGCTAATTCCCCACCCAATTAATACAAATTAAGACCCCTACCACTTCCTTTTTGATTGGCATCACAATAATAATTCAGGGGTATTAGAGTTCCTGTAAAGAAACCTGAAACCTTGGCATAGACACCTAATATCTGTGTGTCCATGTCTTCATTTACAATATGATGATGACAATACCTTTCCTATTTCACCTCAAGGTTATTATGATAGAATGACGGAGCACAGAAACTCTAAGGATGCTACATTATATGTCTCCGATCAAATAGCCCATATGTAGTGTGGATTTGCCCTGTGCCCAGCAGAATGTTAAGTCATGCAACAATAAGAATCTGAGTTGTTAAAGGC
Organism: Hylobates moloch; assembly: GCF_009828535.3. NCBI lineage: Eukaryota > Metazoa > Chordata > Mammalia > Primates > Hylobatidae > Hylobates > Hylobates moloch. The sequence continues at coordinate 34,886,912 of NW_026652290.1, read as the reverse complement.
CTTTGAGGTCTTTGAGGAAAGAAAAAATATTGTGTTATAAAAATGTACGCTTAATATAAACTGTCTTCTCATGCTAAATGAATTTGATTTATCATACAGCTCCAAACATTCTCCTATGTGGCTGCCCCAATATGTACACAGAGCAGCTGTGTGGAAGATCAGAGGTCTGTTGTAATATCTCATGGGACCGCTATGCCCTCTTATGCTTTTAAAGGGATGTCACCATATTTCAAATTTGAATTTAATAGGCTGAATTATGGTCATATGTATGACGATCAATGATTACCTAGAGGCATATCTAAGAATATGGGGACCATTGAAACAGACTGCATTTTGTAACTGTGAAACCCAATGAGTTTCAACACTGTGCAAGCTCTCAAGAGAGAAATTGCTCATCTAACTCTGCTGATTAAATTCTGCTGTTTACTTAAAGGTGGGCATAAAACCTTTAGGAAAGAAATAAATGATTTAAAAATCACTTTAGGTTCCAAACCATTAACAGAAGATTGATGAATACAACTATTCCCACTGAATGTATTTTTAACCAACTCATCATTTTAAAACTCATTGAGCCCTGATTTGTGTTAAAAAGTGGACACCATTGATTGTTGCTTTTTCAGACTACAGATCCACATACACCAGGGGAAATACCTAATTGAGTAGCATTCAAAGCTGGATCTTAATTAACCAGAAACTAGAGGCATGTTCATTTTCATTATATGTAAATAACAAAGTGACCCTCAAGCAAGAGGCATAAACCCCTCCGCATCTGAGAGTCCTCAATGAAGAATGAAGGGGAGGGGTTAGATGAGTCCTCAGTTCCCTTCCGACTCCAACATCCTTGGGTTCTGAGATTTTTCCAACACAGTGAATCCCAGTAGGCAGCAAAGATAACCAGGGCAATAGGATCTGTGGTGTTGCACATGTCAGTTAACCACTTACAGTGTATTCCCCTATAAACAGGTCACTGAAAGATGCTACAATTGAATTGTGCTCTGTCCACATTTTTTTGTAGTTCTTTGTATTCGCAGTAGCTACTCCGTCTCTCTTTGCTCCATTAGCTCAGCTGGGGTCTGAGAACCTACAGCCAATTCTCCCAACTGAGGCCTCTGAAGCACAGCTGCAAATATATAGGTTGATGGAAAGTCTGGGTTCATTCCCAGAACTGCCTCTTGAGGTCTGCACCACTGCACAGGGATATGCCAAGGGCCAGTTGCCCAGCATGTGGCAAAGCACTTTGTGCTCATGTGAGGAAAAGTAAGTATTCTCAGGGGAAAAATTGCTGCTAGCATCTTGTTGGCCAAAGCTCTAGCACAATTTTTCTTAGATTATTTTTCAAATTCTAATGAAAATAATAAACCAAATTCTCTACCTATCCTTCCTTAATAGATAAATGTTGACTTCTCTAATTATCGCCTTGAGACTTTGTGTGGGCTTGTTTGTTATCAGTGGAAAAGTTTCCATTCCCACTACAATGTGGAAAGAAGGTACAATGAGACCTTCCAAAGGCATGCATGAGGAACAGGAAGCTGTGGCTCCTTGGCCCCTGCGAAGTCTTTGCTTTATGGCAGTTACGCAAACTACGGGCAGGGACTGAATTGCCCTGGTAAAACCAAGGGCACTGGGATGAGAGGGAGGGGGAGGGGAAACCCAGTGGCATCAAGAGAGGGACACTTCATGGAACTGAAGGAAGACTCTTGTGGCTGGAACCCAGAGAACCAAAGAAAAGCAGGGCAGAACATCCAGGGACTTTAACTAGTTTGTTCTAAAACTAGGCTGATTACCTTGCCTCAGGTTCTCCCAGTTTTAGCACTGAGAATATCACATGCCAGGAAACCCTATATCTTAAGCAAATAGGAGCAATTGTCTCAGGACTGTCCTGATTCACTGAAAGGCCCATATCCTGGGTAATTCCTCAGTCCTGTGAAAACTGGAACAATTGATTACCATACCTCAGGGGATGCCATCGATGGAAATGGCATGATCAGATTTGTTTTATATTTTTATTTTTTAAAAATTGCACAGCTGCTTGTAGAGAAAGGATCAAATAAGATTACAAACTGAGCCTGGGAGATGGACAAGAAGGCTATCATAGTTTTGATGTAGAATTGGATAAAAATAAAAAGAAAGTAAGAGTAGTTGATAAGAGAGGAGATAAGGGATACAGGGATTCATTAGCCATGAGAGTGATTCCCAAGTGTCTGCTTTGCACAATGGAGTAAGTAACTGGTCTTTTCAGTGAGACCAGAACCAGAAAGAGGAAGTAGGTTTGGGAGGTTAAAAAGTCAGGAGTTAAGCAGGACATGTGATATTGAAGGACCTGTGTTTTTTAGATGTCATTACTAAGGACTTGGAGCTTAGGGAAAGCTTACTATGTGGTCTAAATCTGAGAGGAAAAGTCTAGAAAGGAGATATATAACTGGAGTTATCAAATAGTAGTTGAAGCCTCTGGGAATTACCAATATAAACTAGGAAGAAACTGTGGAGTAAGACAGGGTCTAAGGATTGAGCCTGGAGAAAATTCAGTAGTTGAAAATGTGGCAAAGGCAGATAATCTAAGAAAGAAGGCTGAGGCTATGTTGCCAGAGAGGTAGGAGGAAACCAGGAAGATGTTCTCATGGAATCCAAGGCACAGTGGCTTTCAGGAAAAATAAGTAGGTCAATGTTAAATGGTAAGGGAACCTCAAAACCACCACGGCAGGCTGCAGCTGTGCACAGCTGGGGATGTCTGTCAGCCACAGGAGTCTAGCTGCAGTTTCTTTTTCATTACATAGGACAAACCTAGGGTTTCTCTGAATACAGCTTCTGAACTTGGGTGAAAGTACATCCCTGAGACATGGCCACACACACTTAAACAGCTCCTGAAGCTTCTTTTGTATTAAAAAAATTCTCATACCAGGCTGGAAAAATTTCCATAGTGCCAAAAAATAGTCAAAGGTTTTTTATTTTTTAACTTTTATTGTAAGTTCAGGGGTACAAGTGCAGGTTTGTTACATAGGTAAACTTGTGTTATGGGGGTTTGTTGTATAGATTATTTCATCACCCAGGTATTAAGCCTAGTACCCATTCATTATTTTTCCTGATCCTCATCCTCCAATAGGCCCCAGTGTCTGTTGTTCCCCTCTATGTGTCCATGTGTTCTCATCATTTAGATCCTTCTTATATGTGAAAACATGTGGTATTTAGTTTTCTGTTCCTGTGTTAGTTTGCTAAGGATAATAACCTCCAGCTCCATCCATGTTCCTGCAAAGAACATGATCTTGTTCTTCATTATGACTGCATAGTATTCCATGGTGTATTTTTACCACATTTTCTTTATGCAGTCTATCATTGATAGGCATTTATGTTTATTGCATGTCTTCGCTATTGTGAATAGTGCTCCAATGAAGATACGCATGCATGTGTCTTTATGGTACAATGATTTATATTCCTTTGGGTATATACGCAGTAATGAAATTGCTGGGTCAAAAGGTATTTCTGTCTTTTGGTCTTTGAGGAATTGCCACTCTGCCTTCCACACTGGCTGAACTAATTTACACTCCCACCAATAGTGTATAAGTGTTCCTTTGTCTCCACAATCTTGTCAGCATCTGTTATTTTTTGACTTTTTAATATTAATAATAGCCATTATGACTGGTGTTAGATGGTATCTTATTGTGGTTTTGATTTGCATGTTTCTAATGATCAGTGATGTTCAGCTTTTTTCATATGATTGTTGGCTGTACATGTATCTTCTTTCAAAAAGTGTCTGTTCATGTCCTTTGCCCACTTTTCTATGGGGTTGTTTATTTTTTGCTTGTACATGTGTTTAAGTTCCTTCCTTATGCCATATATAAAATTAACTCAAGATGGATTAAAGACTTAAATGTAAAACTCAGAACTATAAAAACCCTGGAAGACAACCAAAGCAATATCATTCAGGACATAGGCATGGACAAAAATTTCATGATGAAGATGTCAACAGCAATTGCAACAAAAGCCAAAATTGACAAATGGGATCTAATTAAACTAAAGAGCTTCTGCACACCTGAAAAAAAAGAACAACAACAACAACAACAACAAAAAACTATCAACAGAGTAAACAGACAACCTACAGAATGGGAGAAAAAATTTGCAAACTATTCATCCAACAAAGGTCTAATATCCAGCATTTATAAGAGTCAGAGTTTTAATGTTTGGAAAATAGCTTCCATGCCCTCACTTCTTTTGAAATTATATGTGGTAGGGAGAGGAGGTGATATGGTTTGGCTGTGTCCACATCTAAATCTCATCTGGAATTGTCGCTCTCATAATTCCCATGTATCATGGGAAGGACCTGGTGGGAGGTAATTAAATCATAGGGGTAGATCTTTCCCATGCTTTTTCTCATGATAGTGAATACGTCTCATGAAATCTGATGGTTTTATAAAGGGGAGTTCCCCTACACAAGCTCTATCTTGCCTGCCACCATGTAAGATGTCCCTTACTCCTCCACCATGACTGTGAGGCTTCCCCAGCCATGTAGAACTGTGAGTCAATGAAACCTCTTTCCTTTATAAATTACCCAGTCTCAGGTGTATGTTTATTAGCAGCATGAGAACAGACTAATACAGGAGGACTATATTCTTTGTCTCTAGCTGATGCCAGAAAAAAAAAATATAAACACTATCTGAACATGCACATAATTGTAAATGTTTGCCATCATTACTTTTAAGGTGTTAAATCCAACTAATGAGCAAACATTAAAATTACCATGATATGCCAGTCATCTCATAGTCAATTAATGAGGTTGTTTTTTGTCAATTATTAATTTACAAGTCAAATAAATTATCTATTTCATGGAATCCTTGCCCCTAGAGACCCAGAGGAATTCTTAAAAGGAATCTACACCAATGTCTTGTTTTGTAAATAAGGTATGTCGGAATCAAAGAGATGAAGCAACTTGTCAAAAGTCACTCAAACAAGATTAAAGATCAGGTCTGCGGACTCCTACTCTAGTGTTTTCTCCTGCATCATTCAACAGAATTATTTCTCTTCTTGATATTTTGTGTTATATGGCAGTCAAAAATTTCCATTTCTTTCTGAAATGCTGTCACCATTATTTCCCTGAGGGACAGCATTATATTTTAAGGCTCATTTAGTTTATAGTGTTTAGGCAAACCAGACACATTTTCCCCAGATGGAATTTTCATGATGAGTCAGGGCTCCCCCAAGAGGCACCTCCTTAATGTCCCACAAAATGACTCTGTGCACTAAATCCTTGGGCCCTGATGATGAAGAACCCAATCCTTGTGGGCATAGGGGTTCTAAGGTCTTCATGGAGGCTCCTCACCTCCAGAGCCTACACAGAAAACTAGAATCATGAGGGTTAGCCCCAAACCTAAAGACTGCCCTGTTTAGGCTATTGGAATCAATACTGCTTTATGAGCACATAAAAAGTCACCTGCTAATATAACTAGAGAAGTCCTTGGAGCCCTTCTGTTTACAAGTATATTCTTGAGTAACCTTGGTTTCCTGAAGTTCCTACATTTAACACTATCCCTTAACGGCCCTTAAAACAGCACTTGGATTTAACGGGGTTAGCATTAAACATGCACTTGTCAAATACAAATAAAGGTACCTCACTGCTAGGTTCAGGAAAGAAAACACAGCTAATAAATACCCATACATCATCACTGACTATCATATAGCAGAGACAGGAGCACTAAAGTCTTGAAAGCAGTCATGAATAATAAGCTCACAGAAGTGGGAGCTGCGGGACTTAAATTATAGTTTTCAAACACCAGGGCAACTACTGAGTAGATACCTACCTTTTTCAAGCATCTTCCAGTGTTCACATGTTCTAAACCTGGCAAGATTCAGTAGAAAAGGGGTAGGAAAAAAGCATGACACTTTAGACTCTGCTGAACTACCAGAGGTGACATTGCCAGAAAGGCCTGGTGGTTGAGGAAGTGCCCATAACAAAGGAGAGCGCTTACAGCGGGTTTCTACTGTGTTAGGCATCCAAAAAGGAGGATAAGAATGGAAGAAAAACTGTCCAGAGATGCTCAGGTACTGGTTTTCATTTATTACATTAAATCAACTCAACAAAGGGGCTCCAGACCCAGAGAGAACATGGAGACCCTGAGGGCTCATGCAGCCACTGGGATGCATGAACCACTAGAGGAGAGACATGCACATGCTGAGGATGCATGAACCACTACAGAGCACAGAATATAGACACTAGGGATGCCAAACCTCTAGGTATGAGACCGTGCAGGCACTGGGGAGTCAGGATTCCCTAGAGATGAGGCCGTGAAGGCACTGGGGAGGCAGGAATCCCTAGAGATTAGTCAGTCCAGGCACTGGAGAGGCATGATTCACCAAGGGTGAGACCAAGTAGGCATGGGGAAGGCATGATTCCCTAGGGATGAGACCATAGAGACATTGGAGATTTCTCCTCTTGTGTTGATTGCCTCTCTCTTCAATTTATTTTGCTAATTTTCTCTTCTAGAATCTTAAAATAAGATTATTGATTTTAAACATTTTTATGCTTAATCATTTAAAATATTTTTTTCTCTATACACTACGTTAGTTCATTACACAATTTTAATATGCTGAATTTTAACTTTCTCAGTTGAAAATATGTTAATATTTCTCTTGCGATTTCTTCTTTTGCCCACCCATTACACAGAAGTGTGTTGCTTTATTGTAATGTATTTGGGGATTTTCAGATATCTTTCTGTTCTTGAGTTATGTTTTAAAATGTCATGATCAGAGGAAAAATTCTGTATGATTTATTTTTTTTTAATTTACTGAGCTGTGTTTTACACAACTTGGTGTTAAACCTGGCACCTAACTTATCCTAGTGAACTTCAAAGGAATATGTAGTGTTCTATCTTTGTGGTGATAGGTAGTGTGGTCCAGATGCTCTGTCTTTACTGAATGTGTTTCCTGTTTTACTAATCACAGGAAATAGAGTGTGAAAATCTCCCACTATGTTTTTTAGTTTATCTCATTTTAGACTTGTAAACTTTTCATGTGTCTTTACACAGTGTTATTAGGTGCATACACATTTAGCATTTTTATCCTTTTTTTTAATAATTGACCTTTTTATAATTGCGAAATGTCTCTATCTCTCAAAATTTTCCTTGTCTTGAATTCTAATTTGCCTTCTAGAAATAGAATCAGTCCAACAGTTTTATGATTAGTGTTTGCATGTCATAATTTTCATCCCTTCACTTCCGATACATCTGTATCTTTTATTTAAGGTATATATTTTTAAACAGCATATAGTTGATTCTTTCTTTCTTTTCCAATCTGATAATTACTGCTTTTTAAATAATGTATTTAGTCCATTTGCATTTGACATAATTTAAATCTGTTTTGTCTTATGTCTACCATTTTTCTTTTATTTGTTTCATATTTATGCATTCTTCACTCATTCTTCTGCCTTCTTTTGAATCACTTGGGTAGTTTTTAACATTCCATTTTATGTCTTCTATTGGATTTTTAGCTGCATTTCTTTGCTTTAAATTTTGAGAGATTGTCCTAAGTATTACAATACACATATTTAACCTATTACAGTTGACCTTTAATCACTATTATTTATGCCATGTAAAACAGAAATAGTATTAATTAAACACTTACAACAGTGTAGTATTTTGCCCTTCACTTTTTTTTTCATTGCAGTCATATACCATATATCTACATATGTTATAAACTCCATATACAACACTGTTAGAAAACAGCGTTTTAGTGTTTGTTTTAAACAACCTTTTAAATATGTCATTTAAAGACATTAGGAAACAAGTAAAATAACTATTTTCTACTTACCCTCCAATTTACTATTTCCAATACCCTTCAATTCTTTTTTCCATTTGATTTAATTTCCCTTTGGTAACTTGAACCTCTTCTATGGATTTTTTTAAGTGTTGGTCTCCCAGAGACAAATGATCTCAGCTTTTGTTTATCTGAATATGTCTTTATTTTGTCTTCATTTTTTAAAATTACTTTTTCTAGATATAGAATTCTATGTTAATAACTATTTTCCTCTTACAGCATTTTAAAGGCATCATTCAATTTTTTTGGACTGCATTTATTCTGATGAAAGTTTAGCCGTTATTTTTATTGTTATTACTTTATGTCAATGTGTTCTTTTTACTTCACTACTTTTTAAATTTTCTCTGTCTTTGCTTTTTAATCAATCTAAAATAATACAGTTTGCTTTGTGTTTATCCTACTTCTTAGATCTCTAGGTTAATATTTTTTTTCAGTAAATCTAAAATTTTTCAGGCATTATCTTTTCAAATATCTTTTTCTATCCCAATTTTTCTCTCCTCTTTTTCTGGCACTCCAATCACATGTATGTTATACCACATGACATTGAACATATGTTTTTTGTTTTCAGTCATTTTTCTTTCTCTGTTGAACATAGTTTTTTGTTTCCAGTCATTTTTCTTTCTCTGTTTTAATTTCTATTACCCTATCTCAATGCCCACTAATCTTTCTTCTGTCCTATCTAAACTGCTGTTAAGCCTATCGGGTAAAATTTTCTTTTCTTTTTTTTTTTTTATTATACTTTAGGGTTTTAGGGTACATGTGCACAATGTGCAGGTTTGTTACATATGTATCCATGTGCCATGTTGATTTCCTGCACCCATTAACTCGTCATTTAGCATTAGGTGTATCTCCTAATGCTATCCCTCCCCCCTCCCCCCACCCCACAACAGTCCCCAGAGTGTGACGTTCCCCTTCCTGTGTCCATGAGTTCTCATTGTTCAATTCCCACCTATGAGTGAGAACATGCGGTGTTTGGTTTTTGGTCCTTGCGATAGTTTACTGAGAATGATGTTTTCCAGTTTCATCCATGTCCCTACAAAGGACACGAACTCATCATTTTTTATGGCTGCATAGTATTCCATGGTGTATATGTGCCACATTTTCTTAATCCAGTCTATTGTTGTTGGACATTTGGGTTGGTTCCAACTCTTTGCTCTTGTGAATAGTGCCGCAATAAACATACGTGTGCATGTGTCTTTATAGCAGCATGATTTATAGTCCTTTGGGTATATACCCAGTAATGGGATGGCTGGGTCAAATGGTATTTCTAGTTCTAGATCCCTGAGGAATCATCACACTGACTTCCACAATGGTTGAACTAGTTTACAGTCCCACCAACAGTGTAAAAGTGTTCCTATTTCTCCACATCCTCTCCAGCACCTGTTGTTTCCTGACTTTTTAATGATGGCCATTCTAACTGGTGTGAGATGGTATCTCACTGTGGTTTTGATTTGCATTTCTCTGATGGCCAGTGATGATGAGCATTTCTTCATGTGTTTTTTGGCTGCATAAATGTCTTCTTTTGAGAAGTGTCTGTTCATGTCCTTTGCCCACTTTTTGATGGGGTTGTTTGTTTTTTCTTGTAAATTTGTTTGAGTTCATTGTAGATTCTGGATATTAGCCCTTTGTCAATGAGTAGGTTGCAAAAATTTTCTCCCATTCTGTAGGTTGCCTGTTCACTCTGATGGTAGTTTCTTTTGCTGTGCAGAAGCTCTTTAGTTTAATGAGATCCCATTTGTCAATTTTGGCTTTTGTTGTCATTGCTTTTGGTGTTTTAGACATGAAGTCCTTGCCCACGCCTATGTCCTGAATGGTATTGCCTAGGTTTTCTTGTAGGATTTTAATGGTTTTAGGTCTAACATGTAAGTCTTTAATCCATCTTGAATTAATTTTTGTATAAGGTGTAAGGAGGGGATCCAGTTTCAGCTTTCTACATATGGCTAGCCAGTTTTCCCAGCACCATTTATTAAATAGGGAATCCTTTCCCCATTTCTTGTTTTTGTCAGGTTTGTCAAAGATCAGATAGTTGTAGATATGCGGCATCATTTCTGAGGGCTCTGTTCTGTTCCATTGATCTATGTCTCTGTTGTGGTACCAGTACCATGCTGTTTTGGTTACTGTAGCCTTGTAGTATAGTTTGAAGTCAGGTAGCGTGATGCCTCCAGCTTTGTTCTTTTGGCTTAGGATTGACTTGGCGATGCGGGCTCTTTTTTGGTTCCATATGAACTTTAAAGTAGTTTTTTCCAATTCTGTGAAGAAAGTCATCGGAGGCTTGATGGGGATGGCATTGAATCTATAAATTACCTTGGGCAGTATGGCCATTTTCACGATATTGATTCTTCCAACCCATGAGCATGGAATGTTCTTCCATTTGTTTGTATCCTCTTTTATTAAATTTTCAATTCAAGTATTGTGCTTCGTAGATGTAGGATTTTAATTTTTTAAATGTTAACTTGTATGCAGAGTCCCCATCTGTCATACTTTTTTTTTATTTTTTCTTAAATCTTTGAACAAATTTATAATATCAACAGCTATTTTATAGTCCTTATCTGGTAAGTCCAGCACATCTTGGAATAGTCATTTTGATGGTTTTCTGAAAATTGTAGATATTATGCTGCAGATTCTAATTTGTGGTAACTTCATTGGAAGGATGTTGAGCTTTGTTCTATGTATTTACTAGCTGATAAGCTTCAATCTATTAATTCTTACTTTTAAGCTTTCTTATATGCTCTGGCCTTGCCTGAGTCTCAGCTGGATGCCTATGGTGTTTACTATGGTTTGTCACACCTCCAGTGTTTGCCAGAGTTGTGAAGCCCCAATCCCGTGTAGCTTCTAGTAGCTATTCTCTGCAGAGCTGCAGGGAATCTGAGCATGTACAACTTAGTATTTGGCCACAGACTCAAGATAACTTCTATACAGATTTCTGGAGCTCCTCTTCTGTCTCTACATCTTCTTGTTTTATAACCTCTTCTTCACATTCCACCTGCCTCAGTGGCCCTGAATTTTATTCTGTGTTTTCTCCACCGAGCATTATCACTGCACTCCGGTCTCCATTTCCCTATGGTATGGTTTGGAAAGGATCTGCAGCAAGAAACCCAAAAGAAATTTAAAGCTTTACTCGTTATTTTCTCCCAAGGGCCACAGTCCTATGCTCTGTTTAGTCCAATGCCTAAACACGGTTGTTCCATGCAGGTTATCCTGCAGTTGTTCCTTCTGGGAAGAGAAGTCTAATACCCATTACTACTGCATAATGGCTCAAACCAGAATTACAAGCATTACTTTTAATGTGATGAAAATAAGCCTTTTATCAGTATGCATTAAATAAATTGAGAGATACCATGGTAGCACCGGGCTATAATTGAAAACAAGCCTCTTTTGCATTGGAATTTAGTTTCTAGCTTCATGACTTCAATTAATCACTTAACCCATCTGAGCCTCAATGTTCTCAATTCTAAATTAAGAAGAGAATATTAGATTATATGTAAAATGTTTCCTAGTTGTAATATGTTTTCTTCTGTGGGACAAAAAAACATGATTTTCAAGTTTTTTTTATTTTTCATTTTGGTGGGTACATAGTAGGTGTATATATTTGTGGGGTACATGAGATGTTTTGATAGAGGCATGCAATGCAAGGTAAGCACATCATGGAAAATGGGGTAGCCATCCCTTCAAGCGTTTATCGTTTGTGTTACAAACCATTCAATCATAGTTTTTAAGTTATTTAAAATCTGTATAATGAAGTTATTATTGACTATACTCACCGTGCTGTGTGATCAAATAGCATGTTTTATTCATTCTTTCTATTTTTTGTACCTATTAAGTATCTCCCCATCCCCTTCCAATGCCCCACTACCCTTCCCAGCCTCTGGTAACCACCCTTCTATGCTCCATCTCCATACCTTCAATTGTTCTTATTTTTAGATCCAAAAAAACAAGTGAGAGCATGTGATGTTTCTCTTTCTGTACCTAGCTTATTTGACTTAACATAATGACATCTAGTTCTATCCATGTTGTTGCAAATGACAGGACTTCATTCTTTTTATGGCTGAATAATACTCCATTGTTTTTTACATACCATTTTTTTTATCTATTCATCTGTTGATGGACACTTAGGTTGCTTCCCAATCTTAGCTATTGTGAACAGTGCTGCAACAAACATAGGCGTGCAGATATCTCTTCAATATACTGATTTTCTTTCTTTGAGGTTGACATGGTTTGGCTGTGTCCCACCCAAATCTCAACTTGAATTCTATCTCCCAGAATTCCCATGTGTTACGGGAGGAACCCAGGGGGAGGTAATTGAATCACAGGGGCCGGTCTTTCCCATGCTATTCTCATGATAGTGAATAAGTCTCATGAGATCTGATGGGTTTATCAGGGGTTTCTGCTTTTGCTTCTCCTCATTTTCTCTTGCCTCCACCATGTAAGAAGTGCCTTTCATCTCCTGCCATGATTCTGAGGCCTCCCCAGCCATGTGGAGCTGTAACTCCAATTAAACCTTTTTTTCTTCCCAGTCACGGGTGTGTCTTTATCAACAGCATGAAAATGGACTAATACAGCGGTATATACCCAGCAGTGGAATTACTGGATAATATGGTAGATCTATTTTTAGTTTTTGAGGAACCTCCAAACTGTTCTCCATAGTACTTGTACTAATTTACATTCCCACTAGCAGTGAATGAGGGTTCCCTTTTCTTCACATCCTCACCAGCATTTATTATTGCCTGTCTTTTGTATATAAGTCATTTTAACTGGAGTGACATGATATTCCATTGTTGTTTTGATTCGTATTTCTCTGATGATCAATGATGTTGAATATGTGTTTATATGCCTGTTTGCCATGTGTATGTCTTCTTTTGAGAAAGGTATAGTCAAATCCTTTGCCCATCTTTTGATAAGATTATCAGCTTTTTAAATATAGAGTTGTTTGAATTCCTTATATATTCAGGTTATGAATCCCTTGTTGAAGTAGTTTGCAAATACTTTCTCCCATTCTGTGGACTGTCTCTTTACATTGTTGATTGTTTCCTTTGCTCTGTAGAAGCTTTTTAACTTAATGTGATCCCATTTGTCCATTTTTGCTTTGATTGCCTGTGCTTGTGGGGTATTACTCAAGAAATTTTTGCCCAGACCAATGTGTTAGAGATTTTCCCCAATGTTTTCTTTTAGTAACTTCATGGGTTGAGATCTTAGATTTAAGTCTTCAATCAATTTGATTTGCTTGTTGTATATCCTGAGAGATAGGTATTTAGTTTCATTCTTCTGCTTATGTATATCCAGTTTTCCCAGAGCCATTTATTGAAGAGACTCTTTTCCCCAGTGTATGTTCTTGACACATTTGTTGAAAACGAATTCATTATAAGTATGTAGATTTGTTTCTGGGTTCTATATTCTGTTTCATTGGTCTATATGTCTGATTTTATGCCAGTACCATGATATTTCGGTTACTATAGCTCTGTAGTATAATTTGAAATCAGGTAATGTGATTCTTCTAGCTTTGTTCTGTTTTTTTAGGATGGCTTTGGCTATCCCTGGTCTTTTGTGGTTCCATATAAATTTTATGATTGTTTTTTCTATTTCTGTGAAGAATGTTATTGGTATTTTGATAGGGACTGTATTGAATCTGTAGATCACTTTGGGTACTGTGGACATCTTAACAATATTGACTCTTCTCATCAATGAACACATTTTTTCCTCATTTTTGGTGTTCTCTTCAATTTTTTTCATTGACGTATTATAGTTTTTGTTATTGAGATTTTTACCTTCTTTGGTTAATTCCTAGGTATTTAATTTTTTGTGGCTATTGTAAATCGGATTGCTTTTTAATTTCTTTTTAGATTGTTCACTGTTGTCATATAAAAATGTTACTGATTTTTGAATGTTGATTTTGTATCCTTCATCCTTACTGAATTTATCATTTCTAATAGTTTTTTGGTGAAATCTTTAGGATAATATCACATCATCTGCAAACCTTTACTTCTTCCATTCCAGTTTGGATGTCCTTTATTTCTCTCTCTTATCTGATTATTCTATCTACGATTTCCCAGTCCTACGTTGAATAACAGTAATAACACTGCACAACTTTGTGGTTTTTCAGACTTTAGAGGAAAGGCTTTCTGTGTTTTCTCTTTCAATATGATACTAGCTCTGGGTCTGTCATATATGGCTTATATTATGTTAAGATGTGTTTCTTCTACCCCCGGATTTTTGAGGGTTTCTATCATGAAGAATGTTAAATTTTGTCACTTTTCCAGCATCAATTGAAAGGACCACATGCTTTTTGTCCTTCATTTTATTGATATGATATATCACATTGATTAATTTGCATATGTTGAACCATCCTTGCATCCCAGGGATAAATCCCACTTGGTCATGTTGAATGATCTTTTAAATATATTATTGAATTCTGTTTGCTGGTATTTTGTTGAGGATTTTTGCATCAATATTCATCAAAGATATTGGCATCTGGTTTTCTTTTATTGATGTGTCTGCATGTTTGTCTGGTTTTAGTTTCAGGGTAATATTGGCCTTGTAGAATGAATTTGGAAGTACCCTCTCCTCTATTTTTTGGAATAGTTTGAGTAGGATTGGTATTACTTCTTCTTTAAATGTTGGGTAAGATTCAGCAGCAAAGCCATTCAGGTTCCAGTGATTTATTACTGGGAGACTTTATTACAGCTTCAGTTTCATCACTTGTTATTGGTTTGTTCAGGTTTTGGATTTTTTCCTGGTTCAATCTTGCTGAATTATATGAGTCTAGGAATTTGTCCATTTCTTCTAGATTTCCCAATGTATTGGCATATAGTTGCTCAAAGTAACCACTAATGATCCTTTGAATTTCTATGGTATCAGTGGTATCAGTTGTAATATCTCCTTTTTCATTTCTGTTTTTATTTATTTGCTTACTCTCTCTTTTTAAATTAGTCTGGCTAAAGATTTGCCAATTTTGTTTACCTTGTCAAAAAACAACTTTTTGTTTTATTGATGTTTTGTTTTATTTCCTTCATTTCAAATACGTTTATATCTGCTCTGATATTTATTACTTCTTTTCTTCTACTGATTCTGGGTTTGGCTTGCTCTTGCTTTTATAAGATGGTGGGAAGGCTTTTTAGTTATTTTAAAAGACTTTTCAGATATTTGAAAGGGTATTGCAATCTAAGATGAATGGGTTTTAGGGAGCACTCCAAGCCCAGTAATGCTGTGGTTCTTGCAGACTCATAGAGGTACCACCTTGATAGTCTTGAACAAGATCTGGGAGAATTATCTGGATTACTAGATAGATACTCTTGTTCCCTTCCCCCCTTACTTTCTTCCAAACAAACAGAGTCTCTCTCTGTCTTCTGGGCCACCTAAAGCTAGGGGTAGAGTGACACAAGCATGCTTGTGGCTACCACCACTAGAATTGCAGTGCATCAGGCCTGAAGTCAGCACAGTACTGAGTCTTGCCCAAGATCTGCTGTAATCACTCCCTGACAATTGCCTATGTTTGCTTAAGGCCCTCGGGGTCTTTGCAAGTGGCAAAAACAGCCAGGCCTGTGTCCTTTTCTTCAGGGTAGTGGATTCCCCCAGGCCCCAGGTGTGTCCAGAAGTACCATCTGGGAGTCAAGCGCTAGAGTCAAAAATCTTAGAAATCTACCTGTTGTTTTATTTTATTGTTGCTGAGCTAACACTCAAACCACAAGATGCAGTCCTTTCCACTCTTCCTTCCCCTTTCCAAAAGCAAAGGAGCCTCACCCTTTGGACACTGACACCTCAGACCACAAGGAGTTCTGCCACACTACCGCCAATGTTCCCTTAAGGCCCAAGGGCTCTTAACTCAGCTTGTAGTGAATGATGCCTGGCCCAGGACTCACCCTTCACGGTGGTGGGCTCTCCTCTGTCCCAGGGCAAATCCAGAAATGCCATCCAAGAGTCAGGTCCTGAAATTGGGGACCTCAAGAGCCCACTTAGTGCTCTACCTCCCTGTGGCTGTGCTGGTACCTGAAGCAAGCAAGTCTCAGAGGCTCATCCGAGGCCCTAGATGTAGTACCTGGGTATTGCTGCTGGTTGTTCAGGGCCCTAGGGCTCTTCAGTTAGCAGGTTATGAATGCTGCTGGGACTGGATTCTTCCCTTCAAGGCAGCAGGTTCTCTTCTGACTCGCAATGTGTCTAGAAATGTTGTCTGGGAGCTGGGGCCTAGAACAGGGGTCTCACAACTCTGACTGGTGCCCTATCCTGCTGTGGCTGAGCGGGTATCCAAGATGCAAGACAAAGTCTTCCCCACTCTTTCCTCTCCTCTTCTCAGGCAGAAGGAAGGGGTCTTTTTTGGAGCTGTGAGCTGTGCATCCTGGAGTTAGAAGAGGGGTAATGCCAGCAATCCCTTAGCTGCCCCACCTTGTGTCTCAATAAGTCATGTGTCTCCTGCTCCCACAAGTCCAGTGTTTCTGGGCTGATCCTTATGGTCTAGACTGCCTTTCAAGTTTACTTAGAAACCCATTTGGCCCTTGGTGGTGAGATTTGCAGGAACTCAAATTCGGACCACTGGGATGGGCAATACCCTCTCTGGCTAAAGCTGGTTTAATTGTTCCCTCTATGGGCGGGCATCAGCTGAGTTTGGTTTGGTTTCCTTTTCTGCTCCAACAAGACAGCACTGAGTTCAGTGCCTCACAACTGCTGTGTTCTTCCTCTCCCAGTGCCCAGAGATGCTCTCTGCACCATGCCGTCACTGTTGCGGAGTGGGGAAGGGGTGGCATTGATGATTTGGGACTGTTTTTTCTATAACTTCAATGCCTCTTTCAGTGATACAGAGTTAAAACAGGGTACTATGAGTGTTCACTTGATGTTTTGTTCTTATGAAGGTGTTTTTTTTTCTGTGAAGATAGTTGTTAAATTGGTGTCCTTGCAGGTAGGACAATCAGTGCATCCTTTTATTCTGCTACATTGCTCTACCTCCTCTGAAATTTTCAGTTGTAAGGAAGTGCAAAGCAGTATCCCTTTTTCACGAGTTCTGATAATAGTCCATA
Source organism: Hylobates moloch (assembly GCF_009828535.3). Classification (NCBI taxonomy): domain Eukaryota; kingdom Metazoa; phylum Chordata; class Mammalia; order Primates; family Hylobatidae; genus Hylobates; species Hylobates moloch. Next base: position 34,870,110 of record NW_026652290.1, on the reverse strand, counting down.
AATGCTCTGATAGGAGAGGTAAAAAACAAACTGAGCACTTAATGTACTACATATTGTGTTTTATAAGCTGTGTCTAATGCTTAGTACATTACAGACATTTAAAATTTCCACAAGAATAAATGTAATATATCAAATAGCTCAATGAATAATGCCGTCAAAAATTATTCATCCCAAATGAAACAGATTTTGTGTTTTATATTAATTCTAAGAATTAGTTGAATAGTAACTGCTAATTTACTCATTTATTTTTCTTCTTTTATTGAAGATTATTCTGGTTTAATGCCTAGACTTAAGTAAAATTGGAATAGCAAGTGTAATTTGAAGACTCAAGAATCTCACCCTTTTTCTTCATTTATTTGTTTATTCCACATGTACCCATTGAGAACCTACTAGGTGCTAAGCAGTATCCTAGCTTCTGGAAACAAAGTAATGAGCAAAATAGACTTGATTCCTGCTGTCACAGTTTAAAGTTGAGTGGAAGAGAAAGTTATTAATAAAAGGAACATAGAATTGTGTATGAAGTCTTAAGTGAGATGCTCTGTGGAAAAGAAGAATGTGGTTCTATACGAAGGTATAATTTTAGCTAGAAGGGAAAAAAACACCAAAACAACACAACAGGAAGAAGAAGCCAATAGAAAGCTTATCGTGAGAAGACATTGGGCAAAACAAATGTCTAAAAGAAAGCATGGCAAAGCATAGGGAGTGAAGGGAGTCAGATGCAAGATAAAGCTAGGATAGTTAGGGGTCAAGTTATTTGACTTTTGTAGGCCATAGTAAGATATGTCTTTTCTAAAAATTGTGGGACACATGGAACATTCTCCAGCTTAGACCATAAGTTAGACCACAAAGCAAGTCTCAGCACATTAAAACATTTGAAATCATCCAAAGCATATTTCTCAGCAAAAATGGAATGAAAATTGAAATCAATAACAGAAGGAAAATAGAAAAATGTACACATATGTGGAAATTTAACAACACTCTCTTAACCAATGAGTCAAAGAAGAAATCCAGAGAGGGAAACTAGAAAACACTCAGATGAATGAAAATAAAAACATAATATACCAAAACTTACAGGGTGCTTCAGAAGCAGAGCTCACAGGGAAGTTTACAGTTGTAAATACCTACATTCAAAAAGAAGGAAGGTCTGAAATTGGCAACCTTACTTTACACCTTAAGGAACTAGGATAAGAAAACTAAACCCAAAGCCAGCAGAAAGAAAATAATAAAAACTATATCAGAGATAAATGAAATAAATAATGAACAAAATATATCTTTAAAGGTTTTTTTTTAAAAAGGTCAATAAAATTGACAGGTCTTTACCTAGATTGACTATGAAAAACAGAAAAAATTAACATTAACAAGATCAGAAATGAAAGAAAAGATAACTACCAGCATTACAAATATATATAAATAAGAGATTATAAGAAAATAGTATAAATAATTATATACCAACACATTATATAACTTAAATGAAATGGGCAAATTTCTATAAACACACAAGCTACAAAAATAGACTCAAGAAGAAATGTACAACCTAAATAGACGTATAACCATTAAAGAAATTGAATCAGTAAAAACCTCCCAAAAAGAAAAGCTAGAACCAGATGGCTTCCCTGGTGACTTAATCATTTTAAGAAGAATTAAAAAGAGTTACTCTCAAATTCTTCCTAAAGAATAGAAAAGGAAATAACACTTTCTAACCTGTTCTTGGAGGTCAGTATTATCTTGACACCAAAGTCAGATAAAGATCCACTACAGGAAAAGGCAACTGTAGTCCAATATCCTTTGTAAATATAGTTGTAAAAATCCTCAACAAAATAGAAAAGCAAATCCATTAGCATATGAAAAGCACTAACATCTTGACCTAGTATGATTCATCCTATAAATAAAAGAGTGGTCCAACCCATGAAAATAATCAATGTAATACACCACATAAACAAAATGAAGAAAAAATGCATTACAATTTCAATTGAAGCAAAAAAAATTGGTAAAATGCAAACAATCTTTTATGGTAAATACACTTAACAATCTAGGAATAGAAAGGAACTTCCCCTGCCTGGTAAATGAAATTTATGAAAAATCCATAGCTAACATCATACTCAAAGGCAATGGCCTGAAAGTCTTTCCTCTAAGCTCAATAACAAGACAAAAATGCTTGTTTTCAACTGATTCATGAAGAAAAACAACTAAAAGACACCCTAATTGGAAAGGGAAAAATAAGATTGTCTCTATTTGCACATGTCATGAGCTTATAGCTACAAAATCCTTTATAATCACAAAGAAACTATTAGAACTAATAAATTAATTCATGTTACAGAACACAAGATCAAACTACAAAAATCAGTTGTATTTCTACATACTAGGAAACAATAATCTAAAGGAAATTATGAAAATAATTGTATTTACAATAGCATCCAAAAGAATAAAAATACTTAGGAATAAATTAACCAAGAAGGTAAATAACTTGTATACTTAAAACTCCAAAATATTGCTGAAATAAATCAAACAAGACCTAAATAATAATAAGTTATGTGATGGTCATGTTTTAGAAGACTTTATGTGGTAAGATCACAAAACTACCCTAGGTGATCTAAAGATTTAACTGAAATTCCAATGACATTTGTAGAAACAAAAAGCCCATCTGCAAATTTCTAGAGAATGGCAAAGATACCCAAAGAGACAAAATAATCTTGAAAAAGAACTAAGAGAGAAAATTCACACTTCCTAATTTTAAAATGTACCATAAAGCAATGGCAATCACTTTGTTACTGGTATGAAGATAGGCATATAGACAAAGGAAATATAATTAAGAGTTCAAAAATAAACCTATAACCCATCTATGACCAAATGATTTTAGACAAGGATGCCAAGACCATTCAATGGGGACATAAAAGTCTTCAACAAATGGTGCTGGGACAACTTGATAGCCACATGCAATGGGATCAATTTGTACCCTTAACTTATACTGTATATATAAATGAACTAAAAATGTATCAATGCCCCAAATGCAAGAGCTAAAACTACAAAACTCTTAGAAGAAAGTATAAGTAGATCTTCAAGACCCTTGATTGTCCATGGATTTTTCATGACACCAAAGAGCCAAAAAAAAAAAAAAAAAAGGAAAAGAAAAATTGAACTTTATCAACATTAAATATTTTTGTTCATCAAAGGAAATTACCAAGAAAGTGAAATACACCCTGCAAAATGAGAGAAAATATTTTCAAATCATATATTTTATAAGAGTTTAGTATACAGAACATATGAAGAATTCTTACAACAAAAAACCAACCATGTATTTGAATAGACATTTCTCTAAAGCGATGTGTAAATAGCTATCAGGCACTTGAAAAGATATCAAACATAATTAATCATTAGGAAAATAAAATTTAAACCCACAGTGAGATATGCTTTATACTCACTGGGATGGCTATAATAAAAATAGGTGGAAAGATGACAAATGTTCATGTAGATATGGGGAAATTGAAACTCTCATATATTGCTGGTGGGAATGTAAAATGTTTCAGCCACTATGTAAAACAGCTTGCTGGTTTCTCAAAAAGTTAAACATAGAATTGCCATATAACCCAGCAATTCCACTTCTAAGTGTATACCCCCAATGAAAACAGATACTAAAATTCTTCTGTAAGAATGTTCATATCAGCACTATTCATAAGAGCCAGTGGGCAGAAACAACCCAAATGTACATCAGCAGACAGATGAATAAACAATATGTAGTAATACATACAATGGAATATTATTCAGCTGTACAAATGAATAAAATACCAATACATGCTACAACCTGAATGAACCTTAAAAACATTATGCAGGCCGGGCACAGTGGCTCACGCCTGTAATCCCAGCATTTTGGGAGGCTGAGGTGGGCAGATCATGAGGTCAGGAGACCGAGACCATCCTGGCTAACACAGTGAAAACCCATCCCTACTAAAAATACAAAAAAAAAAAAAAAAAATTAGCTGGGCGTGGTGGTGGGCGCCTGTAGTCCCAGCTACTCCAAAGGCTGAGGCAGGAGAATGGCGTGAACCCGGGAGCTTGAACTCGGAGCTTGCAGTGAACCGAGACTGCGCCACTGCACTCCAGCCTGGGCGACATAGTAAGACTCCATCTCAAAAAAATAAAATAAATAAAATTATGCTAAGTGAAAGAATCCAGACACAAAAGATTGCATTTTATATTTTTCCATTAATGTGAAATATCCAGAATAAGTAAGTTCATAGAGACAGAAAGGAGATTTGTGCTTGCCAGGGGACGGGAGTAAAGAAGAATGGGAGTCAGGAAGAATGGGAGTCAACTGTATAATGTGTTTGGGGTGATTTTTTTTCTGAGGTAATGAAAATATTTTAGAACTTATGTAAATCATGGATATACAACATTGTCACTGTGCTAAATGCCAATAAATTGTACACCTTTAAATGGTTGTGATCAGCAGCGAGGGGATCCGGTGTCTGGAGATGCTGTTCCAGCCTTCCTTCCTGGGCGTGGAATCTTGCGGTATCCACAAGACCACCTTCAACTCCAGCATGAAGTATGATGTGCATATTCGCAAAGACGTGTAGGCCAACACGGTGCTGTCCAGTGGCACCACCACGTACCCGGGGCATTGCTGACAGGATGCAGAAGGAGATCACAGCCCTGGTGCCCAGCACCATGAAGATCAGATAAGCACACCCCCAGAGCACAAGTACTCAGTGTGGATCTGCTGCTCCATTCTGGCCTCACTGTCCATCTTCCAGTAGACATGGATTAGCAATAGGAGTACCACGAGTCAGCCTCCTTCATAGTCCACCGCAAATGTCTCTAAATAGACTGCAAGCAGATGCTAGCATTTGCTGCATGGGTTAATTCAGAAGTATAAATTTGCCCCTGGCAAATGGATACACCTCATGCTAGCCTCACAAACCTGGAATAAACCTACGAAAAGAAACTTATCCTTGAAGCTTGTATCTGATTTCAGCACTGGATTGTAGAACTTGTTGCTGATTTTGACCTTTCATTCAAGTTAACTGTTCCCCTTGGTATTTGTTTAATACCCTGTGTTAATATACTGTGGGTATGTTTGTGTATACATAAAAAAACTAAAAATATATACAGAACAGTTTTAGCATTTGACTTTTTATAATGGAATTTGTATTTTCTTCTTTATAAGTTTGTATATGATTTATTTATAGCTTGTGTTTATTTTATATTCTAAAAATGAATTTCATTTTATTTTTTAAATGGGAATAAATTAAAAGGTTATTTTAATCATATAAGTTAAGTGATAAGTTTTCACACTGTAAAACTTGCTAAAGCAGGTGTGCAGGTGCAAAGCAGATGTGCACATAGAGGTTTTCAACAGCAGTCCAAGCCAATGATTGTCTAGATTAGAAATGCAGTATTTGGCAGCAATGAGAAGGAAATGCATTCCAGAAATAGTAGAAAAAATTGACAGAAATTGATATGTTTAGTTATCCTCTACTCTCAAACTAGTACACATTTGGGATAAGCATAGCCACTTTTTTCTTTCCCCCATACAGATATGGAAAACTGCTGGGAATGGGCAGCATTTTAAGTCAGTAACATCATAATGTGATGAATGTGCTTCCCAGGTATTCTCCAAGCACTGAGCGTGCCCTGGCACTCTGGGAGCTGAAGTAAAGAAGAGGCTAGTTCAGCGACAGAAAAATGGCCTACATGGCAATGTTCATCATGTTTAGCCCTCTCTTAAATCCCTGTCTAGCTTGTAAAGGCCTGATAGACATATATTTTCATTATTAAATATGCCCATTATTTTAACACATTTCCTTCAGAAATGTGTTGAATTATAGTCTTCCACAGCAGTAATTCATGACCCTCAGATATGTTGGCTTTCCAGGCCATCCTTTTCACTCTAGAAAACACGTGGAATGTGGACTGTCTGATGCAAGTTAGCTTCTTCATTTCAAGATTGAAAACTGGAAACTCATTTTCCAGAACTCCTTGGCCCTTACAATTTGCCAATAAGAACTATGCATGCTGCATTAGGAAAGCAGAAGAGAAGGAAGACAGCACATAGCATTGGCAGTAGCATCCCTTGGCTTCCAGTGCTTCTCCAGAGAATCACCCACAGTGGTGCTGCAGAAGCTGGGGTCATGGTCTGTGTTTTCCCTATAACTCTCTTAAAAAAAAAAGATATTTTATCTCCCATCCATTTAAATAGTTATACAAAACTCTCATTCTCTCTATTAACTGCTGAGTGAATATATTCTCACTGTTCACTTTCTAAGTGAAATTATAATCACTTGTGAGTTTTGTTTCTCATTTAAGTCTTTTCAAGTATTTATAAAAATCAACATAAGTAATTACTTTCACATTCTATAGCAATTCTAAAATATTAGGATAGTCTCCATGAAGATGCTTCATGAACAAACAGAAGGAAAATCAAAGAGGCTTACTTGCTAGAAAAAAATACAGGTACACTGTATATAAAGAAATAGTATTTATGTTTGAAACTCAAATGAGTGTCATCACCAATAGTTGCTAACAATTTTTTATTGTATGTATTTAAAGTGTACAGCACAATGATTTTATATACATATACATAGTGAAATGGTTACTACACTAAGCAAATTAACATATCTGTCATCTCACGTAGTTACCTTTTTGTCGTAAGAGCACCTAAAATCTACTCTCTTAGCAAATATCCAGCATAGGATATAATCTTATTAACTGTAGTTCTCACAAGTGCAACTTTATTCCCCTTTGACCTACATCTTTCCCTCCCCACCCTCCCCACTGTAAGAGTTAAGGAAAGAGGAAAGAAACACAAAACACAGCTGACAGTTAAAGACAGGTTTTCTTTAGATAAAACCTGAGAGGTGCTTCTGGCCAATTTTGGTCAGGAGCGCTTTCTCTTACAGACTAAGAATATATATTGGTTTCAGGGTGAGGGGACTTATCACAAGCTTGGAATGTTTATGTGTGTGGAGAAGTTTATGGTGGGGCTGGAATCTTTCTGTGTGGTGGGGAAGTTGTCTTGGGGCAGGCATCTTTCCTGCCCAGAGGGGGGTTATCTCAGGACTAGCATGTCTCTGGTTGGGGAGGAGTTTGGAATGTTTCTAGTTACAGATGTTATTTGTGGTTTATGGTCGTGCTGACCTTAGCCATTAGGTCGATGCCCTTTGGATTTAAGTGTTTTTTTATTAAGGTAAACTTTAGAATGATGGGCTTGCCCAAGATGGCGATGCTCCGGCTCTGTCACTCACTCTTGGTTCCTGCTAACCACCATTTTAATTATATTTCTGTGTATTCAAACTTTTTAAAAAAAAATATTATATTCCACATATAAGTGAGATGATTCAGTATTTTTCTTTTTGTGTCTGGCTTATTTTACTTAGCACAATGTCTTTCAGTTTTAACCATGTTGTTGCAAAAGGTATGATCTCCTAAGAAAATTATTTTAGTAGCATGATGAACTAAGTTGAATAGAACAGTGACGACTGGCAATGGAGTTATTTGTTAAATAATTTATTTGGCAAAAACCTACTGAATAGCAACTAACCAAAAATGTGCAGGACTATGTGTTGGATAATGATTATGATAAATTGAATAAGCAATGGGTGCTAAAGGAATACTACATCCCACTGTAATAATAATAATTACAACAACAACAGCACTAACACCATGTACGTATTATGTGTCCAGAACTAGAATAGGCAGTCTCTATACATTATCTCATTTAAGCCTCACAATAATACTATAAGGTAAGCAGCTTTATCTTCCCCATTTCACAAATGAGGAAACAGAGATCTAGAAAGATTGTGTAACTGGCTCAATATTAAACATCTAGCAAGTGATCACACAGAGATGGGAATCCAGGCCTAACTCCAGAGCACATACAGTAGCATGCCCAGCAGTATAAACAACTTCTAAAGGAAGTGTGGGATAGGCAGGTGGCAATCAATTCCTTTTAGGGTATACTAAGGAATTCTACACAGAGAAAGTGACTTTGGACTCCAGACTACTTGAGTTTTTCTACATGCCTAAGAATGTATAGGAATTCAAGACAGAGAGACTAGAAGAGGCATAAAGATACAAAAATAAATAATATGTAGACATATCTGACTAGAAACCAGTGTGGCAGGCTACTGACTTAGGATGTGGCTTCAAAGGAAGTCAAAATACTTCCTGAATCTAAACTAAGTTCCTTAAATGTCAGAGAGCAAAGAATAACATGCCTTATCCAGCTAAAATCTCATTAATTTTAACAACGAAATGCAATTTTGATGTATACATAAAGTTATAAAGTGGCCACAAGGGAAATATTTTCCAATAGTTTGCATTCTTTAGCTAAATTGTTAGAAGTGGAAAGGTTTGAATTCACAGCCACATAGATACATGTTTGTCAACTGTGTTGGATGTGGTCAACACTTCTTTCGAGTTTAAGCACTCATGAAATATACAGAATATATATCACCTGTTATCTGAAGTCTTCAGAAAGCTCTGAACACCCAAAGTCCTTTATACTAGCAAACCACCAAGAAAGAAATTCTCATAGTTAGAGTCACCCTTTGGGTTTAAGACAAAGTTCTCAATAAAAGCACAACTAATGGCACAAAAGAATGCAACTATGTCTACTAACAGCATAAAATTTCTTTTCTGTTTCATAATTCCTTTAAAATTTAGTATAAATTGAAGATGATATACTATAACCTAGTCATAAATATGAAACAATAAATATATTAAAATATATATCATTTTTAAAAATTGCTCATCACAAAGTAAATTTAACACTTCATGAAAGTGAAACTTATTTATCCTATGACTCCATTAGCCTGCATTAACTGGTCATACTCCAGTTTGAGTACGGTCATACTCCAGCTTAAGATGTTATGTTTAAACACTGTTTATGGAGCCATAATTGTGTCTTCTGAGGGATTAAATGGGTATTAGCTTTGAAATTAGAATAAAGGACCAGGCCAGGCTCAGTGGCTCACATCTATAATCTCAGCACTTTGAGAGGCTGAGGCAGGAGAATTACTGGAGCCTAGGAGTTCGAGAGGAGCCTGGGCAACATAGTGAGACCCTATCTCTACAAATAATAAAAAAATTAGCCAGGCCTGGTGGCTCACGTCTGTGTTCCCCGCTACTCGGGAGGCCAAGGCAGGAGGATCCCTTGAGCCCGGGGGTCAAGGCTGCAGTGAGCCATGATTGTGCCACTGCACTCCAGGCTGCGTGACAGAGTGAAACCCTGTCACACAAAAAATAGAAATTAAATTAAAATAAAAAGGACCAAAAGAAGCAGGAGATAGAACTTGTACATTTTAACAGGACTGGATAAAAGCTGAGTAAGGCCCTAATGACAGGGCATTGCCAAGAAGGAAGATTGTGGCATAGAGGGGTTTAGAAGAGTTTAGGGAAGAAGAATGGAGAAAAGGAGAGAAAAGAGAGGAAAATGAAGGGGTCACTAGTAAATATCAGTATTGATCTTAGTGTGGAACCCATAAGCTGTAGCCACAAGAAAAGAGAACAATAGTTTCAACAAAGGTATTAATATAAATGGAAACATTAGACCAAAATATAAGCTTTCTCAAAGAGCAAAAACTTTATCACAACACATTAATTAATTGCAATATATGGACTGTATTTAGATCTTTATTAAGATAAAATTTGCATATTTATAAGACACTCAGGGAACTTTGAATACTGAGTAATGAATATTTGATGATAATGAGGAGTTATTGTCTTTGTTATTATTATTGGGGTATGACAATTGTATTGTAGTTATCTTTTTTAAATAATTCTTTAGAGAAACACTGAAATCCTTATAAATAGAATGATATTTGGATTTGATCAGAAGATGCTGGCGTGAGCTGGGAAGTGAATAGGTTTATAAATTAAACAAGACTGGTCATAAATAATAACATTTGAAGTTGAGAGGTGCAATTTCATGTATAAAGGATTCATTATAATATTCCCTCTATTTTTGTATAGATTGTTGTCCATTAAAAATTTAAAGGAAGGGCTGGGTGTGATGGCTCAAGCCTATAATCCCAGCACTTTGGGAGGCCAAGATGGTCAGATCATCTGAGGTCAGGAGTTCAAGACCAGCCTGGTCAACAGGGTGAAACCTGGTCTCTAATAAAAATACAAAAACTAGGCGGGCGTGGTGGTGGGCACCTGTAATCCCACCTACTTGGGAGGCTGGGACAGGAGAATTGCTTGAACCCGGGAGGCGGAGGTTGCAGTGAGCCAAGATCATGCCATTGCACTTCAGCCTGCGTGACAAGAGTGAAACTCTGTCTAAAATAAAATAAAATAAAATAAAATAAGAAGGCCGAGCACAGTGGCTCACACCTGCAATCCCAGCACTTTGGGAGCCCAAAGCAGTTGGATCACTTGAGGCCAGGAGTTCGAGACTAGACTGGTCAACATGGCAAAATCCCTCCTCTACTAAAAATACAAAAATTAGACGGGCTGGGTGGTGCACACCTGTAATCCCAGCTACTCCGGAAGCTGAGGCACCAGAATCACTTGAACCTGGGAGGCAGAGGTTGAAGTGAGCTGAGATCACACCACTGCACTCCAGCCTGGGTGACTAAGAGAGACTCTGTTGAAAAAAAAAAAAAAAAAAAATTAAAGGAAATACGTTAGTAATTGGAAGGTGAGAGTAACATTTAGAAGCTAAAGAGTACTTGTGGGAGATATGAATGGGGGAACGTCTAAAAGAGAGGAAAAATGACAGTGTGGAGAGCGGGGATTGGGAAGAAAAAATGTCAGAATATGAGTGTTACAAGCTTATTAAGCAATCTAAGGTATTAACACTTCTCAGTTTTACCTAGAAAATATTCAAAACTCTTCATTAAATTTCATATGTCATAGTTTGGCCTGGGTGCGTTCTTTGTAGAAAAGCAAATACAGTTGTTTACTGCCCCCTTGCAGTTCCCTGAACAGCAAGTCAAACCATTTGCCATTTCCTGGGAGTCTGTAAATCCTTACCTAGGGACTGACCTCTCTCCACATCAAGTTGATCACCAGGTTTAGTGCTCCGAGTTCTGCCCATTGGAAGTATGGACCCCATCCAGGACTCTCAAAGCTATTCTAGCGGGGATGTAATGTGGCAGCATTCTGTTTTTTGCTCACATTAAAACATTTATTTGTGAACTAGGCATGACGTTTTAAATCCTCTATTAGTTGGCTATATGGGATCTCCCACAGGTGAGAGCTGAGGGAAAAGTGTCAGTACAACAGAGGCTGTGTGTGGAAAGCTAAGCTACCTATTTCTGTCACTTCCTTGTGCCCCCTGGACTTGTTTGGACATGAGCCATAATATATTGTTTCCAATATATGATAAATTGCTGCTGTGCTTACCCAACCTTAGGATTGGTTGGATGGCAGCCCCCAGTCCATGATGGGCATTCCAGTGACCTAGTCTCTTACTGTCTAATGCCAGGTAGTCTCTTCTGAGGTTTAGTTGCACACCAGGCACTACTTTTCAAACAGTTCTGAGACAGCCTATAAAGAGGGCCTGAAGGTGCTAGCTCAAGTGATGCTGTCAATATTTATATCAGGGAGGCAACCTGCAGAGATAATCAACTCTGTGTACATTAAACATTTAAATACCCATCATTTCAGCTTTCTCATGGGTGATCTTCCTTTAGAGTTTTTATCCCTACACTTTTCGGGAGCACAAGCAGCCTCAAGGGTGTAGTCACTTCGCCTAGCATTGACAGAAAATAAACCAGAACCCTGCAACTGAGAAATCAGAAAATCAGTAGGGCAAAGAGCCATGGCTAGTCCCAAACTTGCCTTTTTCATGCATTTTACTGAATTGAAACGGTAATTAAAGTTGTCCAGATGCTGTCGTTTCAGGGGAGCACTAAAGTAGAAAACACAAAATTGCTTTAATTGCCTTGAGGTGATTAAATTTGGAAGTAATGGGCTTTCTGTCAATCTTGGCTCCTTTTTTCAGAAGACAAACCACTAACCTTGTTGCATTCACAAGAAGATCAATCTGTATGAGCTCTGTGTGTATGTGTTTAAATAACTGCAGGCAGGTTATAAATCTAATCTACTTTTGGATTCTCAGTGAAGTGCCCCCAAGCTTTCCTATTCATCCCACAATAACAAATCCCCTTCCCTAGTTCTTCCTAGCTAGCTTAGACACTTCTCACCCGGGTGCACACACAATAGCAAAACTGTAAAGACAAAGTCTCTGAGGGAGAAAATCTTTAGGTGTCTCTAATGTGTAGAGGAGATTGATGGGGTCAGTGTTAAAGTGGCTGCCTCTAATGAGTTGAGGACTCCCATCTGTGCTATACCCTGATGTGGAGGAAGCCAGGGAGAACAGAATCAATAAGATGAGATGGCCTCTTCATCAACATTAACATAACAGTAGGGTAAACAGAGGGTGGGCCAGAGGGAGGGCCTTAAGGCATTAAGGTTCAGCCTAATAATAGAAAAACAAACACAATGAGAAGTGTTAATTCAGATATTCAGTGACAAGTTTAACTGCTTAAAAAATGAACTCCTTTGAACAGATAACTATTAACCAAACAAATTCTACTTCCCCAAAGAAAGATGTCAATCACTTGGCAAGTTAGTGTTTCCTTGGAAAATAAGACGCACCATGTATTCTCAGTGTTAGTGGCACCAGTGTTTGGTGATCCATCAATGTTCTTTGAATGCTGGGAGACTTGGCTTCTTATTCTGCAGTTTGCTAATGCAGTATAGGTGTGTTGTCTTCTCCCAAATCCAAGGCAAAGACGGATCCAAGCAAAATTGGACTTAGATTAAAAGTGTAATAGAAAGTAAATGATCATAGAGCAATGTTTATGTTTCAGGTTAAGTTATATTCATAAAATCTATGTTGGAGCAAAATACCTGTGACAGCAATACAGTATACGCTTGACACCTGTGGAATGCCATTTGTGGAAGATTTCAGGTAACAAATAAATTACAATACAAAAAAATTGTATTTACCATCTACTTTGATACTTTTGGAGGGAAAACTTCACTTTTTTGGCTAATATTTAGGATTTATTTGTTGTATTCCAACTTAAAGAACTAAAAAATGATTCTCAGAGCTGAAAGGAAATGCATCCTTGAATTTTCTTTATTTTTTCCTAGACTTATTTTTCAACTAGACTAGTCTAATTTCACTCTCCAATCCTATCTAATGAAATATTATAGTAGGCATTGACACCTGCTGCAAATTGATTAGGTTCTTCAACATGAAGTGCCATGGGCAAGGTTAATTCAGAGGAAATGTTCACTGTCAGGGCAGACACAAAAGGATTTTTTGTGAATCTGCCTAAGACCTGTCATCCTCAATAACAGTAGTTCTTGGGATGAAATAGATGCACAGACCATTAAAAGAAGGAAAAGGAATAATAATTTCATAAGACCTTTCATATTTGTGGGAAGCATCATGCTTGCAGAGAAGGGCACACTCTTTAGCACCCTCTGAGATTAATGATATTTAAATTTGATATTAAGTGTCATGATCAAATATTTTTCAATTCATCACAATTAAACATATGTACAAAAGTACATTTTTATAACTGAGTTGCAAGTATTTTAATTTACATTTTTTAAGAAACAGGAAAACATAAGCCAGTAAAATGCTTCCAAAGCTCATGTTTTCAAATTACATGACATTATGACTGCACTTTTTCCTTGAGAAAGTAATCACAACCTGACTTGATAACTTGAAATATATTCTTCCACTCAAGGTTGCAACAAGACAAGCAAACCTGTAGAAGGCCATGGAAATGAAATTTGCTCAGTGCTAAAATAAATTGTTTATTGTTTCCTGGTTTAGCTCAACCAAGTATAGCATTAGAAAAGAACAATAAATACCAGTAAACAGAGAGGGCAAAAGGCTGAACTCAATGTCAGTTAAATGTCTCAGTCTTATAAATATTTATTATACTGTCTCCAAAAACAAGTTTCTTTAAAAATCATCTGTGCTGATGTATTTGGCAAACACCTTCTGGAGGGAATAAATCGGGTGACCTATGACTAAAGAGATCATGACAATCATTTTAAATAAAATAAATCCAGAGCAGTACTAGTCTGGTCCTTTTTCTTCCTTCAACTTCATTGTGACATTTGAACATGTTGAAGGGAAAGTAAATAACCCTGTCTTTCTCCTTTTACACCTCAGCTGCTCTTCAAAGCAACAGAATATATGATTATTATGTGCTTACATCTAAAGAGGATCCTTGAAGATATTAAGGAATTCAGTAGAAATCTGTTATGAATAACAGGAAGAAATATATAATGGCAAAAATAAAAGAAAGGAAAAAAAGCTCAGAGTACTTGGAGTCAACACACCTGTACCTGAAACCTGGACTTTCCAAGGTCACAATCAAGGTGCCAGCCAGGTCTGGAGTGTCATCTGAAAGCTAAACTGAAGAAGGATCTACTTCAGCACTTGTGGCTGTTGGCAGACTTCAGGTTTTTGGTTTTTTGTTTTTTTCTTCAAATTTTATTTTAAGTTCAGGGGTACATGTGTAGGATGTGAAGGTTTGTTACGTAGGTAAATATGTGCCATGGTGGTTTGCCACACAGATCATCCCATCACCTAGGTAGTAAGCCTAGCATCCATTAGCTATTCTTCCTGATGCTCCTCCTCTCCCTGCAACACCCTGACAGGCCCCAGTGTGTGCTGTTTCCCTCCGTGTGACCATGTGTTTCCATCACTCAGCTCCTACTTAAAGGTAATAACATGTAGTGTTTGGATTTTTTGTTTCTGCAGTAGTTTGCAGAGGATAATGGCTTCCAACCCTATCCATGTCCCTGCAAAGGACATGATCTCATTACTTTTTATGGCTGCATAGTATTCCATGGTGTATATGTACCATATTTTCTTTATCCAGTCTATCATTGACAGCCATTTAGGTTGATTTCATGTCTTTGCTTTTGTGAATAGTGCTGCAGTGAACATATGTGTACATGTATCTTTATAATAGAATGATTTATATTCTTTGGGGTATATACCCAGTAATGGGATTTCTGGGTCAAATGGTATTTCTGCTTCTAGGTCTTTGAGGAATTGCCACAATGTCTTCCACAGTGGATGAACTAATTTATACTCCCACCAACAGTGTAAAAGCATTCCTGTTTCTCTGAAACCTTGCCAGCATCTGTTGCTTTTTGACTTTATAATAATCATCATTCTGACTGACATGAGACAGTATCTCATTGTGGTATTGATTTGCATTTCTCTAATGATCAAGGATGTTGAGCTTTTTGTTAATATGTTTGTTGGCCACATGTTTGTCTTCTTTTGAGAAGTGTCTGTTCATGTCCTTTGCCCACTTTTTAATAGGGTTGTTTTTTTCTTGCAAACTTGTTTAAGTCTCTTGTAGACCCTGGATATTAGGCTTTTGTCAGGTGGATAGATTGCAAAAATTTTCTCCCATTCTCGTGGTTGTCTGTT
Source organism: Hylobates moloch (assembly GCF_009828535.3). Taxonomy (NCBI): domain Eukaryota; kingdom Metazoa; phylum Chordata; class Mammalia; order Primates; family Hylobatidae; genus Hylobates; species Hylobates moloch. Next base: position 34,854,689 of record NW_026652290.1, on the reverse strand, counting down.
CACACTGATGATAGTTTCTTTTTCATGAAGAAGCTCTTTAGTTTCAATAGATCCCATTTATCAATTTTTGCTTTTGTTGCAATTGTTTTTTGGTGCTTTCATCATGAAATCTTTGCCTGTGCCTATGTCCTGAATGGTATTGGCTAGGCTTTCTTCCAGGGTTTTATGGTTTTGAGTTTTACATTTAAGTGTTTAATTCACCTCGAGTTAATTTTTGTATACAGTGAAAGGAAAGGGTCCAGTTTCATTTTTCAGAGCTTGATATTGATCTGTTCAGGGATTCAATTTCTTCCTGGTTCAGTTTTGGGAGACTATGTGTCCAGGAATTTATTCCTTTCTTCTAGCTTTTCTAGTTTATATCATAGAGGTGTTTGTAGTATTGTTTGTATTTCCATGGGGTCAATAGGGATATCCCCCTTATTATTTCTGATTGTGTGTATTGATTCTTCTCTCTTTTCTTCTTTATTAGTCTAGGTAAGGATCTACCTATTTTACTGATTTTTTTCAAAGAAACCAGCTCCTGGATTCATTGATTTTTGAATGGTTTTTTGTGTCTATATCTCTTTCAGTTCAGCTCTGATCTTGGTTATTTGTTGTCTCTTGCCAGCTTTGGGTTTGTTTGCTCTTGGTTCTCTAGTTCTTTTAGTTGAGATGTTACATTGTTAACTTGAGATCTTCTAGCTTTTTGATATGGGCATTTTAGTGCTATAAATTTCCCTCTTAACTCTGCTTTAGCTGCATCCCAGAGATTCTGGTACATTGTCTTTCTGTTCTCATTAGCTTCAAATAACTCCTTGATTTCTGCCTTAATTTCATTATTTACCCAAGAGTCATTCAGGAACAGGTTGTTCCATTTCCATGTACTTGTGTGGTTTTGAGTGAATTTCTTAATCTTGAGTTCTGATTTGATTGTACTGTGATCTAAGAGATTGTTTGTTATGATTTCAGTTATTTTGCATTTGCTGAGAAGTGTTTTACTTTTAGAGTAAATGCCATGTGGCAATAAAAACAATTTATATTCTGTCAAATTTGGGTGAAGAGTTCTGTAGATATGTATCAGGTCCACTTGATGCAGAGCTGAGTTCAGCTCCTGAATAGCTTTGTTAATTTTCTGTCTTAATGATCTGTCTAATATTGTCAGTGAGGTGTTAAAATCTCCCACTTTTATTGTGTGGGAGTCTAAGTCTTTTCATAGGTCTCTAAGAACTTGCTTTATGAATCTTGGCGCTCCTGTATTGGGTGCATATATATTTAGAATAGTTAGCTTGTCTTGTTGAATTGAACTCTTTACCATTATGTAATGCCTTTCTTTATCTTTTTAAAATGTTTGTTGGTTTAAAGACTGTTTTGTCAGAAAATAGAATTGTAACCCCTTCTTTTTTGTTTTCCATTTGCTTGGTAAATTTTCCTCCATCCCTTTATTTTGAGCCTGTATGCATCTTTGCACATGAGATGGGTCTCTTGAAGACAGCATATCAATGGGTCTTGACTCTTTATTCAGCTTGCCATTCTGTGTCTTTTAATTGGGGCATTTAGCCCATTTACATTTAAAGTTAGTATTGTTATGTGTGAATTTGATGCTGTCATCATCATGCTAGCTGGTTATTTTGCAGACTCGTCTATGTGGTTGCCTCATAGTGTCACTGGCTGGTCTCTGTACTTCAGTGTGTTTTTGTAGTGGCTGATAACCATTTTTCCTTTCCATATTTAGTGCTTCCTTCAAGCAGGAGCACAAAGGAGCAAGACAGGCCTGGTGACAATGAATTCCCTAAACATTTGCTTGTCTGAAAATGATGTTATTTCTCCTTCACTTATAAAGCTTAGTTTGGCTGGATGTGAAATTCTGGGTTGGAAATTTTTTTCTCTAAGAATGTTGAATATTGGCCACCAATCTCTTCTGGCTTATAGGGTTTCTGCTACAAGATGTGTTTTTAGTCTGAAGAGTTTCCCTTTGTATATGATTTGGCTTTTCTCTCTGGCTGCCCTTAATATTTTTTCTTTCATTTCATCATTGGAGAATCTGATTATTTATGTGTCTTGGAGTTATCCTCTCATGAAATATCTTACTGGGATTCTCTGCATTTCTTGAATTTGAATGTTGGCCTTTCTTGCTAGGTTGAGAAAGTTCCTGGATGATATCCTGAATGTTGGCCTTTCTTACTAGGTTGAGGAAACCCCTAGATGATATCCTAGATTATATCTTGAACCAAGATTCCAGCTTGGTTCCATTCTCCCCATCTCTTTCAGGTATCCCAGTCAGTCATAGGTCCAGTCTCTTTACATAATCCCATATTTCTCAGAGGTTTTGTTCATTCCTTTTCATTCTATTTTCTCTATTCTTGTCTGCCTGTCTTATTTCAGAAAGATAATTTTGAAGCTCTTAGATTCTTTTCTCCACTTGGTCTACTCTGTTATTGATATTTGTGATTGCATTATTAAGTTCTCGTGTTGTGTTTTTCACCTCCATCAGGTAGTTATGTTCCTGTCTAAACTGGCTATTCTGGCTATCAGCTCCTATATTGCTTTATCATGAGTCTTAGCTTCTTTGCATTGGGTTGCGACATCCTCCTTTAGCTTAGCAAAGTTCATTATTATCCACCTTCTGAAACCTACTTCTGTCAATTCATCCAACTCAGCCTCAGCCCAGTTCTGTGCCCTTGCTGGAAAGGTGTTGTGGTCATTTGGAGGAGAAGAGGCACTCTGGCTTTTTGTGTTTACAGCATTTTTGCATTGATTTCTTCTCATGTTTGTGGGCCCATCTACCTTTGATCTTTGAGGTAGCTGGCCTTTGAATGAGGTTTTTGTGGGGTCTTTTTTGTTGATGTTGTTTTCTATTCATTTGTTTTTCTTTTAACAGTCAGGCCACTCTACTGTAGGGCTGCTGTGATTTTCTGGGGGTTAATTCCAGATCCCAGTTGCCTTGGCATCTCATACCTGGAGGTATTACCAGTAAAGGCTGTGAAATAGCAAAGATGGCAGCTATCTCCTTCCTCTGGAAGCTCTGTCCCAGGGGGATAGTGACCTGTTGCTGGCCCTCACACACCTCTAGGAAGTGGCTGGAGACCTCCATTTGGTGGTCTCACCCAGTCAGGAGGAATGTGATCAGGGACCTGTCTAAAGGCACAGTCTAGCTGCTTTTTAGTAGAGCAAAGTGTGCTGCATTGGTGGAGGATCCTTCCTCATTCAGACTGTCTGAGTGTACCAAACCACAGAGATGGCAGCAGCTGCCCCTCCCTGGGAAGCTCTGTTCCAGGGAAACGTCAGAGCTCTGTGGGTAGAACTCTTGCTGGAGTGGCTGAAGCCCCCACAGGAAAGTCCCACCAAGTGAGGAAGAATGGATTCAGGGTCCCACTTAAAGAAGTAGTCTTGCCACCGTTTGGAAACACAGATGTGTTATGTCATGGAAGACTCTTTTTCATCTGGACCATCTGTATTCTCTACAGCTGGCAGGCTAGAGTGGCTGAGTCTACTGAACCACAGAGATGGTGGCTGCCCCTTCTCCTAGAAACTCGGACCTATCTCAGGCAGACTCCAACCCACTGCCATTGGCTGGCTGAGATTCCAAGCCAGTGGGTCCTAACTTGTGAAGTTTTGTGGAAGTGGGGCCTGCAGAATGACACTGCTTTGCTCCCTGGATTCAGTCCCCTTCTGAGGGATATGTACAGATGGACTTCCCACCTTGCCCGGGATCTTAAGGCTGGAGCATGTAAAACTCCTGGGTTTTGGTAGGTGCCCAAGCAGCTGCTCAGCTGAGACTCCACACAGCTCCTCACCAACCCAAGGCCCTGGTGGCAGGGCTCATGAGGGAATCTCTTGATCTGTGAGTTGCAAAGACCCATGGGAGAAGCATGGTTTCTTGGGCAGGGTCACACAATCTCTCACCACTTCCCTTGGCTGGTGGTGGGGGTTCCTTTGGCTCCGTGCCACTCCCATGTGGGCCATTACCCTTCCTTGCTCTTCTTCATTTTTCATGGGTTGAGTTATTTGCCTAGCCAGTCCCAATGTGAGAACCTGGATATTTCAGTTGAAGGTGCTGAATCACTTGCGCCTTTTCATTCTTCTCTGGGAGTGCTGCAGAACACAGCTGCTTCTGATCAGCCATCTTGAGACTTCAGTTCTTTAAGGGCTGTTAGACAGAGGGCCTCCATTCCCACCTGATCCTAGGTCAGAAGCCACTCTCCTTTCCTGGACACTTGGCCTCTCTAACAAGGCAGCTTACTTCATCAAAGTACATAAGCCAAGAAGGCAGCAGAGAGTTGACTAGCAAAACAGAAGTCACAATCTTATGTCACTTAATCACAGAAGACATTGCGTTACCTTTGCCATAGTCTGTGGGTTACAGGCAAGTCATAGGTTTCATCCAAAGTCAAAAGACAAGATTTCATAAGGGCATAAATATTAGTTGGTGAGAACCATCTTACAGATTAACTGCCACACATGGTTTCCTCTGTCATGGGATTATTGTGACTACTAAGTCACTCAGCTCAGAGAAAGCATTTTGTAAATATTAGTTCTTGTCCATTGTGAAGGCACCTTCTTTTCCTTAATTGTTGCTGTATCCAACTGCTTTTGCTGGAGTTCTGCACATACATTTTCTCTACCACATAGGCTTCCATGAATTATGCTTCAGAGATTGTTCCAGGCAATTGCTGAGATTCCTTTCCTAGACAGACCATTTTCCTAGATGCTTTCCTAGTGAACTAATTGAAACAGGAACTCCTTAATGGACTGGAGAAGAGACAATGGACAGAGCAGGAACAGAAACAGAAAGAAAAGAAAGCATACAGTCTTAGCGAGAGCAACAGTCATGCGCTGGAAGAGAAGATTCCTAGAAGGTTTGTAAGTAAAGCATGATACAAACAAAATAAAAGAATAAACTTTAGAATCATATCTGGATTTGTACATAAATCTACCACTGAATAACTGTGTATTCTTGGACAAATTGTTACATAACTTCTCTGAGCCTCAGTTTCCTCATCTGTAAAGTAGATCCATAAAACTTTGCTGATTCAGAGATGTGACAAGGAGCTAAGATTAGATAATCCTGGTAAAGAGCTTCACAAAATGCTTGAAATATGGAAAATACTCAGTAAATTTTGTTATCATCATCATCATTGTCATCATTATTAGTGTACAAAAACAATTTGGAATCTGATTACAGGGAACCTAAAATTGCTGTAATGAGAGAAAATGTTTATTATTATTCAGAAGATAATAAAGAGCCATTTTAGATTTTTCAGAGTTCCTATAGTCAGTGTCCCTCAAAAATCACTGTCTAAAAGGAGGTGTAATAATACTTTTAAATATAGAGAGCAAAACTTAAATTAATTTTGTTAGAAGGCAAGGACTAGGGGTATGAGTGGGGAGAGCTGAGTTATAATATATGAATGAATAAATAATTGCCCACTGGCATGGATTATCTATTTTTTTAATTTTTCCTTGCTTGTACTTCTTTGTAGAAACTGCAAGATCTGAAACATGTCATTCATGAAGTGGATCGTGGATAGGTTCAGTCTTGTAGAAGAACCAATAAGTGAACAAAGTCAAACTCACTTTATTAAATCTCCATCTAAAAAAGGACATTTGAACAAAAACAAAAACAAAACAAAAGGCTGTGCTCAGGTGTCTGCAGGTTTGTGAATGTAGTAGAGGTGAAAATGATAGAAACCAGATAAAGTGATAACCCTGAGCAGCTTGTTTTGAACAGCTGCTGCAGAAAACAGCTGCTGCAGGCAGACAGGGGTGCTCAGAGGTTTCCTAGCTTCTCTCTAGTGCTTTGTCATTGTGTTTCTCCTCTAATATCTTTTAACATGTGCCAGAAAATATTAAGAAAACCATCTATTCATGCACAAAAATGAGGAGTAATTCTATTCCCTTTAGCTTTAAATCTGCATGGTCTAAGCCAGTAAGAGATCACAAAGGCTGCCTCTCCCCTGTGAGGGATAACAAAGTGAGAATAACTTAAAGGTGTAGGGCACTCAAGGAGTGACATCAGCACACATTCAAAATCAGTAAGTCTTTGAAGAGCTCTTGAGGTAAGATTCTACCATTTTCCTGAATTCCCGTTACATAATCACCAAGTAGAAAGCCAGTTCCCACTCAAACACATCTAGAGGTAAGAAATTCATTTTTTTCCTGGGCAGCCAAGTTCGTTTTCAGGCAGTTAAGGTGTTTAACAGGATTGCCTGGCACTGAGCTGAACTTGGCCTACCTACAACTTACTGGTGCTAGTTATGTCCTTCAGAATCAAACAAAGTTGGGCTATTTGTGTCACAATGCAGCTTCTGTGTTCATTTTTCAATGGCATCTTTTCTGGTATATCGTGTGTATTAGTCCAGTTTTGTTACTATTGAGGAATACCTGAAGCTGGGAAATGCATAAAGAAAGAAATTTAATTGGCTCCCAGTTCTACAGCTCTACTGGAAGCATGCAATGTCATCTGATCGGTTTCTGGTGAAGATCTCAAGAAGCTTGCAATCATGGTATAAGGTGAAAGGGGAGCCAGCATCTCACACGGCAGAAGAATAGTGAGAAGGGAGAGGTCCCAGACTCTTCTAAACAACCAGATATCCCGTGAACTAACCGAGCAAGCACTCCCTCATCACCAATGGGATGCTGCTAAACCATTCACAAGGGATCCATCCTCATGATCCAATCACCAGACCCCACCTCCAACATTGGGAATCTCATTTCAACGTGAAATTTGGAGATGACAAAGATCTAAACCATATCAATCATCCATATTTCTTTTAACTATTTTTTAGATATCATACTTGATAGACTATTTACCTCTGAGAACAACAAAGAAAGTAGAAAACCCACCTGAATCTGGCTCTTAGGACCTAGGCTGTAGTGTCCCTTAATGAACAAGAACAATTCAAACAATAACAGACAACATCACTAGGTGAAGACAAAAACAAGGCCACTTCATATTCAGCTTTGAACAAGGAACAGGCTAGGATGCTGTACCACCAGGAAGTAACCAAACACCCCTTTCTCCCTGCTGACAGGAGTGACTATTGCTTCCTTACCAATTTCAACTCTAGCTCCACTTCATTTGTCCTGGCTCCTAAATGAAAATTGTTCAGATAGCAGCATTAGCCATATAGCCCAAAGGTGGAAACAACTCAAATGTTTATTAAAAGATGAATGGTTAAACAAAATGTGGTATGTTCACAAAATGAAATATTGCCCAGCCATAAAAACCATGTGAACTGACATATGCTACTGCATTGATGAACCTTGAAAACATTATGCTGAGTGAAAGAAGCCAGACACAAAAGGCCACATATGGTATGAGTCCACTCACATTACAGAAGAACCAGTAAGTGAACAAAGTCAAACTCACTTTATTAAATCTCTATCTAAAAAGGACATTTGAACAAAACCAAAAACAAAACAAAAGGCTGTGCTCAGGCATCTGCAGGTTTGTGAATTGTAGTAGAGGTGGAAATGAATCTGGAAAGTCCAGAATAGGAAAAGCTAGAGACAGAAAGTAGATTAGTGGTTGCTTAGAACTTGGAGAGAGATGAGGTTGTGAAAGCAATAACTACAGGGTACAGAGTTTCTTTTGGAGGCAATGAAAATGTTCTAAAATTGGTTGTGGTGATGGATGCACATGTCTGTTGTGGAAATAAATGAAAACCAACTGGCTATTTATCCAGAGCTTGCTACAGCAAGGGAGTCGGCCACCAGCACTTATGTTTGGCAGACTCTCAAAAGGCAAAGCAGCAGGCGCTCCCTGATTGGAGGCTGCTGGCCTGGAGAGCCGCTGGCAGGCTAACACAGAAAGGCCTCCTATATGTTTGTTTAGGGGTACATATTTGGCTTCCTCTGACTGGTCCTGAACTGAAAGTGAGGGCAAAAACTAGGGAAGCTGGAAGTTATTAATCAAATCCTGGCCATTTGGGGCTGATCTTTACTGGGGTTAGTAATTGTTTTTCTGGATTGTTTACCAGAGAAAGTGACCTTACTTCCTACAGATTTGACACAGAGAGTAGATTGGCTTCCTGGGCAGGTTATTGTAGATAATGGGTTGGTATCCTGTACTGGCTGCTACAGACTGTGGGTCACAGTTTATTTTTACATATAATCTGGCACTTGTTCATATGTATATTCAGTCTCTCACTTTGAGTATACTAAAAACCATTGAATTGTGCACTTTAAATGGGTGAATTTTATATTATGTAGATAATATTTGTATAAAACTATAACAAATTCAAAGAGGGACATATACTTCAATTATCAAATTGCATCTGCTTCCTGCAACATCCAACACAGAGCCAATCCTCGCTTCTTTAAGCTTTTCCCAAAATCTCCCAGCATTAAGTCCAATCCCTGCAATAAACCCATCCTTCCTTCTTTTTGCTAAGATACCCATTGTTTGTATGCTGATATCTTGCTGTAACAAGTTAGTAAACTGGGCTTTATCCCTACTGCAGTTTATCTCCTCTAACAACAGTAAGTCTGTGCATATCCTTCTTGCATCATGTTATTGACAGATCTTTCACACGTGTCATCAGATCAGCACAGAAACAAGCAACATTTCCACCTTGCTCATTCTTGACACTGAACTTCCATTGTGAGGCTGTCATCTGCTTTTTTTCTGAAACATCTATCCTCTTAAAAAACAAGAGCCTCAAAGCAGGAAAAGGTATATTATTTTTTTCCCCATAATCAGGTCCTTTTTTGAGGAACCATTAAAAGACTAATCTAAAAATATTAATAGTCATAGACCATAAAATGATGTTTAGCTTAACAATGGACTGCATGTATGAAGATGGTCCCATAAAGTTATAATGCTGTGTTTTTACTTCACCTTTTCTGTGTTGAGATAGGTTTAGATACACAAATACTTACTATTATGTTACAGTTGCCTACAATATTTAGTACAGTAACAACCTGTACAGGTTTTTAGCCTGGGAACAATAGGCTATACCATATAGCCTAGCTGCGTCATAGGCTATAACCTCTAGGTTTGTGTAAGTTCACTCTAATGTTTGCGCAATGAAGAAATCAGCTACAGCTAACGATGCGTTTTTCAGAACATATTCCCATCCTTAAGTGACACATGACTCTGTGTGTGTGTGTGTGTGTGTGTGTGTGTGTGTGGGTGTGTGGGTGTGTGGTTGTGTGTGTGTGGGTGTGTGTGTGGGGGTGTGTGTGTAAAACTATACTTCTGAATTGGCTGTAATCCCATATCAACTTCCTTGAAGCAAGCATTCATATGGAAATGGCCAAACACAAGGAAATTGAGAATCAATACTGAATAATTTAAGTTACTTATTAACTTTATTACATTAGCAGTAGTACATTCATTTTAATTATTGATCTAGCTTACTAATGAGACTTGGCAAAGCTTCTTGTATTGTCTACAACCTAAATGTGAGAGGAGAAAAGGCAGGGAAAGGAAAATATTCTTTTGATCTTCCTGGCCTTCTTCAGGCTTAGGAATTAAGAATTTCATGTCTTGGAGTCATCAGGAGCTCCACCAGGTTTTCAGATTCAAGCTATCAGCAGTGCTTCTCTTATTTAGAGAGTAGCCCACGGTCACTGTGCTTCCTACATTCAGATTGTTCATAAGCAGAATATTAAGAGACCCAGGCTATAAAATGCTGACGCTGACTAAACAAGGGGTATCTTATAGAAAAGCCAGGGTTAAGAGGCTGAAAGTAGAGAATCTGCTCACATTCCGCCTAAAGTATTTGGGTGGCCTAAATTGTCTGCCCCTCTCTCACCCATAGACCAAGATGCTGTCCTTACCGGTTGTCTAGAGCAGGGCACTGACACATCCTCAAAATTCCCAGTCTCATTCCAGGCTGGGACTTCAGCAGAGCCCCTGAACCAAAGTTACAGCTGGGTCCTAGAAGTAGGAAGGAGACAAGAGAACACAGGTGCATGTTTAATTTTTAATCTCAGGAGAAACGAGATGCAAAATCAAGCCAAAGAGGTCCACTTCTTACAGGGAAAAGCAGGCATATAACAAACCAATCCTTCTACAAATAACAGCTATAGACTCTGGGCAGAACATAAAACACAGCTACTTGAGAGCTCTGGAGACTGAAGAAAAGAATACAAATTATAAAATGAGGTTCAAAATTTGAAACAAGCTGTCAAAATAGAGATTTCTGTAGATTTTTCCCTGTGGCAAGATGGGTGCAGAGCAGTGCAAATTCTGATAGAACAACTATCATTTTTCTTTTCTTTTTTTCTTTTTTTCTTTTTTTTTTTTTGGAGATGGAGTTTTGCTCTTGTTGCCCAGGCTGGAGTGCAACGGCACGATCTTGGCTCACTGCAAGCTCTGCCTCCCAGGTTCAAGCAATTCTTCTGCCTCAGCCTCCAGAGTAGCTGGGATTACAGGTGCATGCCACCACACCCAGCTACTTTTTTGTATTTTTAGTAGAGATGGTGTTTCACCATGTTGGCCAGGCTGGTCTCGAATTCCTGACCTCAGGTGATCCGCCTGCCTTGGCCTCCCAAAGTGCTAGGATTACAGGCATGAGCCACCGCATCGGGCCCATCCACCATTTTTCTGATCAGAAGACCCAGGACAAAGAACTAGGACAACTAGATCCACTAGCCAGTGAGAAGAAAACCCTAAAATAGAACCAGTGAAGGGAATCCCAAATTCTGATAAACTCAGGTTAAGTCTCTAGCTGACCCTTGAGTCAGATGTGTGTAATAAAATGAAAGCAGCATACAGCTAAAGATTAAAGAATTGGCCTAAGATCTGAAATTTCATCTCTTTTCATTCCCTACAGGAAATTTCAACTTCAGTATGAGTCTAGTCAAGTTAACTGACTGCTTAAAAGCAATCAATACTATTTTTCAGACTATAAGAGAATCCAGAATTATATGATAACATTTACAGGGTCAAGCATTCAATTTAAAATAATTTATATATGATGATTCAAGAATATGTAACCCATTCCAAAGGGAAAGACAATCAAAGTAGGCAACCTTGTTTTGATCCCAATGTTGAAATTATCAGACAAAAACTTTAAAGTGGCTGTTATAACCACACAAATGAGGTAAGAAAAAATCTGCTCCAAATAAAAAAAAGATAGAAAAATTTAGCAGATACGACTGAAAAGAGAGTCAGTGAAGTAGAAACCAAGTAAGTAGAAATTCTCCACTTATAAGAGAAAAAAGTGTTCTTTAACAAATCCTCAAGAATTAGTTGGAAAAATTTAAGAGGTTCAAGAGTTAATTGGAGTCTCACAAGAGAAGAGAAAGATAATTTCTAAAAATTAAAGATATTAAGAAATAATGCTCAAAAACTTCCTAAATTTTGTAATCAACATAAATTCACAAATTTAAGAATCTCAACCAAATACAATTTGGATAAATTTGAAGAAAACCATACCTAGATATAGCGTAATCAATAGCTAGCAAAATAAAGAGAAAAAAAATTAAGGCATAGAAAATTACAAACAGGAAAACTATAATTCAGAACTCTACTGAATGCTCATCAGAAACTATGCAGGCCGAAGCAAAACGAAACAATATCTTCAAAGTTATTTTTTTAATTCAACCCAGAAATCTATAAGCATCAAAAATATTCTTCAAGAATAAAGGAAAGGAGCACTTCTGGAATAATGGAGTAAAGGCTTTAAATATCTGCATCACCATAAAATTAGTGAGAACAATGAAACAATTATTTACATCAACTTTTTCACGTCTCTGTGAAATAATCAAAGGCTTCCAACAATCAAAGTAGTGTTTATTCAGGAAAAGTGAACAATTTTCAGTATAAACGGTGAGCTCTGTGGCAGTCTAACTTGCCTTATTCCCATCCCCCTCTCTCCAACTCCATGATAGCCTTGAAAACTAACAGCTTTGCAACTATAGTAATTATGAAAAACAGTAGCATAGCAAATACTGGTGGGGGCAGATGAGTTTTGGAGCTCCCCCAAAAAGCCTTACTCCACAGACTTGTCACTATTTGAAAGAATACCCCAAACAAATGCAGTCCCTAGGCAGAGAGAATGTATTAGTTCAAGCTAGTTAAGGAAACCACCTAATCATTAGCTGACCATTAAGCACCAGAGCTGAGAATTCAGTGGCTGCTAAGATCAAAGAATACACACTAGTTGGCTGGGCGCAGTGGCTCATGCCTGTAATCCCAGCACTTTGGGAGGCCGAGGAGGGTGGATCACGAGGTCAGGAGTTCCAGACCAGCCTGGCCTAGATGGTGAATCCCCGTCTCTACTAAAAATACGAAAATTAGCCAGGCGCGGTGGTGGGCACCTGTAATCCCAGCTACTTGGGAGGCTGAGGCAGGAGAATCGCTTGAACCAGGGAGGTGGAGGTTGCAGTGAGCTGAGATCAAGCCACTGCACTCTAGCTTGGGTGACAAAGCTAGACTCTGTCTAAAAAAAAAAAAAAAAAAAAAAATTATATATATATATACACACACACACTAGTCAAGGAAAGTCATTAAACTAACAGCAACAATAATGAAAGCAAGACAAAACGGCTACAGCAAAAACCCTGGGGTGGATGTCTCCAGCCAAGCATCCATGTTATATTATTTAAAATGTCCAGTTTTCAACAACAAATTATGAGACATGCAAAGTGAAAGGAAGTATGGGCCATACACGGGGAAATAAGTCAGTCAGTAAAAACTGTCCCAGAGGAGGCCCAGACAGTGTAAACATGAAAGAAAGATTTTAAATCAACCATTACAAATACAGTCAAAGAACAAAAGAAAACAATATCTAAAGAATTAAAGTTTGAGAATGATGTTTCACCAAATAAAGAATACCAATAAAGAGATAGAAATTACATTTTAAAGAAACAACTACAACTAAAATAAATATTAGAATATCAAATTCAGAAATATGTTTTTAAAATAATGAAGTATCACAGAAATAAATTTGGTTTAACATTCAGAAATCAATCAGTGTAATTCACCATATTAAGAGATTGTAGAAGAAAAATCATATTATGAACACAAAAGATAGGAGAAAGGCTTTGACAAAATTAACATACATTTGTGATAAAAACTCTTTTCAAACTGGAATAAAAAGCTTTCCATATTTAATAAAGGACATCTGTAAAATATCCACTGCATATTGTACTTAATGGTAAAAAATTAAGCAATTGAAAACTTTCTTGCTTAAGAATGGAAACAAGGTAAGAATGTATGTTCTCATCACTTCTATTCAATATTGTACTAAATACAGTAATATTTAGAGAACTAAATATTGTACTATGTTTAGCAGTATCTCTTGTCCCTATCAACTATATATCAATAGCAACCTCTAAGTCATTATAACCAAGAAATGAGAAATTGCCAATGTCTCTGGGGAGCAATATCACCTCCAGCTGTTAATCACTGCAGTAATGCACAAAAACAAAACACATTACAAATTAAAAGATGTCAAAACATCCCCATTTGGCAGATAACATATTTGTTTACATAAAATTCCTCAGGTATTCACACAAAAATGCTAGTGAATTTAGCAAGGTACACTAGATACAAAGGTAATATATAAAAATCCATTGCATTATATATTAGAAACAAACAATTAGACATTGATATTAGAATAACAACTTATAGTGGGACGGAAACATAAAATAGTTATTGACAATAAACCTAACAAAAGATGTAGAAGCTTTCTCTATGGGGTATTGCTGAATTCTACATGGAGAATATTGCTGACAGAAATTAAAGGCCTAAAGAAGTGGAAGGATGTATCATGTTCATTGATTAGAATGGAGCAAGCCAGTCAGTCATTCCCACAATATGAAAAGTTATATTTATATAAGAAAACTTATTTTAAATTTCCCTAAAGTTGTCTTGTGAGATCTGATAATGAAATGCAGGTAAAGTACTTAGTATAGTATCTGGCACACAGTAAGCATGCAACAAATCTTACCTATTATTATTATTTAATTACTGCTTTCTCTGCTATAAAATTCCATCGGTTTCTTCCAGCATTAGCTTTCATTTTTAAAACTAATAGAAACTTCTACTTCTATAGATTTTTTTGAAGATCTTCCTGGATCTGAACAGATAGACTCTTCCCACCTTCTGCACAAACTTGGAACACAGAATGCTAGAGCTGGCCACATAAAGCAGCTAATTAATTCCATGACTGAGTAAATGAGTTGTTCTGGCTTCCTTTACAGGTAGGGATGAATATCATAACAAAAATCAGCCACATCTCCCTTGTCACATTTCTTGGCTACTAATCTCTTTCAGGGAAAAATAAAATAAACTCAAAATATGGTTCTTATGAACCAGAAGCACCATAAAGATTAAGAAACAAAAAAATCTTAAAACCACTTTTACACTGTAATAGTATTACATAAAAATTATTATTCAGTGCATAAGTAAAATAAGACAGTGAAGAAAATCTACATAAATTAAATACCCACGGGTATGAACCAATAGCCCACAAATGTTTTTATACCTTGATTTCTCTGAATAGAAACTCGAGTTTGATAAGACACTTTTTCCCACCTCTTTATAGAGAATAGCATTTATGGAGTCTGGTCTTATAATAACTAATTTCACTTCCTGAGGATTTTCTACATGTGATGATGAGGTAAAATTATGAATCAAGATTTAATATGAAAAGGTGAAGAGAAATGATACTGTTTTAATAAAATAAGCTAAAACTTGGAGAAGGATCAAGAATTCAGTCTTGCTCAGCCTTTCTTGGGACCCTCATTTGACCTTCTCAGGAAAACCAAAAAGAAACAAGCTGTGATGGGTAATTTCTTTTGGAGCTGAGTAATGGAGCCATTATGCAATGATAAATCAAGGGAAGAGTCTTTTCCAGTAATGTGATTAGTAATCCCAGGGTCAGAGGCAGTGGCAAGCTGCAAGTGGCAAGGATCTGATGACGTAAGTTTATAGCCTTCAAGGCCTAATCACGCCTGCTACTAAACTGGCTCAAATGGTATCATTTTTATTATACTAGCAACCAACCAACCAGCTAGGTCAAAAGGGGGAAAAACAAACCTGGGGCAATTGTGTTTGGCCACAAATACCTTATTTGGTTTGGTGGCAATTGAATAACAACATCTCTGGTGAGCTGCTAATGAAATCCTCTTCTCTTAGCATCTAATCAAAATTCACAGCCAGAAGCAATATGGAATGAATATTCCAGCTAAAACATTAATTATTCTGGTGATAAAATTGTCTCCACAGTGGGCTTCAAGCAGGCACATTCTTTGTGACCAGAAATGCTTAAAACATCATGTTCACCCTTTGATGTCTGAACACTTCAAATTAGGAAGGACGGAGGGCAAGTAAGCCATCTATTCCCCAGCAGGGCCTAATGGGCAGCATGAACATCAGAGAGAGCAAAGCATGTGCATTTATAGCTCTTGTCCTTCAAACTCTGGGGAAAATGACACTAAGATTTCAAAAGTCATGAGCATAGGAACTAAGCCTAATTTAAAAGATTAATAGTTTTATCCTCATTTAGTTAACCATAAGTAGCTTGTAGTTGTTCTATATAATTTACCTGCAGAATACTAGTATTTGTTAAAATCAGAACAACCTTACAACTATTCATTAATTGTAATGTTTTCTCTAAATGTAGAAGTGCCATTGGCAAGGCCATGAACATAAAGTATCCAGGCACCACCACTGTCAGAAAGAAAACACTTCAGCACTCTTAGTACTTGCAGAGTTCTGGGCATGGTGATCTGGAGAGAAACTCAATATAATTTACCCACCATCTGGCCTGCCTATGTTCTGCTTGTTTTCTTATGACAACTATACATGGCTTTCAACTTTCATTTTAAGAACAACCATGTTGTATAATTTAAGGCCAGTAAGTAATGGTAGACGCTCAGAGTCCTGGTTGGGAAAAGATTCATTCATTTAATATTAATGACAATAATATTAATAACAATAATTAGTGAGCACTGGCACCACATACTTTAGTAAATACTTTACGTGGATTATATAATTTAATCCTCATATTGACCCTATGATAGGCAGGGCACCGGGCTCATGCCTATAATCCCAGCACTTCAGGAGGCTGAGGTAGGAGAGTCGCTTGAGTCCAACAGTACAAGACCAATCTGGGCAACATAGTGGGACCCCTGTCTCTACAAAAAGTGTTTTTTTAAATATTAGCCAAGAGTGGTGGTGGTACACACCTGGGGTCCCAGATATTCAGGAGGCTGAGGTGGGAGGGTCTTTTGGGCCTGTGAGTTTGAGGCTGCAGTGAGCCATGATCATGCCACTGCACTCCAGCCTGGGCAACTGAGTGACAGCCTGTCTCAGAAAAAAAAAAAAAAACCCTTTGATAATAATATATCATTGTGCTTATTTACAGATGAAGAAACTAGATGCTTAAAGAAATGTGCAAGTTAGGTCACATAGCTAAGAAGCTGAGGAACTAAGTTAATAACCTATGGCCAAATGAGTTCAGAGTTCCGTTCATCTCTACCCTCTTGGGAGATAAGTAGCAGCAGCAATGTGTCTAACTAACAAGCAGTGAGTGTTGACACTGTTCTGAGTGCTTTAACTTATTGAATTCGCACAATTCTCAGATGAATATTAATTCTATTATTATTATTTCCATTTTACTGAACAGAGGAAATAGAGACACAAAGAGACTATTAGTTGACCAAGGTCAACACAGCTGTCTAGAACTGAAATTTTAAAACTCTGTTGTCTGTGAATTCCATACTATTTGGTGAACTATTTCTGAAACCATTATTCTTTACTTACTCACAATGTTTCCCTTGGTTTTCTAGGCAATTGGAAGATGTATGAAATGACCTTTTTGTGGTATGAATTTCAGGGTAGTCTGTAATTTATTTTTATGGGAATAAAATGACTGGGGATCAAAAATAAATAGCCTAATTATGATTTAGGTAAAATTAGTTATAATTAGTTTATATGACCTTGATGTGTCTTTTCATTTTTCCTGAACTTGATTTCCTTGGTTATAAAATGAAGGATTTATACTAGGTGGCTTATAAGGATCCTACAAGTGAAAACTTATCAATCCTCGCCATTCTTCTAAGTATATGAGTATGTGAGCACTCAACCTGTTATAAATTTTTTTTTCTCTAAAGTCAAGGCAAGGTTAGCTAACTTTCTTATTGAACTCTGTTTACCTATGTTTAGGGGCTAACCTGATGATGTACTTCTGAATAGGTAAAGCTTTACTTCCAGGGAATGTCCTAGCAGAAAAATACACATTCCCTTTCCTGGGAATCACTTATGGTGTATTTGCAGTAAAGGCCAGTCAACAAATCTTTCCCTCCATAAGCCTTGAAGAAAATCATTAGCATTAATTAACCATGGGAAAGTGGACTTTACAATATGAACTTTCAAAAGCATCTGTGTAAATAAGTTCTGATATTCAAGCACGCCCTCATTTCATAGATATCCTTAAACTGTCTTCTAAAAGCTCATTTACACTGGGTGGCTCAGGAGATATTCCCCAAGAACAGGTACAAAGAGCAAGACATAATCACCCTGTTCCTTGGGCTTAGGTAGAAAAATGAATCTCAGAAATGAACAGTAGGAATGTGTTTGAGACAGTGAGGCTATAAAAGACATAATTCCCACTGATAAAGAAATTTGCTTCCAAGAAGAGCTGCACTCCAAGAGGGAGTTAAAGACACTTAAAGGCAAGTGTCATTATTTTTGAATGAAGAAGTACACAAAAGCTATCTACGGTGACTAATTTCTTAAGCATGTTTCTATTCTAAAACTATTCCAAGAGTGAAATAAATGTTTGCATTTTCTACAGAAGTCCAAGAAAATAACCAAAATATGCAAAACAGATGATTGGTTGATTAAATGTGCCAAGATCATACAATGGAATGTTGCACAATCATTAAACTTAACACTCTAGAAATATTTAATAGAAAGATGTCCACAATTTATTTGGATTTAAAAATATGTCCCAAAACAATAACCTAGTGACAGTGCCATTTTGCAATGTGTGAGTGTAGTGCATTCAAGTATATATACCAATGTGACAGCTGACTACTTATTATCTTATTAGTTCATGTGCATTTTATAATTTTTTGGTAATAAGCATGTATTAATTCTTTAATGAAAGCAAATATATATTTAAAGTAGCCTAATAAGGCAGATCCAGTGTACAATCAACAAGACATAATATATCTCAAAAGGCACAATTTCTTACATTAGGGATTTATTGCTGTACATTGAGGCGTTCCCTGGTGAAACTGTTCTGAGCACTGAACCACTTCTGCTAGGCTGTCAATAAAAAACCCCTGCTTGGTAGGCTTAATATGATCCACCTTCGGACATCCACACAATAGCTGAGTGGGACAAGTGTTCATTGTTTATCTAAGCAGGGAGTCTTATGCTGGCTATGGCTGTCTCTACATCAGCGTTGTAACAGCTCCGGGAGTGGAGAATTGTTATGACATGGCTTTTCAAAATGGCGACCATAAAATAACCACTGGAACTCACCCATGATACTTAACTCTGTCACTGGCAAGATCAGATTTACAGCTGGAGCCAAAAAGTCTGTGGTTTCTCTCCTCAAATCACGCTTTAAAAGGAGAAAGCACATTAGAGATCAAAATGTGGAACTCTGGGAACACACATATATTAAATACCTTATTTTGTTAGTGGCAGAAGTATTAGTAACCAGAAAAATGAAAGAAAGCAAGACAGAAGCCACCACATTAAAATATATTCTAAGACAGCTTTAAATCCATTAGACAAAAAACACAGGAGAAAAAATGTTTGGCTGAAAACTCTTCAGATTTATCCTTTTGAAAATTATTCTTCCAAAACGTGTTCTCATTTTCTAAATGAAAATAAAGTAATAAAATTCACGTATTACTAAACAAATGCTATATAGGCACTCAAGTAGGGTATACCATACAACTCCATAGCGGTCAAGTTGACAGCATTGCACAAAGGCAGGAGTGCATAACAGCAGGCTGAAGAGATGGCAGCTCCTGGAATTGGGCAACATGACAGCACCAAGTGACTTTCTGTATTCATAGTACATTACAGAGCCGTTTCCCCACTGTACAGATTTGTGTTTGGTGTTTAGAAGTACCCGGTGAAGCACATAGAGAAATGATGATTGCTCATATCCCATTTTTCAGGTAAGGATGCTGAGGTTAATGAAGTACCCACAACCAGAAGCACTCAGTGCTTGAAAATCAGATTTTTGACGCCAAAGTGAAAATACCTAACTCTCAAAAACACAGAAATGCCAGTTTAGTAAATTATTGTTCTATTGCCCATTATATAAAACAAGAAAATTCTTGAGTTTTTTAAAAAATTAAAGTTCTAGAATGTTTTTGTTTCCTGAATATCTACCACCTTTTTTATTTTTTCCAGAAAACAGTTTCTTTGTATTTTTAATTGAGGTAAAATTTATATAACATGAAGTTATTCATTTTTTTTTAAAGTGAACAATTCAGTGACATTTAATACATTGACAGATTTCTCCCACGAGCACCTCTACGTACTTCCAAAATATTTTCATTACCCAAAATACAACTTTATACCCATTAAACAATTAGTCTCTTCTCCCCACCTTTCTATGTTCTACGTTTATGAATTTACTTACTTTCGCTATTTCATATAAATAAAAGGATACACCATGTAACCTTGTGTTAGCCTCTAACACATAGCTGGGGAGGAGGGGGATGAGAAATTCTAGTTAATCGTTTTCCAGGGAGATAATATAGCCCTCAACTAGGACATGGAGAGTGAGAGATCTCTGTGTGGCTGCACCCACACAGTGGAGTTTCCATTGTATTGAGCTGAAAGAGGGTAATAAAGAGGTGAGTCATAATTCAAATCCCAGAAACTCTAACTATTCTTACCAAGTTGTAGTAAATGTTCTTTTAAAAAAGCTTCTGCATTTGTATATGCTCTTAGGACGATCTCCAGAGAATTAAATGGTTGTTTGTTTCATGTAAATTTTATTAGTTATGCTAATTTTACAGAGGAAGAGGACAGCAGAGCTCTTCTCACTTTCATTGTGAAGTAGAACTCTGCTCTTTGCTGTTTTAATGCTGGAAATGTACCTGGTTATTGAGTAGGCCCAGGTAAAAAAGAGTATCATGAAATATTTGGAATTGGTAAGAACCTTAAAGGTCAGCTAATATACTAACTCAACCATCAGTATTTTTTACAGATTTTTTAAAGTGGACATTTAGAAACAAGGAGCATCCTAGCCACACAGCTATTTAATGCCAAATGGAAGAGTAAAAGGAGATCATATATGGGGAAATTTGTAGATTCCACCTTAAAAAGGTGCTATATTTATCATGCAGTAAGTTTATTTCTTATCCTACTAGACGGTTTATGTGACTTTCTAGACTCAACTTCCCAAGTGGCTCCTGAGTGGCTTCTTTTTGGTGCCCTGGTGTACCAAACAGTGCATTTGTTATTAGCTTCAATGCATGAGGCATAACTGAAATAAAACCGGTTTAAATTTTATAAGGAAAGGTGCAGCAGTATTGTAGAGTTGTTTCTTTTATGAGCACTTGTACCCTCACACATATAATTTGCATGTGTATTTTAAATACAGGTATGTTATATTTACAGGAAGATACAGACATGTAAAAATAACAGGGTGGCTTTTTTTCATTTCTCATAGGTCCAGAAAAAATAACACATTTAAGGAATGTTTAAACTCATAAAGAAAAATTATGTTATAAATGTATATTCCTAAAGGATAAATTAAGAATTTAATGTTAAGTCATGAATCTCAGTTTAATATTATAATACTATTTTTAGTATGATCCCTAAAATATTTATCTCAATATCCAATAGATCAAAACAGAATGCATCAATGTACTAATCTTTTGAAAAGTAGCTCAAATAAGTCACTCAATGCCACCAGGATGTTTGTGAAATAGGACAGTAAAAATGAAAATATTTTGGAAAATGCATAATAAAATGTACTCTGCCTAATAAAAATATCCTGGTGAGAAAAAAAAGCATATTGAAGATCTGCTTGCATATTTTAAAAATACTTCCAGTTCATAGGCTTAAAGAGTCAAAGAAGATAACCAAAAAGTTTTGTCTTCTCTGCTGAGTAACACTTCCAGTGAGTCCTGAGATTTCTCCTTTGCTAACTTTACAGAACTGTGGTAAAATTAAGATTTTTGCATTATTCAGTTGAAGATTTATGTAGTGGGCTTCTGGCCATGTCATTATGTGATTGCATAAAACGAAAACCTATCGATTCTAATTTATGTTCATATTATCCAACTTAAAAAATTACCTATCCTGATTTCACTTGAAAAGGAAGAAATTTCTCAAATATCACAGTAAAAATTATTGTAACAATAAGACAGCAACTTCAAAATTTTAGATAAATTTACCTATTTTCTTCTGCCTGAAGGGAAGAGAAAGAGAAAGAGAAAATAATAAGGTACTGCAGATGAAAAGCTCCACTCACTCATCTGTTCATCTCTTGAAGTTGTAAATATTATTTTATATATCTTAATGCAGAAAACATGTGAACAACCAGCCAATAACTTGAGAAAGCTATCTGGACTTTTCCTCAGAATTGTCTGGCTCTGTGGCTATGGGTTTGAGTTTCCTATAACTGTATATTTATTTTGCATGGCCAGGGGTTTCTTGTGCCACAGGAAAGCCATAGGACACAGAGGATCACATGGTAATTTATAGTGTTTGTCACAAGGAAGCTTTAGATAAAGATGCTCTTTGATATATTAGACAGGGAGTGAGTGGGCTTGACACAACTGGCAGGGAAGAAATAAGTGAGACAAAGTTTTCATCCGTGTTTAGTTATGGAAAGTATCCAGAAACTTCCAAAAAATAAAATCTGTATATTGATTTCATATTGTGAGGTCAAATCTTACAAAAGTCAGGCAGCCATCTAGAAGGCTTGATCTAGGCTATGAGAACTCACTGGAATCCATAAACAGGTGGTCTATGACTTCCTTAGTATCATATGTAAAATGTGATATGTTTTGTACATATGCTAATATTTCCACAGGGAGAGTTCATGCCTTCTATAATATGCAACTCAGAGAGTTCCATGATTTATTCAATAGTTGGTCCCTACTCTGTGCCATGCTAGACACTGGGTGTGCTTGTATCTATTATCTCTTTTTGTTTTAAAAAAAAAATCCCCAGGCTCATTGGCTTACAGTGGTACATTAGGTCTTTCTTGCACTGCTACAATGAAATACCTGAGACCGGGTAATTTATAAAGAAAAGAGGCTTAATTCACCCATGGTTCTGCAAAATGTACAGGAAGCATGGTGCTGGTATCTGCTTTGCTTCTGGGAAGGCCTCAGGAAGCTTATAATCATAGCAGAAGCCAAAAAGAGAGTTGGCATATCACATGGTGACAGCAGGAGCAAGGGGAGAGGGAGATGTCACA
This sequence comes from Hylobates moloch, assembly GCF_009828535.3. Classification (NCBI taxonomy): domain Eukaryota; kingdom Metazoa; phylum Chordata; class Mammalia; order Primates; family Hylobatidae; genus Hylobates; species Hylobates moloch. The sequence continues at coordinate 34,832,340 of NW_026652290.1, read as the reverse complement.
CACTTCTAAACAACCATATCTCATGAGAACTTACATGAGAACAGCACCAAGCCATGAATGATTGATCCCCATTACCCAAACACTTTCCACCAGGCCCTACCTCCAACACTAGGGATTACATCTCAACAGGAAATTTGGAGGGGTAATCCATAGTATATCATTCTTCCCCTGGCCCCTCAAGTCTCATGTACTTCTCACACTGAAAAATACAATCATCCCTTCTCAATCGTTCTTCAAAAGTCTCAACTTTTGCATTTCAGCATTACTCAAAATACCAAAGTCCTAAGTCTAAAGTTTCATCTGGAAATGAATTATTTTTGCCTAAAAATTTGCAAAACTGAAACAAGTTATTTACTTCCAAGATACAATGGGAGTACAGGCATTTGGTAAACATTTCTATTCCAAAATGCAGAAATTGGCCAAAAGAAAGGGGCCTCAAGGCCCCATGCAAGTCTAAAACCTAGCAGGGCAGTCATTAAACCTTAAAGCTCTGAAATAATGTCCTCTGACTCCATGTCCCACATCCAGGGCACGCTGCTGCAAAGGGTGGGCTCCCAAGGTTTTCAGTGGCTCTGCCCCTGTGTCTCTGCAGGGTTCAGTCCCTGTGGCTGCTCTCATGTGTTGAAGCTGAGTTCCCAAGACTTTTCCAGGCACAAGATGCAAGCTGCCCATGGATATACACTTCTGTGGTCTGGAAGACCGTGGCCCCCTTCTCACAGCTCCACTAGGCAGTGCCCCAGTGGGGAGTCTGTCTGGGTCCTCCGACCCCCACATTTCTCCTTGGCATTACCTTAGTAGAGGTTCTCTGTGAGGGCTCCATTCCTGCAGCAAGCTTCTGCTTGGGTCACCAGACTTTTTCATACACCCCCTGGAATCTAGGTAGAAGCTGCAAGTCCTTCTTCACTCTTGCACTCTCTGTGCCTTCAGGCTTAACAATACATGGAAGCTGCCAAGGTTTATGGTGGGTTGTATTTCTGGAGCAGCAGCCTGAGCTGTATCCAGGACCCTTTGAGCCTCAGCTAGAGGCAGAATGGTCAAGATGCAAAGAGCAACCTCATGGTGTGGTATAGAACAGTGGCACCCTGGGCCACATTCAAGAGGCTATTGGGTTCTCCTTGGCCTCTGGGGTCTGTGATGGGAGGGGCTACCTAGAAGATTTCTGAAATACCTTCAAGACCTTTTTCCCATTGTCTTGGATGTTAGCACTTGGCTCCTTTTTAGTCATGCAAATATCTCTAGCTAGCAAGTGGTTGCTCTATAACTCTCTTGAATTCCTCTCCTGATAATGCTTATTTTTTCTCTGCCACATGTCCAGGCTGCAAATTCTCCAAATTTTGATCCTCTGCTTTCCTTTTAAATATAAATTTCATCTTTAAGTCATTTCTTGTCTCCCACATCTGAGCATAGGTTTTTAGAAGCAGTCAGACCACATCTTGAATGCTTTGCTGATTAAAATTTCTTCCACCAGATACCCTAAGTCATCTCTCTTAAGTTCATACTTCAACAGATCCCTGAGGAATGGAGATAATACAGCCAAGTTCTTTGCTAAGACACAACAAGGATGATCTTTGCTCCAGTTCCCAGTAAGTTTTTCATTTCCATCTGAGACCTCATCGGCCTGAACTTCACAGTCAATATCACTATCAGCATTTCAGTTACTACCATGTAACAGTCTCTAAGAATTTCCAGACTTTCCCTCATCTTCCTGTCTTCTGAGCTCTCCAAACTCTTCCAACCTCTATCTGTTACCCAGTTGTAAAGCTGCTTCCACATTGTCAGGTATCTTTATAATAATGGAGGGATGACCTAACACAAAAAATTGGTATCAGAAGTGAGTTATTGCTGAAAAGAATCAGATCTTGTGAAAACTCATTATCCTGAAGATAGCACAAAGCCATAAAGGGTCTACCCACATGATGCAAACACATCCCACTAGGTCCCCCCTCCAACACTGGGGATTACATCTCAACATGAGATTTGAAGGAGACATCCAAACTATATCAAGCAGCAAGCATTTACTTTTTCTTATGAATCTATGTGTCACCTGGGCTGTCCTTACAGCATTTCTCATTCATTTGTGGACAGCTGGTACATTGGCTGAAATTGTGAGGTTTAGGACAGCCTCCCACACATGCCTGGCAGTTGTCTGCTGGGGGCAATGGTAGTGGCTGAGAGATTGCATGCCTTTCATCATCTGGCAGGTTAGCTTAGGCTTACTGATATTGCAGTAACAGGGGTCCAGGAAAAGATCAAAGCATGCACAGCGTATTGAGGTCTAGGCATGAATTCAGAATACCATATTGTGCCTTCTTTTTTGCCAGTGCAAGTCACAAGTTTAGCCCAGATTAAAGAGGTGGAGAAACATAGTCTACCTCCTGATCAGAGAATGTTCAAAATCACACTGCAAAGAGCATGATACAAGGAGTAAAAATTCAAGGGCATGTGTGCATTCTCCCAGTGATTGTTCAAAAATTGGCTCTAGTTGATTACCATGCCTTCTATCAACACCATTGCCAGGGTCTCATCATGGGCACAGTATATTTCCTCACTCTGGCTTTATTGTTGGCTATGTACCTTGATTTGGCTATGACATGCAGGTGGAAGTCCAAGTGTGTCAATTCTGAACCTAGACCTTAGGAAAACTTGTCTGTTCTGCTTGTCCACTTTTTATTATTTTTATTTTTGGTGGGTACATAGTGGGTGCATATATTTATGAGTTGCATGAGATAGTTTGATACAAGGAGGCAGTCTGTAATAATCACATATGGGTAAATGGGGGTAATTATCCCCTTAAGCTTTTATCGTTTGTGTTACAAATAATCCAATTATACATTTTTGTTATTTTTAAATGTACCACTAAACTATTTTTGACTATAGTAACCCTATTGTGCTAACAAATACTAGCTCTTATTCATTCTTTCTATTTTTTTTTCCATAAGCATCCTGAATTCCTCACACACTCCCCCACACTTCCCAGCCTCTGGTAACCAAATCTCTACTCTTTATCTCCAGAAGTTTAACTATTTTAATTTTCAGTTCCCACAAATAAGTGAGAACACATGAAATTTGTCTTTTTTTGCCTGATTTATTTTACTTAACAAAATGACCTCTAATTCTATCTATGTTGTTGCAAATGATGGGATCTCATTTTTTAATATGGCTAAACAGTACTCCATTGTGTATATATACCACATTTTCCTTATTCAGTCATCTGGTGGTGGACACTTAGGTTGCTTCCAAATCTTGCCTATTGTGAACAGTGATGCAATAAACTTGGGAGTGTGGATACCTCTTTTATATACTAATTTTCTTATACTAATTTTTTATATACTAATATACACACCTAGGAGTGGGATTTCTAGATTTTGTGGTAGGTCTATTTTTAGTTTTTCAAGGAACCTCCCTACTGTTCTCCATAGTGGTTGTACTAGTTTATATTCCTACCAACACTGTATGAGGGTTCCTTTTTCTCTGCATCCTTGCCAGCATTTGTTATTGCCTATTCAGATTTTGGATTTCTTCATGGTTTTATCTTGGTGGATTGTAAGTGTCTTTTATCCACACCATTTCCAGGGTCTCATCATGGGCACATTATAATTCTGCACTCTGGCTTTATTGTTGGCCATGTACCTTGATTTGGCTAAGACATGCAGGTGAAAGTCAAGGAATTTATCAATTTCTGCTATATTTTCCAACTTATTGGCATATAGTTGCTCATAGTAGACACTATCTTTTAAATTTCTGCTGTATTAGATGTAATGTCTCCTTTTTCATCTCAGATATTATTTGAGTCTTCTCTCATTTTTTCTTAGTCTGGCTAAAGGTGTGCCAATTTTGTTTATCTTTCTTAAAAAACTTTTTTTATTTCAGGGATATTTTATATTGTTTTCTTCATTTCAAATTTATTTATTTCTGGTATGATCTTTATTTTCTCCTACTAATTTTAGGTTTGGTTTGCTCTTGCTTCTTCCGTTCTTTAAGATGCATTGTTAAGTTGTTTATTTGAAGTTTTTCATGTTTTTCGATGTAGGCACTTAATAGCTATAAACTTCCCTGCTTGTCCTTTTTACATTTTGTCATTGCCATATGGAAAACAAGTCGCAGAAGAAGGATGAGAGGAGTGTGGAGCAAGATCCAGCCTGCTGAATTGCACTGTGAAAAAGATGATCCCAACCACCACAGCCTCAGAAGAGACATCTCTGCTGATCCACAGGTTCATGAGTATGGACAGCATTATTGGCAATGGTTGCAATAGCCACATGATATACCAAAGAGATTATAGTGTGAAAGATACTCAAGATCATTTCCTTCATGGAGCCTGCAATCCAATAGGGAGAAATACATATAAATGAATAAACAAAAATATATAAAAATAATTAGTGTTATGAATAAAGTGAAATGAGCAAGAGGCTGGTAACAGAGCTTGTTTTACAAGGGTGACTAAAGACTGCTCACAATTTTTTTTTTTGCATTCTTAAATACATATCGGTGGTGTCAACATAGCCTCAGTCACAGAAGCGTGTGCTACAGAAAATGGTTGTCACTTTACTGCAATTTTTTTAAAGATGCCCCAGTTCTTAAACTTTAACTGTGGCTCTGACAATTCTCAATACAGTTTAATATTAGTGAATGATAAAGTGACTGGCATATGGTGAATATGCCAATAAATAAAAGTTGGTATAATTTTAGAACATCATAGTGGGTTATAAGTAAAATATTGCTGCTCGTTTTACTTTTGTTAATGAGTCAGAAAAAATTTATGTATGTTCAATGTTTTACTCGTTTTTTCTGGCATATTTGGGCAAACTGAAATTTATGTGCCACTGCCATCCTTGAGCACACCACTAGGTTTTACTGAAAATGAGTAATTACTGCTTCTTGGCCAGATGGACAATTCCAAAATAAACAGAAGAAATCTTAAAGCAACGTTAGCTTGGCTTCCAATAATGAGTTTTAGAGAAAAGAATAAAGGTTTCTCACCTACAGTGATTTTGATTCATCCCTTTAAATAGAAGATATTCCACATTTTCATTTAGCTTACTTCAGCCCAATAAGTATTTATTGAAAGCCAAACAGGAAGAAGAGAAGGAAGAGAGAAGGGGAAGAGGAGAAGGAGTAGGAGGAGAGAATTAGGAGGACAAAAAAGAGGAAAGACATAGAGGAGGAGGTCAGTCTGAAAGGTAAGAGTCAATGCCTATACCAAAAGGTGAAATACAAGATGTCTGAATCATTAATTGTCATACCATCAGCTTATCCCACAATGAGCTCTGATCATTACAAATTCATATTTATACCATTTTGACTAAATCCCAATTTCTTTGATATTACCAATATATTAAATATTTAATACATTAAAAGTGAGTGTAATCATTTTTCTAGGCAGCCTTTCCTGCCTAACTATACCTCACAATTACCAATACCTGACTTTAAGTTTGATTTGTAGATCACATTCTACCCATTTACTCTCTTGGATTTGCCTGTTTGGTGGTTCAGGATTACTCTCCACTTAGTTTGTGTTGGTTTACTCTATAAAGTTCTTCTATCTCCAAAGGAAAGATAAAAAAGCCCACTTCTTCTTTTGCCACTGAAGATGCCTAGATCTGTGCTGGAAACAAGCCAGTCCCCATCACTGGAATCTATCAGCATGCTGGAATTAATATTCAGCAAGGCAGACTTGACATGAAGCAGAGAGAGTAAACATATTGCTCGATCACCACTGTTTTCTAAATCAGAATGTGGCCTTGTCCATATGCACGTGGCCCGCAGGCCTAGTCTTTATCCTTCCTTGCCCTCTGTCTAGGACAGAGAGGCACAGTTGGTCCCAACTTTCAGACTTTGACCTACTTCATTCAAATATTCCTATAAAATGGTTCCTGACTTCACAATTTTCATCAGTCTCTTTGCCTCCAGAAATGAATGGCTTCTGTTAGAAGCAATGATATGTTAAAAACTAACTAATTGCCAAATAACACTTGGGAAATCATTATTACAAACAAGTATCAGTTGCCAGTAACTAGACTTTCTGTTTCTTATCTCAAATCTGGATTAAGGACATCTACTGGTAAATAAATATACATCTCCTCAAGACATCACTATCACAATTGCTATTTCATGCCTGTCTTGAGTCATAATCTTTCCTTTGGTTATAAACTTATACCTTTGCACATCCTGAAACCTTAGTGACATTATTTTTGCAGAGGAAAATGCAGAGGAATTTTCAAATTGTTGGAAAACCATCTGGTACCAGGAGGTCAGGCAGACACCTAATAGTTGCAGAGCCCATGAACAACAGGTGGGCAATCACTGTTTATTATTATCCTCCATGTGGGAAATCATATTTTATTTGATTTTTTTGAGATTTGAGCTGTTGTAATGATTCCCAGAAGGAGAATATGCCCTCACTAGACCTGATCTGGGCTCATGCCTGCAGTCATGTTATGCTTTCCTGATGATGTGGTCCCAGCATGCTCACATCAAAGTGACATTTCACAGTCTGGCTTCCACCTCTGTCTGGCTCTGAAATAGAGGAGGGCCCACAATGCCATGCACTGGCCCTGATTTGAAATGCACATAATTTTGAGGAAAGTGTGACCACCAAAGGGAAGAGAGGAAATACCATGGGAAGCTATTTAAATCATACTTATGCAGAGAGGGGGGTGGGAAAATGAGAGAGAATAGGGAGAATAAAGCAGTAAGGAGAAAGAAAAGGCCCTATGTCTTGAGTCTATTGCTCCAGTTTTCTAACTGTGAGCTTCTTAGTAATATCAGTGCTCCCATCATAAAACCCCAAGGATTCTTCAAAGATTCCATGAAGAAATACATAGCTACTGGTCACATTTTGGCTGTTTCTCAAGACAGCCAGAACTCTTCTCTTGAATCCATTGGTTATCTCAAGGACTTGCCTGATAGAAATGGAAAAAAAAAAACACCACATGAAGACAAATTTACACACCCTGTCTCCCTTCCTTATGTAGCACCAACACTGTTATTACTGGATAAAAATTAAGTACTGATAATTTGGGGCCCGGACTTAATTTTATTATTTATTCAAGATTCAATTAGACATTAAGTCATGTCTGCTCCTCCTGCTACATGCTGGGGTTTTGCTTTGAAGGGAAGGCAAAAGAAGTGACGAGGCATGAGAGAAAAGAATATACCTATGCAGAACTGTTTTCAGCACCATGGACAGTTGTCCTTAGACTAGTTGTCCAGTACCTGTGAGAAAAACATTTGCAAAAAATATCACCTATCAATTCCTTTAAAGTTATTCTTAAAAATTATTTTGATCTTTACTACTCTAATTTTTATATGGATCCCTTTGGTAGTCAAAATTATATCAGTAGCATGAGAAACTTTAGTGCCAATTTAGCAAATAATGTTACCTTCTTTAATAGAAATTTTTTGAGTGCAGCATTATTTCTTTTCAGTAAAATTTAATTGTATCTATGACCTCATTAGTAATATAACTTGCTTTATATAAATAAATGTTTACATCTACTCCATATACATCTACTCCATTTTTATAATTAGTGTAACACCAAGGAAACATCAGGAACTTTGCATGCTCTGGCCCACCGACTCATATTAACAGTTTAAATTCTAATGTTCAACAGCAGAGTAGGGTGACATAGATAGCAACAATACATTGTATATTTCAAAACAGCTAGGAGACAGGATTTGAAATGTTCCCAAAACAGAGAGATGATACATATTCAAGGTGATGGATACTTCAAATACCCTGACTTGATCATTACATATTCTATGCGTGTAACAAGTACTCTCAGGTACCCGATAAATATATAAAATAATATGTACCAATAGGTTTATATGTTAAAAACTCGAGGTTCTAGAGTATCACCCTGGAACAACCTGGACCAGAATTTTGAAACTGACTCCTGGGCCAACCATGCTTTTAGAAGCAGCAAAGGAGCTTCTTAAAATCACCAGTCTCCCCAATTATTTGTTCTAGTTTCTAGTTGATTTTAATTCTTGTCATGGATATCAGTTACATATTGTTATATGATGAGCTAAAAGAAAAGAGATGTTAAACAAATAACAATAAAACAAGGAAAAAAAGTCTTTGGTTTTAACCTCAGAAATGATATTAACTAGCAAGGTGATCTTAGCAAGTCATTTAACTCTTTAGGCCTCGATCTCTTGAAATAGAGTGCTTTAGATTACATTTCTACATTCCATTCCAGCTGAAAATAGGTATATTTGTGTATATTTTTTAGCAGCCAAATTAATAACCTAAAATTAATCACATTCAGAATTTTAAACCATTCTACCATCAACTGGAATTCAGCAGCATTTCAGTTCTCTGTAGCTAGTTTAATGTTTAAGGTTTAATGTCAATTATCATCATGAAAATTTTCAATTCAGATAGTTCTATTACATATAATGAAAATCTTAAACCCAGTTAATAACTTCTATAAACAGAAAGGAAAGAAAGAATTGTTTTGTGTTATACTTAAGAATAAAAGCTAGGGGGAGAGCAAGATGGCCAACTAGATACAGCCAGATGGAAGAGCTGCCACTGAGGGACTGAGACAACTGACATACTCCTAGCATCATCCTGATACCAAAACCTGGCAGAAACACAAAAACAACAACAAAAAGAAAATTTCAAGCCAATATCCTTGATGTACATAGATACAAAAATCCTCCACAAAATACTGGCAAACCAAATCCAGCAGCACATCAAAAAGCTAATCCACCATGATAAAGTAGGCTTTATCACCAGGATGCAAGTTTGGTTCAACATACACAAATCAATAAATGTGATTGATCACATAAGCAGAACTAAAGAAAAAAAAACACATGATTATCTCAAGATGCAGAAAAGCCTTTTGATAAAACTCAATATCACTTCTTGTTAAAAATTCTTAATAAATTAGACATTGAAGGAACACACTTCAAAATAATAAGATCCATCTATGATAACCCACAGCCAACATCATACTGAATGGGCAAAAGCTGGAAGAATTCCCCTTGAAACACAAGACAAGGATCCCCTCTCTCACCACTCCTATTCAACATAGTGTTGGAAGTCCTGGCCAAAGCAATTAAGCAAGAGAAAGAAGGGAAACCAAATAGGAAGAGAGGGAGTCAAACTGTCTGTGTTTGCAAACAACGTAATTCTACATAGTCTCACCCCAAAAGCTCTTTAAGCTGAGAAACAACTTCAACAAAGTCCCATGATACAAAATCAATGTGCAAAAATTACTAGCACACTTACACACCAATGAAAGTCAATCCAAGAGCAAAATCAGGAATGTAATCACATTCAAAATTGCCACAAAATAATAAAATACCTTGGAATACATCTAACCAGGCAGGTGAAATATCTCTACAAGGAGAACTACAAAATACTGTCTAAAGAAATAAGAGATGACAGAAACAAATGGAAAAACATTCCACGCCCAGGAATAGTAAGAATCAATATTGTTAAATGGCCATACTGCCCAAACAATTTATAGATAGAATGCTATTCTTCTTAAACTATCAACAACGTTCTTTACAGAACTAGAAAAAACTATTTTAAAATTCATATGCAACCAAAAAAAAAAAAAAAGCCCAAATAGTCAAGGCAGTCCTAAGCAAAAATAACAAAGCTGGAGGTATCAGGCCGGGAGCGGTGGCTCACACCTGTAATCCCAACACTTTGGAAGGCCAAGACAGGCGAATCACAAGGTCAGGAGATCGAGACCGTCCTGGCTAACACAGTGAAACCCCGTCTCTACTAAAAATACAAAAAAAGTTAGCCAGCGTGGTGGTGGGCGCCTGTAGTCCCAGCTACTTGGGAGGCTGAGGCAGGAGAATGGCGTGAACCTGGGAGGCGGAGCTTGCAGTGAGCAGAGATTGCGCCACTGCACTCCAGTCTGGGTGACGGAGCAAGACTCCGCCAAAAAAAGAAAAAAAAAAAAACAAGCTGGAGGCATCATGCTACCAGACTTCAAACTGTACTACAGGGCTATAGTAACCAAAACAGAATGGTACTGGTACAAAAACAGACACATAGACCAATGGAACAGAATAGCGAACTCATAAATAAGACCAATATCTACAACTATTTGATCTTCTAAAAACCTGACACATACAAGCAATGGGTAAAGGACTTGCTACCCAATAAATGGTGGTAGGGTAACTGGCTAGTCACATGCAGAAGATTGAAACTATACCCCTTCCTTTCACCATATACAAAAATTAACTCAAGGTGAATTAAACACTTAAAATGTAAAGCCAAAGTAAAAAAAAAAATCTCTGGAAGACAACCTAAAGCAATACCATTCTGGACACAGGAACGGGCAAAGATTTCATGATGAAGACATGAAAAGCAATTGCAACAAAAGCAAAAATTGACAAATAGTATCTAATTATACTAAAGTGCTTCTGCATAGCAAAATAAACTATCAACAGAGTGAACAGACAACCTACTGAGTAGCGGGGGATTTTTTTTTTTTTTTTGCAAACTATGCATCTGACAAAGGCCTAATATCCAGCATCCATAAAGAACTTAAACAAGTTTACAAGAAAAAAAAATAACCCCATTAAAAAGTGGGCAAAGGGCATGAACAGACACTTTCCAAAGAAGACATACATGCAGCCAACAAGCATATAAAAGAAAATTCTGCATGCTGTGAAATTATTCTCCAAAGTGAAGGAAAAATAGAATCTTTCTTGACAAACAGAAATTGAGGGAATTTATTGTCAGTAGACCTGCCTTGTAAGTAATGTTAAAAGACATTCTTTAGAGAAAAGAAATGTGAAATAGGTCAGAAATTCTGATATAGATAAAGGAAGAACATTATAGAAGGAATAAGTGAAGGTAAAATAAAAAGTCATTTTTTCTTATTCTTGATAGAACATAAAACATTATGACCAGAAGATAATAGCAAGAATGTATTTGATAGTTATAGCTCATGTATAAGTGAAATGAATGACAGCAATGACACAAGACATGGGAGGAAAAAATTAAGAATAGCTTGTTATCATATGTTACTTAAATTATCCGTGAAGCAGTATACTGTTATTTCAAAGTGGACCTGGATTAGTTGTTGTATATTACACACTCTACAGCAACCACTCAAAAAAATAAAAAGAGAAGCATAATTGGTGTTCTAAGAAAGGAGATAAAATGAAATCATATAAAATTAATTAAATGTTCAATTAAAATCACATATGACAGAAAAAGAGCAGAAGACAACAAGAACCATGAATAGAAAACAGTAACAAATATCGTAGATATTAATCCAATTATATCAATAATCACTTTAAAATTCAACCATCTAAATACAGTCATTAAAAGGCAGAGATTGTCAAAGTGGATTTAAAATAAGACTCAATTATCAATTGTCTATAAGAAATTTACTTGAAATATAAAGACACATATATATTAAATGTAAAGAGATGGAGAATGACTCCAAGCATATCACATTGTGGAAAAGGGAAAATTACGCATATGGTAAAAAGACCAGTGGTTGCCAGAGGTTAGGGAAAGAGAGGAAAGAATAGGCAGAGCACAGAGGATTTTTAGGGCAGTGGAACTACCCTGTATGATACTATGCAGGTGAATATATCTCATTCTACTTTTGTCACAAGCCAAAGAATGTACAAAACTGGGAGCATATCTTAAGCTAAACTATGGACTTCAAGTGATAATGATGTGTCAATATAGATTCAGCAATTGGAACAAGTGTACTACTTTGGTGCAGAGATACTGATGATACTGATGGTGGGGGATGCATGGGTGTGTCAGGGGAAAGGGGCATTGAAATATCTCTGTACTCTCTGCTCTATTTTGCTGTGAATCTAAAACTACTCTAAAAGCTAAAGAATATTTTTAAATTAAAAAAACCTGCAAAAAATATTTGACAGACCAGATACAATTAGTTAGATAATCTGCCAAGATAAAAATATTAATTATGTTTTTACAAAGGTATTCATTTTCCTCCAAATATCTCTCCATTGGGATCCATTTACGTCTTTGAGGCTATTGCCCAAAGCCAGAGGGAAAGAGGTGATTGGCTTGGCACTTTAACTCTGCTCTTGTTTTCTCAAATAGATATCAAATATAGCCACTGATAAGACATTTGGGGATAGATATTATGCCACCTCTTCCTTATGAATGCCTAGTAAAAGAGTTTGCTATGTCATAGGTTGCTCTGCAAACAAGTTCTTTCTGCAGCTGCTACATCCAGCTGACAAAGGTCTTTCATAGTCGGGGATGGGATCGTCGAAGCTGACTCTATGGAATTCAGAGGATGAGTCTGCATGGGGTAAAGAGTGTCTGAACCTGCACAGAGTAGGGCCTCACAAGTTCTGTGGAATTACAAAATGCTACCCAACCTGAAAATATAATTTGATATGCAAATAAATAAGTTTACAAATTCTACTGAGAATCTTGATGAGCAATAAAAGGAACTGTTAATGCTGGTGGGAGAATCCTGGGTGCCTACACCATTTCCTAATGAAACTTGGAGATTTGACCGTTCTGTCCATTTCCATCCCAGTTTGAGTGGTGTATAAGTTTTACCCCATATTCAGTTCTACCAAAATTAACTGTGAGCCATCGTGTTGCTACATTGTGTTTATCCAATTTGTGAATAAGTAAAAGGGAGTAATATGACCAAAAACATCAAGATACAGACCCAAAATGGAAACATTTTAAATGTTAAAATAGTACCTTACATCTACTCCACATTTCTACCTTGAATAATTACCATGTCGATGGGTTAACTTTTATAAACCTTTAGAATCCTACTAAGATGCCTGTTAGAATTTTACTTTCACTGATACTTAATTCATGCTGAAAATGTCCTTACGTAGATTAATAGACTAAATCCTGACATTAAGAACTGTGAAGTAGAGCAACAGCATATCTATACAAAGATTTCTAATTTTATATTATCTTTGTTCCACACACTTACTGTTAGTTTACTTGGAATAGCCACATTTCTTCATCAGTGTCATTGTCCATAGGTTTCCAAATTCAATGCAATTATTTAAAAGGAATCAATAACACAGCTAAGACAGCTCAGACCCTGGGTGGTTCCTAAAATAAGTCTCGATCTTTTTTACCAGAACAATGTCTAGTCAAGTTTGAAGAATATTTTAAGAGGCCCTAAATCAGATTAAGTGCTGGCTTTCAGGTCTTGATATCTCGGAATGCTGCCAGATAGCAATCTCTGCGATTGAGTCATTTTACATTAGGAGAGCTTGTTCTGATGATGCCCAAATGACTCATGGCTTCTAATTCTCTTAAAGAGAGCCATGAGACCTGCAATGTTAATTACATTATGGGACCGAGTGGAGGAGGACCATTTCTTTAATGGAAATGGATCCAAATTATGCATCTCAGGCTCCTGTGTGCAGAGTATTTTGGAGTACAGGCTTGTTCTAACAAGGAAGGCATTTTAGTCTCATGGCACCAGAGTTGTTACAGTTTCTACTTTGCACATATATCTTTAATGAATGAAATACTAATTAGTATGACCAGAGTAATTAGAACATGTGTAATTTGGCCTCCTCTAGCCTAGGATGCCAGGAAACAACTGTATTGGGCAGCAGCTCCTGGGTGCTTGCATGGTGTACTGAGTGCGGAATTCATTCTGAAAGGACATTTTTATAGGAAATAGCCATTTACCCTGAGTATGAATGATGGGTCTGGTACCCAGCTTGCTCCAGACAATGTTTGTTTGATGGAAGGAGATTTTATTATGCCTTAACCATAAAGACGCTACCTACATTAATCAAGAACTGTCTGGATTTTGTGTTTTTAAAAGAATGAATCAAAGGAGTTTTATTTCGTGAGCTTTGTCTGGAAATACTGAGCTTTATCCACAAGAAAATCTCTCCCACCTCTCATTTTATACATCTGCTTTGGTGGTTCACACTGAAACAAAGGAATCAAATTATATCAATTCAAAATCCATATTCCTTAGCTGCTGTGTAGGTTGTACAGATATTGAGCTTTATTTTCCACTTACCCAGAGCATACCTGGATTATGGGTGATCAAATGCTTTGAGAGGGTTTTAGCTTTGTAAAGGCTATATAGAATGTATTAAGTTTAGTTCTGTTAAATAGTGAGACAACCTTATCCACCACCCTGAGTTTTAGGAGCAACTTGAGACAGAAGACAAAATGAAAAGGTACTAATTCATTAATTTGCAACCTTATAAGTCAAAAGACTACCTTTCCCTAGATACAAAGTTGTAAAACCAATCAGAGGAGCTGGGATTAGCTGACCTTGCAGCTGAGAAGAAAAGGCCCCAACATGTCTGACCCTGTAAGTAACACAGACAAAGGGAGGATCCTACAGAGATAATTTTCCTGAAGATCAGGAGAGATCAGCTACTCAGGGACAGAAAAACCATGCCTCTGAGACACATAGATAAAGGAGAGAAGCCGAGAGAAGCCTCTCTTGAGTCTGCTGTCTCAGATTCCACTTTGGGAGGCTTGTATTTGTTTTGTTTCATATAATTTAAACTACACAAATAGTTCAAGAAAACATTCAAATAACAGAGTTAAAATGAAAATTCTCCTTCATTGTCCTCTCTCATATTCCAGGAACCTCCCCAGAGATGACTATTGACTATTATATGGTAAACAATAATTAAGTTCATTTCTTTTTTATGTTTTGCTGACTTTCAGTTATATACACATTTTGTTTTTATGAAAGCATATTCGTAAATGTAGATTATATATGGATGTCTATATATGCATTATAAATATATACACGCACATAAATATGTTTATTAGTTTGCTTTATTTTAACTGTTTAAATATATGGTACATGGATCTCCACTTGTACTCCTGTCCTACAAAAGGGTTGGGCCTACCAAGTCATTTCTGACACTAGATTTTGTTTTATTTGTATATTTATATTTGTATCTCACCCATGTTCAAAAATTTCAGAGGAAATTTACAAAAAAAAACATATTCATGTAGATACAGTGTAGCCAAAGCTGAAGCTATCAGAAATTATATAGTCTGTTTGCCAAAAATATTCACAGTGAAATATTATAATATAAAAGTATATTAAAATATAAAAAGTTCTAGAAAGTCAAAGAAAATAATTTAAGTAAGTTAACAACTTTTAACTTTGTTGCAGCACTTGCTGTTGCACTGAGCCCAAACAGAAGCAGTAATGAATTTCTTCTTAATGGAAAGTGGGAAACACAAATTCCTTGAGCAAAATTCTAAAATGATTTTCTCATGTGGAAGTCTACAGTAGCATTTTTATAGCAAATGTAATAGTGAATTACGTATGACTTTTATTTTTGGTGTAGTCTTACAATGAGAGTTGAAATAAATTAAAATGCAGGTTATGAAAATGATTCTGTTATCCAGGCAGTGACCTGGTTATTTAATGTGTATTAGAGAAAGCCAAGAGTTTGCCATCACCCACAAATTTGATGGTAGTTTTCTAAATCTCTGATGAATAGGGCAGGCCATAACCAGGTAACTATTGTTTTTGACTGTTCTTGACTGAGTGCAAGCAGATGAAGAACTAGAAATGGCTCAGTGCCTGGTAGATTTCATTTCCGCAGACCTGAATAGGATCAGTTCCTCTTGGCATAAAGGAATATTGGGTGATGCTGTTACTGAATGCTCTTAGCCATTCTGGAAATGTTACTGGCTGGTCTGGAAGTTAGTGTTCCACCAATTTTGCTGTCCTTGCCTTCGTTCTGTAATTTCCCCCAGAGCCCTTGGTCCAAGTCCGAGAACAGAATACTTTTGTATTAAATTTACCTTAATTAATTAAACCAATGTATAGACTAAGATAAAAGAGCACCTATTGCCAGCAAATCCATTTAGAGATTTAAAAATATTTACCTCTTACTAAGTATGGCAGGCTCTGCATATTTAGTCAGAATGATAAAATTTTCTCAAAGACTTACAATCAGGGTCAGCTATAGTAGTTTCCATCGTGGGAAATATAATTTAAAATTATTATAAAGGGAGAAAATATAATAAATTCATTATTCCATTCCTGCCCCTTCAAAAACAAAAAGCAAAAATCAAAAACCCTTTTTCCAGACTTGGGCTCATCACACAGGCGCCATGTTAATCCCCACATTAGACCTTCTGACAGGGTACTCCATCCTCTCAGCAGGGTCTATGTGTGTGGCACACTTTGAAATCTTTGATTGAAGTGTTGCCTCTTTATAATTTCATTTTTCATGGATAACAAATATGAGAATTCATTTGGGGATCAAAATAGAACATCTCGATGCTAGACTTGACGTTATCATTGTCGAGCTGTCAAAAGAAAAACTGATGAGATGGCAGATCATCTTGTTAAAAGAGCCTCAATTCAGTGGTTTGGAACTTAAAAGCAATTTAGCCACACTGTCTGCAAGCCCATCTAATAGTGGGGCATCATTTGAAACAATACATACATGTTAAATATGGGTTTTATTGATGAAACAAAGTCCATGAGCTCATTAAGTATGGACAGGTTTGGGGTCTCACATAAGTAAGATCACTTTTAATATCAAGTTTGTAAAGATTTAAGAATAGCATTGGGCAAGACTCTTTATTCCACAATGTAAGGAATGTAAGGATCTTGCATAGGTTGTACTTTACCATCGAAAATAAATATTTGATGTACAACCAGGTACTTCATTATTTCATTATTTCAAATCTATAGTCATCTTAAATACCCTTTAGCTCAAAATTTTCGCCTTACTGACAGTTGTTATAATAAAATCAATTAAAGATTTCAAAAGACATTATATGCACGGGCCACCTTTTCTTTTCATATGCAACAAGAAGTAAAATGGGAACCCTCTTTCAAACCAGCAACTGCTCATAATAGTGGTGTGAGTAGGTATTTGTATTTCCACTGAGCACATGTGTATAAATGTTCATTCATTCATCTCACCAACAGTTATTGTGTGCAATTTTCTTTTGCGGACGTAGGCAAAGTTCATTAGGCTGATGGAGTGCAATTAATTTTTGCATTAGGTCACACTTCGCTCCCAGATCCCTCACCTCTCTCCTTTCTACTTGTCTGCCTTCCGAACACACTCCGTCTCCTAGCTCCTGGGTTTTTTACACTCTTCCATGTGGGAAAAGGGAGCATTTGTGATTCTCAGGAAACTGTGATTTAAGGTTTTTAATCACTTTTTATGATATTGTATTTCTTTAAAAGAGTATGGAAAAGGACCTCAAAAGAATAAAAAGTTTGATGGTAAAATTTCAGGTCATGAAATATTTCTCCTTGAACTAAAAATTGTCTGAATCTTTTCCAGTAATTCTTAAATCACTTGTGCAAAAATCATATGTCCTTTATTCTTTCAAGATGGTCCATTTTGTTTACCTAACCATAAACCAGTCTCACTATTTACATATGCAGTGTTTGAAGAATCCCAACATCTTATTCTCCACTGAGATTGGGATCAGTTGAGAGATATAAATGAGTGTTGGACAGAGTTTATTGTTGATCAAACCTGGAACAGAAGATTCGTTTTAGATGTGCAGCTGCAATGGTCCAAAATAAACATATGTCCCCAAACTATAGGCAAAGCAAGAAGACCAACCATTCTGCAGGCAGACTGACTCACAGAGAAAAGAGGCAGCCAGGGCAACATTCTCAGCTGCTTGTCCTAAATTCATCAAGGGAAAAAGTCATTCTGCCCACCAGGGAGAGTAAGTAGAGTGGGCACAGAGGGCAGGAGCTTAGTCTAGCTCATGAGATCAATGAGCAAAATGGAAGAAATGTTACATTTAATGAGCACTTACTGAGAGCCTGAAATACAGTTCCAAACTTTATCTTGAGTATCTTGCTCCATTTTTGTTAAAGTCCCATGAAATAGGTATTATCCTCTATTACACTTTAGGAAAGAGAATCTCAGAGATATGGTAAATTTCCCAAGTAGCAGAGCTAGGATTCAAACTCAGATTTCTATTAATCAAAAGCCAGAATACTGCCTATCTCCATGCATTGCTTTCCAGTACCTTATCAAGAAAAAAAAAATTTCCTCCCTCAAGATGTACTCATATTTTAAGTGGATAAAATATGTATGTATATTATTTTCGGTATTGCATTAGTGACAGCTGTAGATTGTTTTCAAATCAAAAATCTTGAAATGAACTCTATCAAGAAAAGAAGATGCAGAACATCTACATGGGCATTCAGTTTCCACTCAATCTGCTGGTGGTCATGCCTCTCAACATCTGCCTTCAATAGCAGCAGAAAGTAATCACCATAAGATCACTATGCTCTCTCATTTGGCTGTATCAAATATCTATCACTGCTCTTTAGTTAGATAAAAGTTACTGAGAACAAATAGAAACATTACTGTTATGCCTCATTTATAAATTAAATACATATGTATTTTAGAAGACACTGAGTTATTTTAAATTATATATATGAAATGTACAGCAGTGGGCCTCTCATCCTTAGGATCACAAAAATAAATCTCAAATTTCAGAGGTATAAAGTCTGGAAAAAAAGCATCTTTCAATTTAGGCTTATAAAATGATATGCCTAAGTATTATCACCAGTTTATATCAATTATATTTCATAATTAAAATTAAGATTAATTGGGTAGTTCAAATTCACTCTAATTTCTTAAAATAATGTTTATTTGCCTTCAGCAACTCTTTGTGAGGCCCTGAGCCTCACAAATCTGTACTGTGGCATCTCAACTAAATCTGTTCTTATACCCTTCCACTGGGAAACACTTAATAGATAAATTGGTCTCTTTAAGAAAGAAAGGTTGATGGAAAGAGGTTCAAGAAAGTTATAAAAGCTGATGAGATATCAAACAACGCAATTTTTAAATTACTCTTCAAACAGTGATGAATTGAACAAGGGATGAGACGCTAACTAGACTAAGCTAGAAACGTGTACAACAGCAATCTGGCTGTTAGGGTGTCCCTAACTAACTTAAAGGAGAACAATACCAAAGATACAAGCCAACAGTCATGCTCAGTCTCATTTCTCTACTTTGGCCAGAAGTTAAAATTCTAGCCAAGATTAAAATGCTAGCCAAATAGCTATCACAAGATTACAGGCAACAGAAGATCAGATTCTGAGACCAAAAAGGCTTGGGATCAAAGCCTGATTTCACCTTGGATTTTCCAATTATAAAATTAGGAAATTAACAAGTACCTTCACTGGGCTGCTTGGACTTGCAGGAGTTGATATACATGTCAAGTACAATGCTGTGACACTGAAAATATTCCTTTCCCTTTCCTCTTCCTAAAGACACATATCTCATTCCATTCTTTTTTTTTTTTTCTTTTGAGATGGAGTCTCACTCTGTCACCCAGGCTGGAGTGCAGTGGCATGATCTCAGCTCACTGTAAGCTCCACCTCTTGGGTTCAAGTGATTCTCCTGCCTCAGCCTCTCAAATAGCTGGGATTACAGGTGCCCACCACTACACTTGGTTAATTTTTGTATTTTTAGGAGAGATGAAGTTTCACCATGTTGGCCAGGCTGGTCTTGAACTCCCGACCTCAGGTGATTCGCCCACCTCGGCCTCTCAAAGTGCTGGGATTACAGGCATGAGCCACTGTGCCCGGCCTCATTTCATTCTAACAATAACTGTATATAGTAGATACTCTAGTGATGCCCAGATGAGAAAACTGAGGCACACAGACTTGTCCCAGGTCACAAAGAGAAGTTGTGCTGGAACTGGGAGGGCTGCCCCTACTCTGAGTGGGGGATATGACAACTTTTGTTACAACAAAAGGGCAAGCCAATACTTAGCACATCAGACATTGATAATAGTTGAGTTCATTAATTAACAAAGTATCCTTACCAAAGCCTCTACATTTATTTAGCTTTTGAAGTTTAAGCTTATATTTTTCACATAGAGAAGATAATGTACCATATTTCCATAAAAAGGTAGCATCAGTTTAACGCTCCATCGACTAGATCTGTACTCTTTTCACGTTCTATTCTCCGTTGTTCTCCAGCACCCAGCAGAGTAACAAGACTGGCCTGATTGTCCAGGGGCTGGAGCCAGGGTTGGTTCTGGTGGGTTAAGATGGAGCATTCCTGGTCAAGGCAGAAGATGCCTATAGCCAAATGGATGGACAGAACTTAAGCCTGCAGGAGAAGGCTCAGGCTTTTGAGAGAGCACAGACAACCACCAAACCAGAGTGAGTGGCTCTGGACCAAGAGCTGACAGCAAGGTAGAGCTGAGGAAGGTGGAATGTGGGGGCAAGAGGAGTGGGAGGGGCTGTAGGCTGCCCAGAGTGCTTTCCTTGAACACCAACTGATCTTTGAGATGCAAATGTGCAAGCCTAATATTTCTTGATACATAATTGAGACATTTTGACTTAGGGTCAATTAACGTCATAATTGAGACATTTTGACTTAGGTTTCAGAATGTCTGAAAGGTGGAAATTATGTGTGCTTAGAACTGGTCTCTCCATCTGACATGCAGAGTCTAACACGGAGCCAGCTCCCAACTGGCATCAAACCCAGAAGTAAAAAACCAGCCTCTGTCAGTCTGATCTCCCAAGCCCAAATCTATGAAGTGTTTATAAGTGCGACCCCCTTCCAACCCCTTCAAAATGTATGTTTTCATGTCTAAGAGAAAAGATTTGATTAAAAACTAAGGAGCTGCGTGTGGTGGCTCATGCCTGTAATCCCAGCACTTTGGGAGGCCGAGACGGGTGAATAGCTTGAACCCAGGAGTTTGAGACCAGCCTTGGCAGCATGGCGAAACTCTGTCTCTATAAAAAAATGCAAAAAAAAAAAAAAAAGCCGGGTGTGGTGGTGCAGGCCTGTAGTCCCAGCTACTCAGGGGGCTGAGGCAGGAGGATTGCTTGAGACTGGGAGGCAAAGGGTGCAGTGAGCAGAGATTGAGGCGCTATACTCCAGCCTCGGCAACAGAGGGAGAGCGTCTCAAAAAAAAAGGAAAGAAAGAAAAAGGAAAAAGAAACAAAGGTACTAATGGTAATGTATTATGTTTATGCAGATATACAAACATAATTTTATGCATAATTTTATATTAAGATCTCAAGGTCCTAATGCTCTATGCTCCCTCGTCTCTGCCTGGTGACTACGGAAGACAATCACTCAAATAATGAATAGGAAGGCACATACCAGAAGGTCTCTGTGAATCTGTGGTGACCCATGGCCCTCATCAAGGATATCCTTTTCTAGGAGAGCTTGGCTTTCATCAAGTATGTAGTCAGTAAGAAAACCAAGTCTGTTATAAAACTAAAGCTGTCCTGGAAGAAGCTGAGATACTTTAAACAGTGTCTGGATCTGACAGATAATACTGGCTGTCAATTATTGAACAATTAAGTTCATGCTAGATATCATTCATTATATGCATACATACACACACCCACACATGCACATGCATGCACATACACATGTACACACACATGCATGCACATACACACGTACACACACATGCATGCACATACCCACATATACACCATACATACACACACATACACACATTATCACATTATCATATTCACTCCTTAAAGTAACCCTATCAAACTGAGGATATTATTTTCTCAATTCTGATTGATGTAATTGAGCTTCAGAAATGTTGAACAATAATATACCCAAATATGCACAACTGGTGGAGCTCTGCTTTAAAGCCAGACTTCCAAAGTTTATCCTTTTAACTCTTGTGCTATACTGCATCTAGGCAAAATGCCCACCTTTGGGACTGTTCCAGAGTGTCTGTTGTTTTCAATTCCTTCAAACTAATAAGAACCAGCCTGAGCCCAGGTCCCTGTCAACCCCAGATGTTTCCTTTTCAGTCCCAAATCTATCCCTGGAGGAGGTAAGCTCCTCAAATCTGGTTACATAGGAATGTGCAAGCCCAACCTATATCTATTCTCAGTCTTTTTCATATTTACCAACAACATAAATTTTTTCGTAATATACTGCTGGGAGACCTACAGCAACTCAGCACTGAAGCAGTTAAGTTTATTATGTTACATCTAAGAGGAGTCCTGAAAACTTACTCTTGGTTTTTCCCTTTTCTTTTTTCTTTAGTCAACCCCTGTAATCAATCACCAGTAGATCATTATACTGGCCACAAAGCAAACACATCACAGTTGCAGTTGCTATTTCCATTGACTGAACATAAAGCCTGTGAGGCGCAGCATCCGGTGGAGGGCCAGGGATTCAGCATGGCTTAGCATTGCAGGCACCCTTTCCTGTGGGCTCTAAGGAAAGCAAGCTGTCTTTCCTGGCACCACCTATTTTGTCCTACAGGAACATTGCAGGGCTGAAAATTTAAAATAATCCAGCTAATGCAAAATATTTCCTCTGCCCCCCACTGAGCCTACTCTGAATTTGTGCCAAAATAGCTATTAGTGGTGATTGAAAGTATGAGATGGCCAAGATGACATTCTCTCAGGAACAAAGAGAGAAGCACCTTTCCACCCTGGGCTCATCAGCACTAATGAAAGATCAGCAAAAAGCCCAGCCAGGAGTAGGATAAAGAACCAGGAGACAGACAGCTCAAGAGCATTTCTTCTGATTAATTCATCAGTTGCATGTGATATAAAGAATCAAGCAGAGTATTGTTTTTTTCATGTTGCTTTTTTGATGAGGGGCCAGAGGAAAAAAAAGCAAAATTCGAATTTCATCTATTGCAAGTAAACGTCATCTTAGTCTCAAGCAAAGTCAGTTAAAGCTATTGTCACCTACACATGACAGATTCTAGATTATAAGTGGCAATCTCTGCTTAGAGCTATAGAACACAGGTAAGAATTGTGCCGAAATGGTCTTGCCTTGGCTCATCCTAGGAGCATCTAGACTCCCTGCAGCCATGGAGTTACAACCTGAAGCAGGTAGAGAAAGATACATTCAGTATTTCCTCCGTACTTTATTTAGGTCCTGAATCAGCCTTCAGATTGAAATCTTGGCTCTTCTTCCTGGAAAAATCTATCTAATTCTGGGAAAAGGGTTAATATCAGACCTGGAATGATCTGTCTTTTTATAGTAATGCCTGAAAACAAAGCTAAAAAAAATATGGAATGCATGTCTGCCTTGTTTGTTGTGAACATTTTTTTTTCCGTAGGATGGCACCTGAGCTTGGGAAGCTGTGAGTTGGCAAGTGAGCTCTGGGCCTATGTTATAGAATTGGATAAATATGGTGGAAATCCTAGCTTCTCTCTGTCAACTTGGCAAGCACACCTTGGCTCTCATTTGCAGCAAGTACACTTGCTCCTTATGGGAGAGGGCATTTAAAATCCTGGTTACTTGGTAGCTATTGTGCTATCAGACAAGATGCAGTGCGGACAGTGTTTCTTATTGTATGTTCCTGTAAGGCTCAGTTTGTGCTGTATTAGATTAAAGCCGACTGGATCTTGTGAGTTTGGTTGCCAGTTAGGTTGAAACCTCCTTACTCACTGCAATGCTGGTGTCCAACTTTCCCTTGATCATGGCAGCCTCTGAGGGACCTAGGTGAGCTCTATTAATCCCATTTGTCATTTTAATTAAATTTATACCTATATTGACTTAGAAATCCAAGACAAACTTGATATTCCAATTAGTGTTAAAATAGCTTTATTTTCCCATTTCAGCCAAAGGGAAAGGCAGCCAAAAGGGTTTAGGACTTTTATATTGAGTCCGATCCTCAGTCAAATGTTCTCAATCAGATAATGTCACAAGGAACAGCCACATAAGACCCAGTTTTTATTAATAGCAAATTCTGAATATGTCATCTTGAACATTTTTACATTGTTACTAGATGAATTAATTCTGAGACATTAAATAAGACATTTCTTCAATCAAAATTAGCATGACTGATGTTCATGGAAGTTATGGACACCCCTGGCTAAAGGAAGTAGTCCTAACCTCAGAATATTTAGTAGTTTCTCCAAAGAGACGGAGCCCAAATGTCCAGGAAAGATGTCACTTAGTATTATCTGACATTGCTACACCATGGTCTCATCCCATGGGCTTCATAAAACTACAATAACCCTCCAAATGTGGCTTGAGTATATCAGCAATTATTCAAGAAGAAAATCTAAGTGTTTAACTATCTGTAGTATCAAAGAACAAAGGAACTTACTAAGAAATCACTGCACACCTCAAATCCATTATCTGCCTGTGGGTCAATGGATCCAGGAGCCACTGCTGCTGCCAACAGAGAATAATGGCTTCCCTTTCTCTTTAATCTTCCAAATGTCATTTAACTGCTTCTTACTAGTGAAAACGTAGGCCAGAAATGTCAAAAGAATATGTAAAATACAGGTTTCACGTTTCTAGCCATTAGGATAGAAATTAGAGTTTAAAGGATTTGAGATGATATTAAGTATCAATAGACAATATCTAGCATACTCAGAAGAAAAGACAAACCACAGCAGAAGATGCAAAAAGGGTGCCAACGAGTATTCACCTATACTATGTCACTGAAAAGTAAGAATCCAGAGAGAGCTGACAATTATAACCTCAACAGGATGATAATAATTAGCATGGCAACTAGGTAAGCAAATAAAAGAAGTATAATAATGTAAGAAAGAAAAACAGAAGGAAAGAAGCAGAGAGAGAGGGAGAAAGGTAAAAGAAGTTGGGAACTAAGAAGAACTCATTCTGGAAGAAAACATTACCCATGGAATGGAATAAAACCTACCAATGCTTTAAGATATAGCAGAATTTAAGAATGCAGATTCAAAATCTAGATGATAAAACAAAAATATAAGAAGAAAAAATTCAGAATGAAGAAAGCAAGTCAAAAATTAAAAGACAGATATGTAATTATCATATTAAGGGGAAAAACAAGCACTAAATAAACTTGCTAAGAATCAAATTATTGGAATAAATTGATTAAATTATTGGATAAGAATCAAATTATTCCAATAATTTGATAATCCTCCTGAATTCCAATAAGGGTAAAAGGAGAAGAAACATTTAAAGAAATTAGATAAAATATGAAAGAGAAATGGAATATTTTAGATCTGGAGAAAATAACAAATCTTGGTTTTTCATCTGTTCTCTCCTTTCCCCTCCCAAAACATGACACCAACAAGAAGAACAGATTAAACTACGGAAGGCTCAGCCTTCAGCATTCCTAGGAGAGTGAGAAAATGCAACTATGGTCATGTGGAAAGCACAATGTATAAATGATGAACTTGGATATTAACTGAAAATATTTTCATCCAAAGTGTTGAAGGTTCAGCGTGGTTTCTTTTTGCTTCTTATATAGTAAGATATTAGGAGGAAAAAAAATGGAGGGGAAAACTGTTAAGCTGCAAGGAAGCAGAACTAGATAGATGGGCCATTTTTACACATTCCAAATATTAAAAGTCCTTAAAATGAGGAAATTTACTCTCAGGAAAGCATGCCCTGGAGAGAAAGCCAAAGGTATGGCTAAACAGCTTGGTGTGTCAGAAGAATGAAAAGGTCAGAGTATTTAGACACAAAAAGGATTCTTTGAAAACGTCGGCATGTTATTTATGGATCCTTTCAGCCATCTAAGCCAGAAGATAAAAGTAGAGATGGAATTATTCAGGTAAAATCTGTGAAGGAATCTCTTATCTAGTAGGGTGAATCCTGAGACATACACAGGAGACCCACACTGTCCGTCAGATATGATACCAACAGAAACACTGGGAGCTCAAAATGAAAGGGACGTAAAGAGTATAACATGGAGGAAGAATGCTGGACAACCAAAATTCTACAGACTGGAAACAGATTGGTTAAACTATTCAGCAGCCAGAATATGCTAACCCTTATGTAATTAAAATGACTCCAAGGACAGAGCCATAAGCCAGAAGAGTGAAGTCATGAACCACAGAGGATTGCTTCCAGTCCTTGAAAGCCAGCATCGTTTGCCTGGCTGGGTATTAGAATTGCTTGAGGCTGAGAATTCATTATTTCTTTCTGTTTTCTATCTTTCTGAATAAAAATGTCTGTAATTGTTCTATTATACCTATCTCACCATTGCATTATAGATGCATATAATTTGTTTTCTAGCTTTATAGGTCTGCAAATGAAGAGAAATTTTGCCCCAAGATGGATTACACACAGAGCCTCATCCATACCAAATGCAGATGATTTAAATAATGAGATTCAGGACTTTTGAGTTAATGACACTTAAATGAATTTTTTATTTGATGGGGGATGGCATAATGGGTTCAGACTTTTGGGGGACCTTGAAATGGGGTGAATGCACTTTGCATATGGGACAGATGTGAATCTTTGGGAGTCAGAGGGCCTAGCTGGGATGAGCAAAATGATGGCTCTCTCCAATGATGACTGCCTCCTAATCCCCCAGATCCTGCAAATATGTCAATTTACACAGCAAAAAATGCTTGGCTGATATGATTAAATTAAAGACTTTGAGATGGGGAGATTTTCCTGGATTATCAAGGTCTGCCCAATATAGTCACAAAAGTGTTTGTAAGGGAATCAGGAGTGTTAAGATTCAGAAGGTGACTGACAAAGGAAGGAGAGGTCAGAATTATGGGGGACCATGAGTCAAGGAATGCAGGCAGTCTCTACAAATATAAAAAGCAAGAAAATGACATCTTCCTTAGAGCTTTTAGAGAAATGCAGCCCTGCCAACACACTTTAGACTTTTGGACTCCAGAACTCTAAAATAATAAATTTCTGTTGCTTTAAGCCACTAAATTTATGGTAATTTGTCATGACAGAAATAGGAAACTAATGCAGATTTGAATCTTTAGCAGTTAGGGTTGAACCAAGAAAAAAAAAAAAAGAAACAGTAGGAGACATATATAAAGAGATTTATTGCAGGAAGTTGGCTTATACAATGGTGAGGGCTGAGTAGACAAGTCTGTACTGCAGGCCATCAAGAAGGGCAGCTGGAACTCTCAGGCATGAGCCAAAGCTTCTGTCCACAGGAAGAACAACTATTCCTTCAAGGAAGCCTCAGCTCTGCTTGTAAGTCCTTTCCACTGATTCAATCAAGCCACTAAGATTATTTGGGAGTCTCACTTACTGAAAGTCAACTTTAGTCATATACACACACACACAAAAAAAACCTCTAGTGTAACACCTAGATTAGTTTTGACTGAATAACCAGGGACTGTAGCCTAGCCAAGCTGATGCATGAAACTGACCATCACACCAGCGCGCCAAAATTAACATCATCCAAAAGTGGACAAATGGACATCATGTGATTCCAGACAAGAGACTCTGAAAATGACGCAACCAACTATACAGTATTCATGGCAAAAAAGCAAAACCTGTATCTAATCCCAAGGATCTATTAAACTCAAAGTGAGAATATTATTTTTAAAAAATTATTTTTTAAAAATCGATGTTTTAAAAGGTGAAAATAAAAGGGCATGGAAATGTTCCAGATAAAAGAAGGCCAAAGAGACATAACTAAATGCAGCCCCACCCACATAAACCTATACTAGAGGGGGGAAAATGCATATAAAGGGTAAAATTGGAATGTAAGTGGTAGATTAATTAAAATATGTAAATGTAAAATTTACTAGCATCGATAACTGTGCTATTTTTAAGTACGATAATATGACTTTCTTAGGAAATACACCTTGAAGTACTTACAGATTAAAGCCATGGGTATGTAAATCATCCTCAAATGGTTCAGAAATAAATTTCTCTCTCTGTGTGTGTGTGTGAGTGTGTGTGCACAGACAGAGATTGGGATGGAGAGTTCTCAATGATTATTTACACAATAAGTGAAGTATCTCAAAAGGCATAACAACTGGTATTTTGGATGATAAAAATTTAGAAAAATCATGGTATTTAAAGGCGTGAGGTAAAGACAAGAGATAAAATAAATATGTCATTCATAATTAACATAGATTTAAATTTTCTAGAATTTTTCTAATTAGCACTTTCAGATTCTTTGTGCTATATTTGGTGACCTCTGGGTCTTCCAAGAATAATTATAACTACAATAATAATAACCAACATTCTAAAATCCACTAGTTTTCACAACATACAAATTGAGTTTGTTATAATCCAATTATGGTGCTACAATTTTGGTTTTATAAAGTATATAAAAATTTAAATGAAAATTCAATGTATGCTTATATGTATAAATTTGACAAATTCTAAGAAAGTCAAATTTCTCTCAAAAACTTGAATATTCAGATATTAAAATAACACAATTCTTTCTTTTATGGTGTAAATTATTCTTCCTATTTGATTGACTATTGCAAAATTCGGATTTATACCTTACATTATAAATTCAATATATGGCACCTAAATTAGGGTAATGACATATTCATGGATAGGGGAACAACTTTCCCTTTGTACAATGGTTGATTAACAGTAGTTTCAGAAAGAAGTATAAGCAGCGTGAGATAAAATAACAAAGCCTGGAGCAAGACAAAAGCAGTATCGTCTACCACTATGTTTTCAATTCTATGCCATAGTTTGTTTTTGTCAAACTCAAGCAAGTAGATTTCAACAGTACTGGAGAAAGTCACACTGTCCACTCCACTCAAAACTTTCTTTGCCATAATTATATGTACATATTTTTATATCCAACCCCTCAGATTCTCATGGATGTGGACTGTAGTTAGACTCAGAAATGACTTCAGACTCTTCTTGTCATACAACAGGTATAAAACATCTCTGTTTATCACTTGAGAGTGTTTTTAGAAATAAGAAAATATTTCTGGCATGTTTTTTATGACTTATGATAGTCCATGATTTTTTCCCACTGTTTAGTCCTATAGCCCTGACTTTTAAATAAAAAGTACCGTGGCCATTGGCTCAAAAGCAAAAATGCATGTTCCAATCACTCCAAAATGTCAGATAAAATCTAATTTAATCACAAGGATATTGTATCACTTCCCTGTTGCTGCATAACAACTTATCACAAACTTAGTAGCTTACAACAACTTTGGGGACGCAAGCTCTAAGGTTTCCACTGCTGAAGAGAAGAAAGGGTCACGGTCCTAAGATAGGCCAGCTAAGTTATTTCCTCAAATTCATTCCACTTATACATCAGACAAATCACCCTGTTTTCAGTTCAGAAAAGGACTCAAGAATATTGCACAAGCTCAGACAAAGAAAACTGCTCAAGACAATATTGCTGGTATGTAGCAAAGAAGAATCTCAAACTTGCTTGTCTCACTTCGGTGTAGTGCTAGTTCCTTTGTGTGGACTACTTCTTTCTTTAGATGTGTGTTTATTTTCTTAATTGAATAAGAAAATGTCTAAGGCAATTCATTATGCAGCATGGAATTATCTAAAGCTTTACAATTAAGGTTACACCATTCATTGGGTTTAAATGAAGAAGAGTTGTCAGATACATCCTAAAATCCATCAGTTACCATGTATCCTGTTATTATTCATTCTCACACAGAGGGATATCTAAAATCCTCTTGGTAAGTAAGGATTTCAATATCTTTCATTGTATAAAATTTTAAATTTATAGCAGGACTAATACTGTACAAGGTGTCTGAGCTCTGAGAGCCAGATCCTTAAATCCAGATAAAGTACTTCGACATCACTAGAGGACACTTACCCAATGCACATTTTTTTCTTTTTTTTTTCCCTGAGTAGCAACATCTGCCCAACAAAAGATCATCTGCCATATGAGACCTGTAGATGAATGGAAGTTAAACTATTTAGACCAGGTTTTTAAAATGTATGATGCATTGTCATAGTGTACATAAATTTATTCAAGTTATTTTATGATATATTCTCATAAAAACAGAATTAAAATCCTAATAAAGATCTTAATGAACAAGGTAGACAAACACATCATGCTGGATACCTAAATTGTGTAAAAAAAAAAAAAAAGAAAAAAAGAAAAAAGGCAAAACTTTAAAAAATACTTTTTTATTAAGAAAATATCAGAATATAAAGTTTCAGGCAGGTAGCATTATTAGCCAGTAGATCTTTTGCTGTAGGATTAAAGTTTTAAAAGTACATTTATTTGCATTTCATTTTGTTATTTTATTGTTTAATGCCTGGAAAAAGTCAGGAGCACAATTGTTTGTTTGTTCAATGGAAAAGTTGAATATTCAGTTGACTCCAGATGGAAAGAGGAAAAAGTACAGATCTTTCGATTTTAGAAATCCTTTTCATATGTTTGAAAATACTAAATCCCAGTTCAGTGGAAGCCATAATCTCCATGTTAAAACTTTTTTTTATAAAATTAAAAACAGATAAGGAAAAAAAATCAGGGTTTAAGCAGCAGATCATATGGAACAGTGACTGGAACCTCCTCTGCAGCTCATTCTAATTAGCAATGGAGACGTGACTGGAGCCCAGGCATTGTACCATTGTCATCACAGCCTCTGCGTACCACCTGCAAATGGGAAATACCAGCAATCTGGATGCATGCAGTTGTGCTGTTAGACTTCCCTCTTGTTTTTACAGGACATTTCCATCTCTCTCCTCCCTTCCCCACCTCCACCACTTTGTTCATTCTTCTCTTCAGCCCCCCACGCCCTCCCCACAGGACTATTAGGGTTTTGGTTGGGATCAGGCCCTGCAGAGACAGCCCAAGTGCTAAGGATGCACCCACTGACCCCAGCTTTGTCAGAGCACTCTCAAGGGCAGTTCATGGGGGTCAGGGAACTTCTTTACATTCCAGCACTGCTCTTTGCCATTTGTGTGACTTTACCCCTCCATTTACTCTTCTAAATACTGAAGAGATTTAACAGGAGCATCACGCAGGCACTTTCCATTTCTAACAGCTCTAGGTCCAATGCCTCTAAGAACAAGAAGACTTGGAAGTATAAAAGCATAAAGCTAATGGTGGTGTTCCCAGGGCCAGATGAATTCTAGGCCTTTGTTATTCCAGAACAGAAGGAAAAACCCTGAAATAGAAGAAGGGACAGGAGACCTAAGCCACAATCCAGGATAACCATTCCAACAGTTCTGGGTGACTTGAAGAGGATGAAGCAAAAGACACAAGACAGAGCAGGCAATTAGGCAGTTTGGAAAGTCTAAGAGGAGATGTTGCCCATTTAGATAAAGTGATACACGGAGTCTGAAGTGCCTTGCACTTGTTTATGCATCAAAAAAATGATACCATGTATTTAGTGCCCAGCATTGGTGATGGTCCAGGAACACAGGTGCTTTCATAATAATGCCTCCTCACTCTCTAAGGACTATAACAAAATGCTATGATTTCACAACACAGGGTCCTTTCCTGGCTGAAACATATGCAAATGCGTCTGCATTAATATGAATACCAACTAACCAGAACAATGGCTAGAAAGGCATTTTCTACCTGTTCTGAGCCTCATACTTGATGATACTTTAGGGATGGAAAGGTGAAAGTTATTACTGCAGTGTAGTCAGTTCTGATGGGGCTGTGTGGATTTGTGAGTCAGCCCAGCAGGCTATCCTATACAAAGAAAACCTCCTGCCTACCTTTCTGACACTAGAAGCCTCCAGTAGGCACAACTGTGCTAGAATACAATCACTAACCCTAGTGATTCCCTTATTATTTTCAGAACTACATAGAGACTACTTGAGTAGATGTTAAAGAGAAGAAATTATTAGTGACTCATTGGCACTATAAATCCAATATAGGAAATTTTAATAATTTAAGCTATTTTTTTGCAAAACTGTCAGGTTGTGCTACATCAAGTTTAGAAGCCTTAATTCCCTTTCCAAAAGAAAAGAAATATATTTTTTCCTGCAATCTACTTACTACAGTGAAGAAAAGAATAAAATTTCTCAATTCCCCACCTCCATTACCTATCATTCACTCTAGCAATCAGAAATAACACAAATGTTCAGTTATTTCTGTCAACCATTCCCACCTCTTGAGATGAGCTTGCACACAATTCTCTTAAACCAATTTACTTGACATTACAGAGCTGTTTTTCTTGGCACTGTAAAATTCATGGTGGAAATTTCCTAAATAGCATGTCTTCTCACAAATCTCTGTGGCCACCTTTATCATAATAACCTTATTAACCCAAGAGGTGAAAAATAACCTCTACTAAATCTCCACATTAACATATGTGCATGCTGGGTAACCATATTGATGTATGGCTCATGTGTAACACTTCAGAAAAATAGTGCAGCTGTATCTTTCCATAATAAACATCCAGGAATATGGAGAGAATTTATTATTATTATTATTATTATACTTTAAGTTTTAGGGTACATGTGCACAATGTGCAGGTTTGTTACATATGTATCCATGTGCCATGTTGGTGTTCTGCCCCCATTAACTCATCATTTAGCATTAGGTATATCTCCTAATGCTGTCCCTCCGCCCTCCCCCCAACCCACAACAGTCCCCGGAGTGTGATGTTCCCCTTCCTGTGTCCATGTGTTCTCATTGTTCAATTCCCACCTATGAGTGAGAATATGTGGTGTTTGGTTTTTCGTCCTTGTGACAGTTTACTGAGAATGATGGTTTCCAGTTTCATCCATGTCCCTACAAAGGACATGAACTCATCATTTTTTATGGCTGCATAATATTCCATGGTGTATATGTGCCACATTTTCTTAATCCAGCCTATCGTTGTTGGACATTTGGGTTGGTTCCAAGTCTTTGCTATTGTGAATAGTGCCGCAGTAAACATACATGTGCATGTGTTTTTATAGCAGCATGATTTATAGTCCTTTGGGTATATACCTAGTAATAGGATGGCTGGGTCAAATGGTATTTCTAGTTCTAGATCCCTGAGGAATCGCCACACTGACTTCCACAATGGTTGAACTAGTTTACAGTCCCACCAACAATGTAAAAGTGTTCCTATTTCTCCACATCCTCTCCAGCACCTGTTGTTTCCTGACTTTTTAATGATCGCCATTCTAACTGGTGTGAGATGGTATCTCATTGTAGTTTTGATTTGCATTTCTCTGATAGCCAGTGATGATGAGCATTTTTTCATGTGTTTTTTGGCTGCATAAATGGCTTCTTTTGAGAAGTGTCTGTTCATGTCCTTCGCCCACTTTTTGACAAGGTTGTTTGTTTTTTTCTTGTAAATTTGTTTGAGTTCATTGTAGATTCTGGATATTAGCCCTTTGTCAGATGAGTAGGTTGCAAAAATTTTCTCCCATTTTGTAGGTTGCCTCTTCACTCTGATGGTAGTTTCTTTAGCTGTGCAGAAGCTCTTTAGTTTAATTAGATCCCATTTGTCCATTTTGGCTTCTGTTGCCATTGCTTTTGGTGTTTTAGACATGAAGTCCTTGCCCATGCCTATGTCCTGAATGGTATTGCCTAGGTTTTCTTCTAGGGTTTTTATGGTTTTAGGTCTAACATGTAAGTCTTTAATCTATCTTGAATTAATTTTTTTATAAGGTGTAGGGAAGGGATCCAGTTTCAGCTTTCTACATATGGCTAGCCAGTTTTCCCAGCACCATTTATTAAATAGGGAATCCTTTCCCCATTTCTTGTTTTTGTCAGGTTTGTCAAAGATCAGATAGTTGTAGATATGCGGCATTATTTCTGAGGGCTCTGTTCTGTTCCATTGATCTATGTCTCTGTTGTGGTACCAGTACTATGCTCTTTTGGCTACTGTAGCCTTGTAGTATAGTTTGAAGTCAGGTAGCGTGATGCCTCCAGCTTTGTTCTTTTGGCTTAGGATTGACTTGGTGATGCAGGCTCTTTTTTGGTTCCATATGAACTCTAAAGTAGTTTTTTCCAGTTCTGTGAAGAAAGTCATCGGTAGCTTGATGGGGAATGGCATTGAATCTACAAATTACCTTGGACAGCATGGCCATTTTCACAATATTGATTCTTCCAACCCATGAGCATGGAATGTTCTTCCATTTGTTTGTATCCTCTTTTATTTCATTGAGCAGTGGTTTGTAGTTCTCCTTGAAGAGGTCCTTCACGTCCCTTGTAAGTTGGATTCCTAGGTATTTTATTCTCTTTGAAGCAATTGTGAATGGGAGTTCACTCATGATTTGGCTCTCTGTTTGTCTGTTATTGGTGTACAAGAATGTCTGTAATTTTTGTACATTGATTTTGTATCCTGAGGAATACGGAGAGAATATCATTTCAATCAGTGTTGCCTTGAATATCTCCCAAGGAGATTGATAACATGTAACTGAAGACTTTATTAATTGTTGTCGTGGGCTAAAATAAAATGTGAAATCAGGATGAAAGCCCACAGTGAAGCCAAGTTTACAGGGCGTATTACAAAATTATGAAAAACAGAAATACAGCATCAATAATTCAACACTATGGTAGATTAAGTGTGCAACCCATACCAGCAAGAAAAATCACACCCAGTTTCTGGCTTTTAGGGTTTTAGGAAAGCAATTTATTCTTTTTTTAATTGGAAAAGACAGCAGGGATATGTCTAGCTTAATCTTTCTCCTTTTGCCCTGGAAAGAAGGAGGACAAGGCAGAAGAAGCAGAGAATGTACAAGACACTGAGATGGTCATTTTTATCTTTCAAGAGGGCATTGGCTCTGTTAAAAGTCAGATAGAAAGACAAAAAGGTATAGAAAATTCTGGCTGTCTACCCAGAAATAGAAATAGTCATTTTATCAGAAATAATACAATTGTTTGTGGATATTTATTTATTTATTTATTTATATTAGACAGAGTCTCGCTCTGTCTGTTGCCCAGGCTGGCATGCAATGGCACAATCTCAGCTCACTGAAACCTCTGCCTCCCGGGTTCAAGGGATTCTCCTGCCTCAGCCTCCCAGGTAGCTGGGATTACAGGCATGTGCCACCATGCCATGCTAATTTTGTGTGTCTGTGTTTAGTAGAGACGGGATTTTGCCATGCTGCCCAGGCTGGTCTCGAACTCCTGAGCTCTGGCAATCTGCCCACCTCAGCCTTCCAAAGTGCTGGGATTACAGGCGTGAGCCACCGCACTCAGCCAGTTTGTGGATCTTTAAAGAAGAGTAGAAGAAAACTGTGAGAAGTGGTTAGCAAGCACCCCTTATGTATTAATACAAATATTAAATATAAATATGAACATAAACACGTCTTCCTAAACATCCAAGGCTGCTAGGTACTTGTTTTTTCCTATTGTCTGATTACACTGAGGGTTGGGATCTGATGTCCTGTAGCAGCAAAGTTGAAAGCTGTGCAGCTTTGGTCTCCTACTAAACCAGCTACTTCTCTACTGAGGGCTTCACCATAATTCCCTGAGCACTAAACAGTGCCAGGGCCCAGAAACCACTTTCTTCCTCCTTCTGTGGACAAAGACACAGAGTGCAAGCAGGTCAGAGACACAGTGAAAGTAATTTCTTCCGCCCATAGCTGGTGCATGCTGGCTGAATATATGTACACGAGTTTTGTATCGACAT
Source organism: Hylobates moloch (assembly GCF_009828535.3). Taxonomy (NCBI): domain Eukaryota; kingdom Metazoa; phylum Chordata; class Mammalia; order Primates; family Hylobatidae; genus Hylobates; species Hylobates moloch. The sequence continues at coordinate 34,797,199 of NW_026652290.1, read as the reverse complement.
GCAGCACAGCTGGGCTCTGGGCCCCTTCTGAACTGACAGTCTTGGTGATCTCACTGCCTTCACTCATCAGCCCTGTTCATGCTGCAAGGTCAGTAGCCTCATGCTCCCTGGAATTAGAAATTCTGCCCTAGCCTCTTCTTTGTTTATATATGCCTCAGACGTGTTCTATACCATCTCCAAAATTGTAAACTCATTTTAAGGCAAACTTCTACCAGAGCCACTGGCATTATATTCTCATCAAATGAATGCTGAATACATGGCTACAGCCCCTTCAGAAGGCTTAGATCTATTATCTTATTTTGTTGCAGCGATATGGGAAACTCGAGGGACCACAATCAGAGGGTGATTGGTAGTGGTTTACCCTCTCTGATTTCAGTTTCTGCCTCTGTAACATGGAGGAGGTTGAACTGGATACTTCCCAGGTCCTTCCTGAGCTATAGTCCTCGTTACTATGCCCAGAGGCATTGTGGAATGATTTGGGTCCCTGTGATGAGAGGCCAGAGAGCCAAGAGCATATTTTTCCAATTGGTTAAAGAAATTCTATATAGTAGATGTATTTCTGTATCCATCCGTACAGCACTTACTATGGACCGATGTTCCAAGTACCTAACAAAATTTAACCTACTTATATTTTTATTTGCAGATGCTGAATATCCAAGGGATGAAAGTAAAAGTCACAAATCATATCCAGCTGGTTCTGTTTCACCTAAATGGTCTTTTAAGGGATTCAAATTTGAATGACACTGCATAAAATCCAGCCCTCCACTAGAGCCCATTCCCCACCACCCAGTAATCATTTCCTGCCCGGTTCCTGGGTGTATCTGTGATGAGAAAGTATCTGCTGGGCACTTGGAAAGGAGTAGTGTAGGAGGATCTGACACAGTTTCTTACTAATAACTGGAGTATTTTCTTATTTTGCTTAGTGATATGGGAAATGAAACAATAAGGAAATAAGGGATGGTGCTGTGGACAGTGACCAGGTCCAGAGACCAGGTTGAGACCAGCTAGGGAGACCAGAGTTTCAACAAAGTATGCTCAGAAGTCATGTGCCTGATCAGTTTCTGTTTTTTACATATTATAATGGAAATATAAGGGGCCACAGCTACAAAAAGAGAAGTTCCAATGTCAGCCACAGAACAGAAGTGAAGTCACTGTGAAGGAAATAGTACAGAGTTTATTCAATGCTGTAGAAGACATTAAGCATGATGACTTTAAGGAAGGTAGGAATATCATTCACAAATGAAGGGATTGGCCAGGAGCGTGTAAATGGCATCCACCAATGAGGAGATGGAAGACTGCATACCTTCTACCTAATGTATGCATTGAAATGGGATATGTTACAAAGGGGTATAAAAGAGTGCTGATTTGCAAGAATTAACAGGGAGCTAGGATAGTGCTAACCCTTCTTTTGACCCCTGCAGTTCACGGCAAATGGAAGAAAGAACAACCTTCTAATGAAGAGCTGGTATCAGTCACTTGCAACTCAGTATAGACTGCAGAGACTGTGTTTCTTCTCTGAAGACATTTGCAAATTAAATTTAAGCCCTCTTTAGACCATGAAAGCTGATAGGTTTTCTGTTGTGAATGGCAGCAAACCTGAAAATGCATCACTTGCACAATTCTGGAGACTCCCTTCCTGTTGGCCTCCAGAGCATTCTTGCCTCATTTTCTTCACATCTTTGGAGCCTTTCCTGCTCACTCTACTTTGAATAATTCTCTTCTTTCTCCCATAGCCGAATGTTGGGCTTTTCCAGAGATTTGCCACAGCTTTGTTGTCAGTAGCCCAGTATAGGGTTTTGTTTTTGCAGTGCAAAAGAATTTGAAAGTGAGACTATAGTGAAAGTATAGAAGCTTTATGGTGGAGCAAAAGCAAGCATACACTCAGGAGAGGAGTGTGTGCGTGTGTGCTTGAAAGAATGAGCTATACACAACATGGTCAGGGCTCAAACACTATATGGGTAAGCATAATGAAGTCACAGAGTATTCTATAATAAGGGGAAGGATTTTCTGGGAAATGCGTAGGCAATTCCCAGAATTGGGAGGTGCCACCCTTTTCTTGACTAAATGTGGTCAATCTGGTCATGGCATCAGGTGCATGATAAAAGTGAGAGGCTTCCCCATGGAAATTTTATGGTAATAGTGTCATACATTTTCTGATAAAAGGGTCAGCAGTAGATCAAGATTTTGGCCATTTTGAATATAACCAGTTGTGGTCAGTTTCATCTTTGCTACAATCTTACTTGTGCCTAAAGCAGGATGACAGCAATCTCTCTACATTGTTACAACCTGTTGTAACAGTTCCTTTCTACTAGAGGGCAGGTCCTTGTGCTAACCTGCGTGGCCCAGTTTGTTTTGCTTTTAGCCACTTGCAAGTAATTATGCCTGTTCCCCCGCTAACTGCTTGCCACAGCTTTCTATTCCTACTCCAGCCTGGGTGGTATCATCTATTCCTGTGGCTTCACTCATGTGCCAATGACATCCAGAGGCATGTATGATCCATAGTTCTCCAGACCCATGTGCCCAGCATCACCATATAAATTCTTAATTTTGTATTATTTTTTTCTGGAGGATACATCCCCAAAGTTATAGAAACTTCTGAGCCTACAAAACCTGAATCAACTCTTTCTCTCCTTAGTGCTGGTCTCCCTCCCATGCAGCAAATCACCCCTTCCTATTAATCTTATTCCCCAAATATCTCTCAAATACAAGAGGAATTCATCCCTGTGGCAACTGCTGTATGTCAGGCTCTCATAATTCCTCCTAGAGTTGCTGCTAAAGGCCCAAAACCTGAGTCTCCATACCTCATCCTGTTCCCTTCGATTCCATTCTCCATACCAAAGGTACCGTGAGTTTTCTGAAATTGAAATCTACCTATATCATTCCTCTAATAAAAATTATTTAATCCTTTTGGTCTTCAATATTGAATTTAATGCCTTGGCATAAAATACAAGGCCTTTGATGATCCAGGCATTGTCCATCTCTTGCCGCTCTATATACACCAGAAAACCTCAATTACTTGTAGTTCTCTAAACATACCACATCCTCTCACACCTCCAGGCAGTGCTTATGCTGGCCTTACCTGGTGCATCCTCACCCTCCCTGAACTGAACATGCCATCTTCCCAGTCCTGTGGCCCTACTCATCCTTCAATGACTCAGCTCAGACACCAAAGCCTTCAGAAAGCTTACCCCACTTCCCCACCTCCTAACACGAGCACCCTCTATCTGAAAGTATGTGCATTTTCTTAACTCTTACTACATCTTGAACATGTTTTAATAGCATTTATGCCATTCTGTGTAATTGTCTGCTTACCTGTCCACTCCCCCATAGCACTGTGATCTTATGGGAAGCAACCTTTTTCTTTTGTGCATATTCAGCACCTGACAAACTTTGGGAAGCAGTTTGGAACTTTACAAATGTCAATTGAATGGACTAAATGGAGAGAAACGGATGGAGAAAGATGCAAGTCACATGGTGTCTCTTCAAACTTTTCACTTAATTCATCTCTTTTATAAATACAAGGATGACTCTTACCTGTTGTAACAGTGTCTGGAGGGATTCAATGCTTAGTGGATGGCAGAGAACATTCTAGTAGTTATCCCAGATGCTGGCATTGTAGTCTTCTATAGGACTAAAAGTGGCATTAGTACATACATCTTTTTGCAAGGTCAAATACCCTACTTTAGCAAGGATGAAATTCCACACAACAATTTACTCTTAAAAAGTGCAAACATGGAGTCTGTTCAGGCCAGTTATTCTGGAAAATCATGCCTCTTTTCAGGAAAGAAGGGAGAAAAAGAGGAGTAACCAGCCAGATTGAGTAGTATAATATCATATTAGCTACTGGCTATTGAGGACTTGAAATGCTAGCCATCTGAATGCAAAATATTTCATTAATAATTGCATTATTGATTACATGTTGAATTTTTAATATTTTTGATATATTGGGTTAAAGGAAATACTTTATTAAAAGTAATTTCACCTTTTATGTTACTTATTTCAATGTTACTTTATAAAACTTTAAAAATACATATGTAGCTCCCAATATATTTCTATAGAATAGCGCTGATTTAGGAGCTAGAAAACATACTTTTGCTACTATGCTATTTCTATCTTTGGTAGCAAAGCTTTGGAGTTTAAGACAATGCATTCTTCTTCATTCAAAGAAGCCTTTTCTGTTCACTTTTCCAATTGAACTCAACCAAAATGTACTCATTCAAAACAGTGCCATCTACTGAGAGAAAACAGTAATAGCTTTGAAAGTGCTATTTGAGTCCCGGCATGGGAATTTCTCTCCTGCTCCTATTTACAATTAAACAAAAATACAGCAAACCCAGAGTAAGATCATTGTATCAACTGCCATATTTCAACCTCTGATGGTTGCATACATGCATCTGCCTTCTTTTTATGTCTCTTAATTTCAAATAGCACAGGACAGCAGAAGGCATGGCCAGTCCCCAGCTCAGACCACCTGGGCAGGCTGCATGCCTGGTTGATGATGAAGGGAGAGATGGCGGTCCCAAGCATTTTCTGTAAGAGGCGCTACTTCTTAGTTGCGCTTTCTCTGTCCTGAGCAGATCCTCCTTTGGGGCATTATAGTGCTTGGAGCCTGCCTCTCTGGCTTAAGATAATTTGTAACGCTTCCAAGTGAAGTCTCCAAATCAATTTTTACTCTTGAACACATTCTAAACATCTTTAACCTTAACTGCAATTTCTTAATGACCCCTTTGGAGCCTTTTCCTATAGCACATTAGCGGCATCTGCCCTGGAGGGCAGGGGGACAGAGGAATAGGGAACAAGGCGGTCCTTAGAGATATTCTGAGACTACTCACCTTCCTCCTCAAGCACATTCAAAACAATACTCAAAACATAAGACTCTACATCACTCTTTGGAAATATATTTTCAGAAATTGCATCACCTTTTAATTTTTCAGTGGCAAAACACTTTCCATTGACAACCTTCCACATCTTAAAAGAGAATTACTAGTTAAGAACAACCAGATTGGTCTTATTAATAAAAAATTAATGCTAGCCGTCTTGTCTAATTATATATGGATACCTGTGTGTGTATATGTATGTGTGCAAACATGGCTGTGCATACACATGTACACACACTCCTTTCCACTCCCATCAACATGAAGCATTTCATTCTGTGAAATGGGATTACAGATGATTTTGGTAATTCCCATCTTTATAATTTTCTACATTTCTTTTTTTTTTTTTTTTTTTTTTGAGACGGAGTCTCGCTTTGTTGCCCAGGCTGGAGTGCAGTGGCGCGATCTCGGCTCACTGCAAGCTCCGCCTCCCGGGTTCACGCCATTCTCCTGCCTCAGCCTCTCCGAGTAGCTGGGACTACAGGCGCCCACCACCACGCCCGGCTAATTTTTTGTATTTTTAGTAGAGACGGGGTTTCACCGTGGTCTCGATCTCCTGACCTCATGATCCGCCCGCCTCGGCCTCCCAAAGTGCTGGGATTACAAGCGTGAGCCACCGCGCCCAGCCTACATTTCTAAATTTTCCACAATTAACGTGATTAACGTGTATTATGTTTGCAATTTAAAAAAATAAAAAAATAAAGTAGAAGAAAGAAAGAAAAAACAGAAGGAAGAAGTAGGGAGAGAAGAATGAGAGAGAGGTGGAGCAGAGACAGAGAGGGGAACAGATAGAAACAGGGAAGGAGGAAAAGAGAGAGAGCACACTCAGCGAACTGCTAGCTCAAGCCTACACTAGTCAGAACGGGAAGTCAGCCATCCTAAAGCCCTTCTCTCAGACAGCTTAGAGGAAGCATTTAGGAAAATTCTGTAATGCACTTACATGCCAGTATCTGCTCTCTTATATCATCACTAAAGACATTCTCCCCAGAAGGAATGGGTAGTAGTGTACACAGAAAAGATTATTATTTTTCTTTATACTCATTCAAAACAAAGGCTGTTTAGCTGCTTCTACTATTGCCAAACATAAGGTCTAGCCAGAAGCTCTTTTTTTTTGGCATTGATTTTAATGCTGCTTCTCCAGCTCAGCCTTTGGATGCTCAAAGGTAATAATTTTTTTTAAAGACAACCACAAAATTAATATCCGAGCTCTGCATGGTTTCTTCCTACAAGGAGGCATACAGGGATGGTTGTATGGTCAATGAAAATCAATACTTTCAAGAATGATATTGACCTGCTAACAAGTGAACAGAATTTCTAGGAGAAAGCAGGGTGCTCTCAAAATTCAAGCTGCATGCGTTTCAGGTTTTTAAAAATGCACTTAATGTTGGAATCCTTACCATGCACTACGACCTGCTGCCTCTGGACTAGCTACATCAATATGAAGGACAAATTTACATCCCAAGGAATGGCCAGTGACAGTCTCTCCAAACCCACGATCAGACCTGTGGAATGAGCACCAATTTATGCTGATTGATGGTCTTTTGTCACTCTGTCTTAGAGGTTGTGACCATTTGAAACTTCAAAATGGATGAAGTCAAACAGAACAGGCGCTCCTGTTCAATGAAGCAGACAGGACCAAGAAGCCAACCATTCTGTCAAAAAAGAAAATGTTCTGCCCAGAATAATCCATCAGGGTTTCAAACCTTCTGACACTTTTCATCTCCAATGCATACAAAAACATCTATGATGAATGCAGACAAAACAACTGATTGTGTTTCTTTTACATTAGTACATAAAACTTTAAAAAATAAATAATCCATGCAATCTTTTAACTCAGTAAGTACACTTGCAGGTAATTATACTTCGAAATATTTATTATAAATACATAGAATTTTTTTCTAAAATTAAGGGGCTTGATAGACTACTGTTTATAATTTTTTAAAATAGGAAATTGGTTATAAATTATGACTAGTTAAAATAATGTAACAACATGAAATCACTAAAGATTACATTGTAAATTATTTAAAATATATACAAATAATATAGTAATTTAAACAATTTCCAAATTGATATCAATGTTATATCACATATATGTATCAACATATGTAAGATATCTAGATTTCATAACACATAGACATAGAAATGTATATATAAACTATATGTACATCAAGAAAAAAACCACTGACATAATTCATACAAAAATGTTAATAATGAACATCCCAATAGTGGAATTACAGATGATGTTTTAGTTTTCCTATATATCTAGATTCCCCCAAATTACCAAGTTAACATATAATGTTTATATATGTAAAAATGTTCATAATTATAGTCTGTTAATTTCTGTTTCAGTATATACTTCTACTTATTGGAGATCAGTATCCCCACTAAGGTCTAAGAAATGCCATATGTAAACATATTTCTTATTATAACAATACTTTCCATGCCGAGGGTGGCCTGACCACCAAAGGGTTGTGGACTCATGCCCTTGTATAAATAAAATATTAACAGAGCTCTACTTTGGGTTACAGAGCCGGTAAGGAAGGACACCTGTAATACTTTAACAGTACCAAAGAGAAGAGTTTATGAACATTACAACACTCAAATAGATTTACACTATCAGTTACCATTAACAAGCAAATATCTCTTAATCACGATTTTATTAATGATGAAAATTGGATACTTCCAGGAATATGATTTCCAGAAGGCATGAATTTAAAGAGATAGAAAAAAGAAGTAATTCCCTCAACACATGTGTCTTTAGCCCTTCATCCCAGTGGGCATGGCAGAAACAGAAATGCATAAAAATGCCTAGATTAATGTTTTCTCAATATACTGGGGATGGGGGGAATTGGAAAGTTTACAGCTGTGGGAGCAATGCCTACCTTCAGTTATATCCAGGAAGCAATAAGATTTTCCTTGGTCGAAGAGTAACTTTACAAGTCTTAGACAAATTCCAAATAAAGTTTTGTTTCATGTTTCACTGATGAGAATTATAATGTATGAGCCTCTGAAATGTAAACTCGGGATGTTGTATATTGACTCTGATTTTTTAATGGATTGCTGGTTATTCTCCATTTGCATAGTTCCATTCTAGACCATTTGCCAATCTTTTCTATCTTTCTGTATTTCCTGGGAGGCTGATCTACACAAAGGACATCACTAGGGCTCCCTTGCTGGTTGATTTCCAATTGGTTTCAGCCAGCGAGCAATCACTAAAAGACCAGAAGGCAGAAGACAAAGAATAGGGCATTATTTCCTGCTTCCTCCTGTACCATGCCTCTGGTAGCAGCCATGACCTTTCACAACTGCAGCTGCCTCCAGGTGGCCCTTCTTTCATGGCTTCAGCTCCCACAGCAATTCCTCATGCCCCTCTGCTTCTGGGTTGTCAATCACTTATTCCCCTACGAGTCTCTAGGTGTCTAATCACTGCTCCAGGGAACAGAAGATCTTGCTAATTAACACTCCTAAATATTATTTATAATTATATGCATATATGTATACATATTTTAACATAGTAGATATTACTGATATATAAGATATGAATATCTTATATAAATCATGTATATTATTCTATACATGTGAAAAAAATTATGGAACATATTCTCAAGGAAGACACTGTATATGTATATATGTATATACGTGTGTGTGCATGGGTGTATCTATATACGCATAGAGAGAAAGAGAAAGATGGATGTACTACCTCAAAAATTGGGGATTTGTTGTTTAGCTCACATAGCTGGGAGTGGCTGTAATGGTTTGGTTGTTTGATTAGTTGAAGCCTGCATCTATGGTGGCCTGTAAGCAGAGTTGAGATGGAAGCTTCCTTGGCATATTGTAAATTAAGGAAACTGGAGGCTTAAGTAGATGGACATGGGAGAGTGGACCTCTCATGTGCAACACACTTAGCTACCTCCTAACCTGACCCCATAGCAAAGCAAAGAGAAACAGATTGGTGAGAGTCTTCCCAGCGTCTCTTAAGAGGTCTGTGTGGCTATTCTACGTAGCCTTGAAATGATGATGAGAGTGTTTTTTTTGTTTTTTTTTTTTGAGACAGAGTCTCGCTGTCGCCCAGGCTGGAGTGCAGTGGGGCGATCTCGGCTCACTGCAGGCTCCGCCCCCCGGGGTTCACGCCATTCTCCTGCCTCAGCCTCCCTCCCGAGTAGCTGGGACTACAGGCGCCCGCCACCTCGCCCGGCTAATTTTTTGTATTTTTAGTAGAGACAGGGTTTCACTGTGTTAGCCAGGATGGTCTCGATCTCCTGACCTCATGATCCGACCGCCTCGGCCTCCCAAAGTGCTGGGATTACAGGCGTGAGCCACCGCGCCCGGCCAATGATGAGAGATTTTGCCATTGATCTGGCTGTTCTGATTTCAATAGCAATGGTGTTATTGCAGGGTGGCAGGGACGCAGTTGTGAGTCTTAATTATCAGAGACAAAGTTGGCTCAATTTCTGTGATAGATCACAGAGATGCAGTAGTAATCGGAGGGTACTGACACTTAGAAATCTGTGGAGGCTTATTACTGGCTTCCTATGAATAAAATAGATGGGTGGCCAAAAATGATATGACTTAATTAATATAATCCAGAAATCACTATCTCTGATGGAAAAAATACAACTTTGTGGAAGTGCTGGTATAAATCCATAGCCAGATCCCATACCTAAGCCAGTTTACAGATCCTGAACCCCTTGAGTGAGGAGAGAGTCGAGGAACTACTGGGATAGTATCCTGAAACGTGGTCTCAAGTATATGCTGTAAGTCTCTCCAGTTCTTTCCCAGAGTAACCTGCAGCTATTTAAAGACTGACTATGTGAATGAGAGATGCCCAGACCTTCAGGGGGTTCTTAGGTGTTAGCTCTGAATTGACACTAATCCTAAGAACACAATGGTTGAATGGTTACAGTGAGGATTTATGGGAAGACACTCAATAGAGTCTATTTAAATTTGTCTCACAGTGGCCCTATAGACTGCCAGATCTATTTTATGGTATGTCCATTGTTTCTGCAGGTATAATTGGAATAAATGCATTTAGAACTGGCATTACTACCACGTTGATCCCCTGCAGTCTGGAGTAAAGACTACCATGGTAGAAAGAGCCAAGTAGAGCTGTTGGACCTGCCTGCTCCACCTCTGGACGAACTGGTAAATCAAAAGGAATACTGTACTTCTGGGAGAAATAGCATAGCTTAGTGATACCATAAAGGACTTTTAAAAAGCAAGAATGGTGAATCTGAATGACACTTTAAGAATAGCTGTGATGGGTGGTGATCAGTGGTGACATATATCACCACCGATCCCACAGAAATAAAAACTACCATCAGAGAATACTATAAACACCTCTACACAAATAAACTCAAAAATCTAGAAGAAATGGATAAATTCCTCGACACATACACCCTCCCAAGACTAAACCAGGAAGAAGTTGAATCTCTTCCAATAACAGGCTCTGAAATTGAGGCAATAATTAATAGCTTACCAACCAAAAAAGTCCAGGACCAGATGGATTCACAGCCGAATTCTACCAGAGGTACAAGGGGGAGCTGGTACCATTCCTTCTAAAAATATTCCAATCAATAGAAAAAGAAGGAATCCTCCCTAACTCATTTTATGAGGCCAGCATCATCCTGATACCGAAGCCTGGCAGAGACACAACAAAAAAAGAGAATTTTAGACCAATATCCCTGATGAACATCGATGTAAAAAATCCTCAATAAAATACTGGCAAACCGAATCCAGCAGCACATCAAAAAGCTTATCCACCAAGATCAAGTGGGCTTCATCCCTGGGATGCAAGGCTGGTTCAACATACACAAATCAATAAACGTAATCCAGCATATAAACAAAACCAATGACAAAAACCACATGATTATCTCAATAGATGCAGAAAAGGCCTTTGACAAAACTGAACAAAGCTTCATGCTAAAAACTCTCAATAAATTAGGTATTGATGGGACGTATCTCAAAATAATAAGAGCTATCTATGACAAACCCACAGCCAATATCATACTGAATGGGCAAACACTGGGAGCATTCCCTTTGAAAACTGGCACAAGACAGGGATGCCCTCTCTCACCACTCCTATTCAACATAGTGTTGGAAGTTCTGGCCAGGGCAATCAGACAGGAGAAGGAAATAAAGGATATTCAATTAGGAAAAGAGGAAGTCAAATTGTCCCTGTTTGCAGATGACATGATTGTATATCTAGAAGATCCCATTGTCTCAGCCCAAAATCTCCTTAAGCTGATAGGCAACTTCAGCAAAGTCTCAGGATACAAAATCAATGAGCAAAAATCACAATCACATCTCTGTCCATGATTTGGACAGAGAGCCAAATCATGAGTGAATTCCCATTCACAATTGCTTCAAAGAGAATAAAATACCTAGGAATCCAACTTAAAAAGGATGTGAAGGACCTCTTCAAGGAAAACTACAAACCACTGCTCAACGAAATAAAAGAGGATACAAACAAATGGAAGAGCATTCCATGCTCATGGGTAGGAAGAATCAATATCGTGAAAATGGCCATACTGCCCAAGATGATTTATAGATTCAATGCCATCCCCATCAAGCTACCAATGACTTTCTTCACAGAATTGGAAAAAACTACTTTAAAGTTCATATGGAACCAAAAAAGAGCCTGCATTGCCAAGTCAATCCTAAGCCAAAAGAACAAAGCTGGAGGCATCACGCTATCTGACTTCAAACAACACTACAAGCCTACAGTAACCAAAACAGCATGCTACTGGTACCAAAACAGAGATATAGACCAATGGAACAGAACAGAGCCCTCAGAAATAATGCCACATGTCTACAACTATCTGATCTTTGACAAACCTGACAAAAACAAGAAATGGAGAAAGGATTCCCTATTTAATAAATGGTACTGGGAAAACTGGCTAGCCATATGTGGAAAGCTGAAACTGGATCCCTTCCTTACACCTTATACAAAAATTAATTCAAAGTGGATTAAAGACTTAAATGTTAGACCTAAAAGCATAAAAACCCTAGAAGAAAACCTAGGCAATACTATTCAGCACATAGGCATGGGCAAGAACTCGATGTCTAAAACACCAAAAGCAATGGCAACAAAAGCCAAAATTGACAAATGGGATCTAATTAAACTAAAGAGCTTCTGCACAGCAAAAGAAACTACCATCAGAGTGAACAGGCAACCTACAGAATGGGAGAAAATTTTTGCAATCTACTCATCTGACAAAGGACTAATATCCAGAATCTACAATGAACTGAAACAAATTTACAAGAAAAAAACAAACAACCCCATCAACAAGTGGGTGAAGGATATGAACAGACACTTCTCAAAAGGAGACATTTATGCAGCCAACAGACACATGAAAAAAGGCTCATCATCACTGGCCATCAGAGAAATGCAAATCAAAACCACAATGAAATACCATCTCACAGCAGTTAGAATGGCGATCATTAAAAAGTCAGGAAATAACAGCTGCTGGAGAGGATGTGGAAAAATAGGAACACTTTTACACTGTTGGTGGGACACAACATTGTGGAGGTCTGTGTGGCGATTCCTCAGGGATCTAGAACTAGAAATACCATTTGACCCAGCCATCCCATTACTGGGTATATACCCAAAGGACTATAAATCATGCTGCTATAAAGGCACATGCACACGTATGTTTATTGCGGCACTATTCGCAATAGCAAAGACTTGGAACCAACCCAAATGTCCAACAATGATAGACTGGATTAAGAAAATGTGGCACATATACACTATGGAATACTGTGCAGCCATAAAAAATGATGAGTTCATGTCCTTTGTAGGGACATGGATGAAGCTGGAAACCATCATTCTCAGCAAACTATCACAAGGACAAAAAACTAAACACTGCATGTTCTCACTCATAGGTGGGAACTGAACAATGAGAACACATGGACACAGGAAGGGGAACATCACACACCGGGGCCTGCTGTGGGGTGGGGGGAAGGGGGAGGGATAGCATTAGGAGATATACCTAATGTTAAATGAGGAGTTAATGGGTGCAGCACACCAACATGGCACATGTATACATATGTAACAAACCTGCACATTGTGCACGTGTACCCTAGAACTTAAAGTATAATAATAATAAAAAAATATAGCTGTGATGGCTGGCTGCGGTGGCTCACGCCTGGGAGCCAACACTTTCGGAGGCTGAAGTGGGCAGATCACCTGAGATTGGGAGTTCGAGACCAGCCCGACCAACATGGAGAAACCCCATCTCTACTAAAAATACAAAATTAGCCAGACATAGTGGCACATGCCTGTAATCCCAGCTACTTGGGAGGCTGAGACAGAAGAATCGCTTGAACCTGGGAGGCAGAGATTGCAGTGAGCCAAGACTGTGCCGTTGTACTCCAGCCTGGGTGAAAGAGCGAGACTCCATCTCAAAAAAAAAAAAGAATAGCTTTGTGTTGTTATAAATTTAATCAAGCTGTGATTTAAATGTAATGTACTTATTGAAGAGACCAACACAACCCCTAGCACCTGGTATGCTAATATTTACTAGGAATACACTTTTCCCCCGACTCAATTAGTCAGTACAAGTAGAAGCTGTTTGCCTTCACCTGGCAGAGACGGCAGTACATCCTTACTGGCTAACTAGACATTGGCTATGACAACTGTCCTCCTTTACCTTACATAGTGGGCAGACCTTGATCATCTGATCCAGTATGGTGAGTAAATTACACAGATAGCAACAGGAAATACCAAATAGCCCAGTTATCTTGTTGTAAGAGTGAGAAAAAATAACACATGGAATTCAAAGGCATAACTCATTAGTGAAGTTTCTACAGATCAGCAGTCTTGGTTAAGCAGATGATAACCTCTAAAGTGAAAGAGTTGCTGCACTTAGCACTGACTATGAGAAATGTACATATTTGGACATATTTATAGTTGAACTCCACATGAATAGAGATGGCAGCTATTATCAGGAGTATAGCTTGTGCAACTATCCTGAGACAGAAAAGAACTTGACTTGTACTAGGAATGGAGAAAAAAAAACAGGGGGACCATAAAGTAGGTAGCAGAAAGGAAGGTGAGTATGTGATGAAGTTGAAGGGTTAGGATAAACCGGGATCCCAGGCCTCACAAGCTGCAGTAAAGACTTTTAATTTGATTCCAAGTGCAACTGCAGAGTTCTAAGCTGGGAGTGGGAGTGACTGGGTCTGATGCAATTTGATCTGTGTTTGTAAACAGTGAGTCTAGCTACAAAGAGAAGGATTGAAAGAAAAGATTAGGAAGATTAGAGGCACTAATTTGACAGAGGAAATAAAGGACATAATACTAGACTTGGTGTGTTGCCTTATTTATTGGTAAATTGTATAGGTGTGCTGGTGTGCTGCTATCATTAGCTAAAGTCTCAAGATAAGATATACTTAGAGCAGGAAGTATCAGCAATAATGGATGTAACTAACCTTGCATTTCTAATTTATTAGAATGGCATCTTGTCAGAACTAACCAAACTGTCATTAATTTTACCATGAGATGGCTGACATGGAACTCATACCAAGAGTGTAAGGGTCAATTTGACTACTTTCTTATCTTTTGCTTGTGCTTGAATTACCGATATTCAACTATGTTTTGCCTGTTTGTTTTTGCAGGACTTTTTAAGTTGTTGTCTACTTTTTTAGGTTAGTTTAGGTAAAGCTGGTTACTATAACTCACAAATCCATTTGACTGGTTCCAAAAAATCTTCCATAAGTCACTATTCACCAAAAGCAAATGGCATGACAGCTATGACAGCCCTACCAACATACAGGCCATGAGGAGGAATGCCAGCATTAAAGATAATAATGGCTAAGTTAGTTTTGCTTAAAAATAAATGGGAATGAAAATTTCAATATATTCTTCTTCCAACTCTGTGAATCTTCCATGCCCTGAAGTGTGCACACCCTGCTTTGGAGAAGACTGACTTAAACCAGAGGGATATTCAGTGGTAGGAAGTTAAGGAGAGTTTAGAATATTGAGCAGAGATGGGTTCCATTTCCAGACCTCCTGGGAAAAACCCAGGAGCACTGCATAAACTAAGAAATAAACTCCCTTCATCAATAATCCTAAATCTTCCCCAATTCTCAAAGTTTAGGGCATAAAATTAAGAGCCTGCTTTCTATCTTTTTTTATACCAGGTGGCAACATAAATCCAGCTAAAGCAAAACACATAGTAAGATGCTCAGCTCACAATTATTTGGGCCTCACAGCAGCATTTGAGGGAGAAGGGGGCACAATCCTACCTCCTCAGAGTTATCCAGCTAATGGGAAGGTGGACTATTAGTTGGCCTTGAGAAGTTGTAAAGTAAAACACTAGAAAGCTAAATTTAAGTGAATAAACATTCTCCCACACTCAGTCTTTGCATTCAAAGACAGAGACACTAGATAACCTACACTCTGAGGCAATTGGTTTCTGATAGCAAACAGTAGTTGCCATTTTTGAGTGCCTCTTTGGTAACAAATTGTGGGCTCTACACCTTAGGTGTACAGACTAATTCTCACTACACCTCTGCAAGTCATATTCATCTCACTTTCTGCAGAAAGAAGGTTGAAGTGAAATGGTCTAAGGTCATTATTTTGTCCAAAACATATTTATGAATGTCTACTAATTGACAATACTTACTCATTTATTATTTTAAAAAGTAATATCAAGTGTATCTGTTGGCAACCATTATAAATCCAAGCAGAGATTGATTTGATGAGCAACCTGCCATCACACAGAAATAAACAGCAGGGAGTCAAACTGGAACTGAGCTTTCTATTCCCTCTGGACCATTAGTCACACATTCTACAAAATAATTATTGATGGAATCAGAAGTTTTGTATTATCTTTCTTAGTACAGTCTCAGTATTCAGCCACATTCTCTATTTCTTCACTTGAAAAAGCCAGAACATTAGAAGACTGGATGGTTCTTGGACAAATGTTGTGAAAATCACCACACACTGGAACCAAAGGCAAGACGTAGAAAAACACAAGACACCAAAAGTGTGTGCAAGGCACTGTGAAAGGCAGTGCAGGGATTGCAAATGGCCCACACAGACCAGCCTTCCACTTGCTGGCCCTATGACCTTACCAAGGCTTCTCTTCTTTCTCAGCCTTGTTTTCTCATATAGAGGAAATAATCACACATAATTTAGCAGTGACGTCAGGTTTAAAGAAATGAAAAAACAGCAGCATATAGAGGTTAAGAGAGTGCTCTGGAGACAAACATCTTGGACTTCTATCCTGAGCATTGCTCCCTACCCCTGTGATCCTGGGTTAGTTAACCTTGTCCTTCTGTTTAAGTTCCTTAGTCCATAAAATGGGCAATGACATTACTCACCTTTAAGGGTCCATTGAGGGTTACATGAGTAGACACATGAAAACTCTTACTGCAGTGCCTACCACATTGCTAATGTTCAGTAAATGTCAGCTGTGATGATGTTAATGATGATGATGATGAAGATTCTGAGAAAGAGCAAGAATAATGATGATCATGTGTGAAGTGGTTAGAAGGCTGCAAATATATGTAATTCTTCCCATAATCAATGATCCACATCCAAAATCCCTCCTTAAGATTGAAACTCCAATTTAAGCCTTAAAATGGCAGCCCGATTACCCCAAATTGTAAAGATATTTCTGTAGAAGCCTAGCAATGTTTTCCAAGGACTATCAATACCCTAAACCAGCTCATCTCAAACTTTTAAAAAAATAATCAAACTATTTTATTCTTTAGTTGTGAGAGTGTTAGAAACCCAATGCTTTGGCTATAAAGTTTCACACAAAATAATCAAAACACTCCAGGAGCTAAAATATCACCAGACACTTTTATAGAGTTTGATGATGAGTGAGAAAGATCCGTCCAGAAAGACCTATGAAAAATCATTATTATATTACACTCAACTGCTTTCATGCACCACCTACAGATGGTCAGGGAGAAGGAAATGACAGCTCTATGTAACATGATTTAAGCATTCCAGAGACTGTTGGCTTTGCCATGAAACGTCAGTTTCTTGGCACTTTCACATTACTTGTTCATGTTGTCATATTTTTGGAGAAAAATAACAAAATAGTTGGACCAAACAATAATATTTCTCAAACAAATACACCTTCTGCCTTCTCTGGTGTATTTATGTTTACATGCTTGGAAGAGCCAATAGTCATTACCACGTCCAGCCAATAATATTGAAGCTGGAAACGTACTGTATCTTTGCAATAAATCACAGACGAGAGCTGCTCTCTTAGTAGTGAGACCTAAAGATGGTAAAATAAATAGATAATTTGTCTTCTGTGGGAAAACAAAAAGTGTGTGTGTGTGTGTCTTGGATACTACCAAAAGATGTCTATTTTTTCTTCTTTTTGTGTGTTATATTCATATTTCCTTACATTTCTATCCTGATATGCAGAAATATATATTAATAGGTTGGAAAAATGATAAGTGCAAACACAACAAAGAGCAGTAGTAATTTTCAAATTTGCTTCTGCATCAAAATTACCTGGAACTTTTTTTTAACACAGATTCCTGTGCCTGACCCCAACAGTTTCTCATTCAACAGGCCTAAGATAAAACTAAGACCTTGTATTTCTAATCAGTTCCCATCCAGGTGAAGCTGATGCTGCTAGATCAGGGACCACCATTTGAGAACCAGTGATGGAGAAGAATGGTCACCAACCTTATTTGGTATCACAGAATGAGTGTTCTGGTCTTAACACTTCTGTGTGACCCAAAGCACAATATTTAATTTCTCCAGATTAGTTTCTCTATGGTGAAATGAGGAGTTTGCACAAGATGAGCTTCAAGATTTTTTTTCAACACCAATGAGCCATGAACGCTAAGCTTTCTCTGTGCCTTGTAGCCTCTGAAAGGCACCAGACTGATTCAGGTGCTGCTCCTCCATCATGCACAGGGATTCTGTCCTTGATTTGGTCTCCATCAATGGTTTGCAAAGGTTGTCAAAAGCAGCAAGGGCAGTTAAATAGATGGCATCCTATTTCTAAACAGTAAAATGTTTACAACTTGTTAGCTCTTCCTCCCATGCTTAGTAGAGAGAATACATCATCGGATTTGGCTTCAAATGAACATCCTTCATAGTGTCTGTCTTAGTAGGAGAATTGACATAATAACAAAAATTAAAATATATATTTATCACTTACTATATGCCAAACACTATAAGATCTTTATATACATTGTCATTTAGTCCTTATTGTAACCCATAGGCCATTCAATATTATTACGCTCAATTTAGGCAGCAAAATGTACTCAGAATAGCCTTTCAATCCACTCGAAGTCACACATGGATCAAGCAGCAAAACTGAGATGCAAAATCAACCTAGTCTGATTTCAGATCTAGGGCCCCGATCATGGTGAGAGTTTAAATTTTATTGCATATATTATATAAAATATATATATAATTGTGTATATATATGTAATAAAATAGATATAAAATTGTAGTATAAACTGCAGTTGTACCCTAACTTAGGGTGAAGATTTGGTTCCAACAATGGATCAGGTGAAAGGATGAGATGGGAGAAGTGTGAGGGTAGAAATTCACTGGGCAGAGCCAATGAGACTCATGCTGAAATCCAGGTAGATTCAAAAGACAAAAGCCATCAAAGTAGGTCAAAATCAAACCCAGAGCAGCTAATGGGCTACTTGGAAGATATAAGAACGGGGAATTATATGGGAGCTAGTCCAAGATGGTTCCTGGAATAAGATAAATTAGTACTGAAGAAGGAATCTCATTTATCTAAAGAAGCCATCCTTTGTCCTAGAGCCTGACCCCGGCTTATCACTTAACCCACTCCTACCCATGGGCAAAACAAACACTAGCCTAAGAAAGGCCAGTAATCCACGGATATTATCCCAATTCTTCACAGCGAGAAGAAAATTGACTTGATTCTTAAATTACTCAGCATCAAAATCATTTTAATTTTACCAACAAATAAAATAGGATTTTTTTTTTTGAGATGGAGTCTCACTCTATTGCCCAGGCTGGAGTGCCTTGGTGCAATCTCAGCTCATTACAACCTCTGCCTTCCAGGTTCAAGTAATTCTTCTGCCTTAGCCTCCCAAGTAGCTGGGATTACAGGTGCGCACCACCACACTCAGCTAATTTCTTTCGTATTTTTAGTAGAGACGAGGTCTCACCATGTTGGTCAGGCTGGTCTTGAACTCCTGACCTCGTGATCCACTCGCCTGAGCCTCCCAAAGTGCTGGGATTAGAGGCCTGAGCCACTGCACCCGGCTAAAATAGAATATTTTATATTTAGAGGACTCTGAGTGACTTACTGGAAATCTGCCCACCCTCAAAGCTCCGATCAAGTTACCAACCACATTCAACGCTCCTTTGCAAAGGCCTTTTCGGCAGTAGTGGCTCCTGATTTCCTTAGTAGGCCCTAAGAAGGGCTATTCTGGTTGAACAGAGGCTGAGAGACTCTTTAAACTGCATTTACTTACTCTTTTGTAGGATTCTACATTTATTTGGGGTGTGTTGAAATGAATGTCTGTGGCAAGTACAGTGTTTTAATTTTTTAATGTTATGTTTGTTGAAGATCAAAATATGCCACCCCAACATAAGCCACTTTGGCATAAGGGTTATTTTGAACTGGAGGCAAATGAGATCCAACAGATGCATGTGCCTTCCCAGCATAACTCTTATCTGAGTAAAAGCAGAAACTCCTGAGAAATGAGAACTTCCATCAACTCCTTTCATAGGGAAGTTTTCTGGCTATGAAAAGAACAAAAAGTCGGCACTGAGATGGACCTGCACAGGCAAACCTTACTCCAGGAGCACCCCCATGTGTTAACCTTCCACCTCAGAAGGCTAATGGTCTTGTCACTACTACAAAGGCATTGCTCTTTGCTGAGATGCTATGTAAGCCCAAGTTCTGACCATCCCTTTGCGCTACTCATCACTAAGATTCCTCCTTGTACCCTGCACAGGATAATAATCTGAATAATCTGTTTTTCTCCTGTTACGCTGTCTTTTGTCAGTCTGATTTGCAGGGCCCCAGCAAATAACCTAAGACTGGTAAAGGAAAAAGACATTTTTTTCCCTCCCTTTCCTGTTCATGATATCTGAGGGACTGAGAAGACAAGAAGGAAGTTAAGCCTCCCCCTCAAGCTATGCCCTGGA
The DNA here is from genome assembly GCF_009828535.3 of Hylobates moloch. Classification (NCBI taxonomy): domain Eukaryota; kingdom Metazoa; phylum Chordata; class Mammalia; order Primates; family Hylobatidae; genus Hylobates; species Hylobates moloch. The sequence goes on along the minus strand of NW_026652290.1, from coordinate 34,777,207 downwards.
CCACCAACACTGTACATTCTTAGCAGGCATGCTGGAGGCTCTCCTCCATTCCAGGGGCTGCGCAAAGTGTTTTCCTAGTATGAAACCCCTACTAACCTTCCCCAGGGGCTCGCAGACGTATAAGGCTGGCAGACACATCAGTGATGAGCTACGATGGAAGCAGAATTATATCAATAATTTTTCTCTCAAAAAGACCCCCATACAGTCTTCCCCATCTCAGTAAATAATAAATGTAAATGTTATTGCAATGTTTACAATATTTTCTACATGTTTTATGTATGGTAACTGATGAAAGCATTACAACCACACTATAAAGAAGTACTATCAGTAATTCCACTTTATAGATGAGGACACTGATGCACAGAGAAGTAACTTGCCCAAGGCTGCAGGAAGTAAATAACAGTATCAGGAATTAAGGCGGAGAAGTATGGCTCCAGGCTCATCATGCTAATACACATGACTCCCTTTCTAACTGGAAGCTGCATTCCAGATGGGCAGGCCCAAATGCTTGGCTCCTTCTCTTTTTCTTCCACCTTATTCTCGTTCAAATTCAAAACACATCTCACTTTCTCCTCCACTGCCTCCCTGGTCCAGGCACCATTGAACCTCACCTAGATTATAGCGACAGCTTTTCACTGGTCTCCCAGCTTCTGCCCTTGAGCCTCCATGGTCTACTCTCACAAAAAAAAGAGTGACCTGGACCTGGGCTCCAAAGCCTATGATGCTGTATGAACTCAAGGTAAAAGCCAGTTCCTCACAGTGACTCACAGTCTTTTCAGGGCCTCCAGGTGTTCATGCCTCACTGATGGCACATCCAGGGGGCTTGCATGATGACCTTGCATTGCCCACCTAATCCTCCATACAGCCATAAGGCACAGACTTCTCAATGGCACACAATCTTATCAGATCACATATATGTTCTGCTGAAGCATTGATACGAATTTATCATAGAGCCCTAGCCATCATTAACAGAAGGTAATAATTTATAAATGATGGACTGACTACACAGTAGGAGGACATACCCTAGAAGTCATCCCTTGAAGGAGAACTGCCTAGAAGAGCTCCACAACCACTAACATCTATGTCTGGTATTTCGGCCACCAATACTTTGAGTTATGTGCTGTAGCAACTGCTATAGGCAATTCAAATGGTAGTGAGAGCATAGGCTTTGGGATCAGACTACCAGGGACTGCATCTTAGCTCTATCATTTACTATAACCTTTGCCAAGTACTTTACCTCTGCCTGCCCTAGTCTAATAATCTAGTAAGATAGCTGTCATGAAAGTCCTGGTCCAAAATGTCAAAGTGATGAACAAATGGGCCAATACATGTAAAGTACTCACAACAGGGTCTAGTGTCTCCTAAAAACTCAAAAATGTAAGATATCATTATTAGTATTATTATAGTATTGAGAGAATGTACTCACAGTCCTTAGTAGTCTTGTCCTGAAAATGATATTTCAAGGAAGTTCAAGTAATCAATGTGTACTCTAGTATATCACATCCTTGCACATGTGGCTAGAATGAACCATCTTTAGATTGCGAAGCTGAGAACCAGGCTCTGGAACAAGCTGTCTTCTTTAACATACTGCCACCAAGTGAGGGCCTGAGTGAAGGACAAGCTTGGATTCCTGTAGAACATCTTACCTCTTCTGAAAAAGAAACAGTCATAGAATGCATCCAATAAAATGTTGTGAAACTCAATTTTAATAATTTTAGTTCCTCTTGACAAAACAAATTCTGGGCCTAAATTTCCTAGATTATTTCTTCAAATTTCTATATCTTATCACCTGTATATACTCAGTAAGAGCAATTATACGGAAGTAGCAAATGACCTAAAAAGACTATCTTGAAGCTAAACCCTGAAATTACATTTATTTTTAATGTTCAGAAACCCTCATCCTACCTTTTTATTTTATTCTTCTTTCCATCAAATGACCCTGTCTTAGTCTGTTTAGGCTACTGTAACAAAATACCATAGACTGGTCGGTTAGAAATGACAAAAATTTAATTCTCACAGTTATGTACTGGAAAGATCAAGGCAACGACAGAGTCAGTAAGAGCCTCCTTCCTTTGTGGACAGCAGCTTTGCCTCTGTAACCTCACGTGGCAGAAGGGACTAACTAGTTCTCTAGGGGCTCTTTTATGAGGGCACTAATCTTATTCTTTCAGGCTCTGTTCTTAGGACCTAGTCATCTCCCCCCAACCCCTTCTCTTAATACCTTCACCTTGGGGGTTAAGACTTCATTCAACATTTGAATTTAAGGAGATGCCAACAATCAGACTATAGCAGAGCCTACTATCTTTACATCCAGGAAGTAAAAGTACTTATTATTTATTTATTTATTTATGAGATGGAGTCTTGCTCTGTCACTCAGGCTGGAGTACAGTGGCAGGATTTTGGCTCACTGCAATCTCAACCTCCTGGGGTCAGGTGATTCTCCTGCCTCATCCTCCAGAGTAGCTGGGACTATAAGTGCACACCATGCCAGCTAGTTGGTTTTTTGTTTTTTTTTTTTTTTTTTTGTATTTTTTAGTAGAGTTGAGGTTTCGCCATGTTGGCCAAGCTGGTCTCAAACTCCTGACATCAGGTCAGGCCTGCCTTGGCCTCCCAAAGTGCTGGGATTATAGGCATGAGTCACTGCATCCAGCCAGTAAAAGTATTTTAAATAAAAATTTAAAAAGTTTAATGTTTATGTGTCTCTGAAAATAAAATAATAAACAAATAGTGATTCTGAATCTTTGTTGTAGTTTTATTTTACTCTACAGTTGTAACATTATATTATTTATCATAAAAATCAATGGTTTACCATCGTAACCTTGTGTGAATAATAAATTGTTCTTTCTTAAACATTAAGATGAGTTAAACTCTAACCAGATTTCAATACTCAGGGAGACAACTTTATAGTTTTTTATTGTTTTCTCACATTTGCAAATATATTAGCTATATATAGGGATTGGGTTATGTATATGGCACTGCTAAAGTCATGTATCATTAAGGTTAACAGTAATTTACTGTAAAGACTGTGGCCAAATCCCCAAATTAAAAAGATTTTTAAATTGGAAGAAAGGAATAAATTTGAAATAAATGTAACTATGTCACAGTTTTAAGAGTTCTTTCACTATATGAAATACTTTATATGAAACAAATACAAAAACTTGTCCATTGCAAATCTTTGTCCTGACCCAAGGTCTACTTTGAGGCCATACTCAGCATTTGGCCACATCTCTTAAAACAAATAAACTAAAATGAAAGAATAAGTGATTCAATGCCATAGTGCATTAATGATTGACAAGACTTTCATTAAAGGTTTGGCTGAAAGATAAGTAAGATGGTGTACATTTCATCATGTTGTGTAAAATCGTTTCATAAAAATCCCTATTAGCTATTTCTGTTCTCCCCGTATGGTTCTCTTTTCTATCAGCTCTACTCTGCATTGCTTTCATTGGCTTTCCTTGATATTTCAAGATCTCTAAAATCTCCCCCTATTAACCCAAGCAAGCCACTCTGACTTCATGCTATTCCATCCAATGAAATAAAAGCTCCTTTGAAGCAGTTTTGAAGCCATCTCTGGTTCCCAGCCATGTGGATTTTTCCGTCATTTAATGATCAAAATAAGTTACGTAGATAGAGAAATTACTTATTGTGCTCTTCTGAAAAGGAAATAAGTATTTTTAAATCACCATTCATAAACTTCTCCATTTCTTATCAACCAGATAATAACAAACAAGGTATTATTTTCCCCATTTTTCAAAGAAAAGACAGAAAGGTTATCCTCCTGCCAAAGGATATCACACTACATATGATGAAATGGCTCACTGAAGCTCCATTCATTCTATTTATCATTGATGAAGTTGGTAAGATAAAAGCTACATATTCTAGGCTATCGTATAGCATGGATTTTGCATGTAAATTTGATTCCACCAGTTAGATATATTCCCATGAGATTAGGAAGGTGGTGATGAGGCTGTTTCTCCTAATCAGCAAGTTCCTGGCAACATGAAGATATTCTTCAGCAATGTTTCAGGATCCGATAAAACACCAAAAATAAAAAACTTTTGAAGACATTGGAAAGCTACTGAATCAACTGAGATTAAAAAAACTCTTCTAATGTTTCTCAGTGGGGGGTTGGTCTACCACAAGCTACTCCATCATAATCAGAAGGAGACTTGCAGAATGACACAAAACTAGCCCATCATGGGAACGACTTCAGGTGAAAATGCCACTGAGGTTATTGCCAAAACCATCTCTTATACACAGCAACCCAGAAGATGGAAGTCAATGGTAGACTAACTGAAAATATATAGACTGAAGTACAAAGCGAAACAAGGCAAATACAGAAAAAGCATTAAGGCCAGAGGCAGTGGCTCACACCTGTAATCCCAGTACTTTGGGAGGCCAAGGTGGGAGGATCACTTGAGCCCAGGAGTTTGAGACCAGCCTGGGCAACATGGAGAAACCCCGTCTCTACAAAAAAATACAAAAAATTAGCTGGATGTGGTAGTGTATGCCTGTATTCCTAGGTATTCCTAGCTACCTGGGAAGCTGAAGTGGGTGGATTGCTTGACCCTAGGAGGCAGAGGTTGCAGTAAGCTGTGATAGTGCCACTGCACTCCAGCCTGGGCAACAGAGTGAGACCTTGTCTCAAAAAAAAAAAAAAAATCCATTCTACTTGGCATTCTGCAAATGCCAAGCAGAATGAATACAAACAAAAATATCTCTTTGTACATCATAACGAAACTACTGAAAACCAAAGGAAAGATCAAAATCTCAAAAACAAGGTGGACAAAATCTCAAAAACAATTCCCTTTTGACTTATCATCAGAAGCTAGAAGACAGTGAAATTACATCTTAAAAGTGCTGATAAAATATATCCAACAAACATCTTAAAAGTGCTGATAAAATATATCCAACAACCTAGATTTCTATACCCAGCAAATAACATCCTTCAAAATATGGAGGTGAAATAAAAATGTTTTGGAAAAACAAAAATAAACTCTGTTGTCAGCAAATCTAAACTAACAGCAATATCAAGTGGAATTCCACAAGCAAAAAGGAAAGGATTCCAGATAAAAGGACAGAAACGCAGAAAAAAAAGAACAAAGGAAAGAGTATCACAATAATAATGTCTGATTATTATCTTATGTAATTCCATTTAGCCCCCTATTTAATTCCATTTACAAAAAGCATATTCTACCGAAAGGGGTAAATGGAATTAAACTATTATAATATCAAGTATTGTCAAGGACATGGTAAAGTGAAACTTTCTATTACAATCTCAAGGTTAATCATTAAAAGATTTAGTATGAATATATAACTAACAATAGAGTCTATTATATTTAAAATATTGTATTAATTCAAAATAAGGCAAAGACAGAGAAACTGAAATGTAAAACAAATTGAAAGAAAACAATAATAGCAAGAAAATGAATAAACCCAAATATGTCAGTAATTACATAAGTTTAGCAAGAAGATAAAATGCTCCTAAGCAACATACAGACAATAATATACTTCCAAAATATATAAAGCAAAAATTGATAAAACTAAAAAGGAGGAATAGAAAAATCTGTAATTAGAATTGGAGGATTTATCAGCAACTGATCAAACAAGCAAACAAAATAATTGACAAAATATTAGAACATAAGGAATTTATAATTAATCCAATTAACAAATATAAGAAACTACAACATGACAGACTATGCATTTTTTCCAATACACATGGGATATTTCCCCAGGCTAACGACAAGATAAGCTAAAAAGAAGGTCTCAAAAAATGAAAAGAATTGAAATCCTTCAGAGAATGTCTTCTGATCATAACAAAATTATGCTTAAAAAACCCAAAAATATATATATGACTAAAATCCTCAATTGTTGAAAATAAAGTAATACACATTTAAACATAAAGAAGAAATTTAAAAAATAATTAGAATGTATTCTAAATGAAAATGATAATAAAATATAATGAAACTTATGAAACTAAGAGTTGTGCTTAAAGGAAAATATATAGCTTTCAGTTCTTATATTAAACAGAGAGTGTTGAAAAATCAAGTTTTAATTATTCATCTCAAGACATTAGGAAAAGAATACCTAATGAACAGCAAAGAAAGCAGCAGAAAGAAAATAAAGATAAAAGCAGAAATTAATGAACAAAAAAATCAATAAAGCCAAAGGTTAGTTATTTGTACTGATTAATAAAATGGATAGACTTCTAGCAAGTCTCATCAAGAGAGAAAGAGAAAATCTACAAATTCCAATATTTGGAATGAGAAAGAGAATATTATGAGAAGCACTGATATATAATAAACAGGTAAGAGAAACTAGTAAAAAAAACTTTTTTCTAATAAATTTGAACATTTACTTTAAATAGTTAATATTCTTTAAAGAAAAAATATCCAGCTTACTAGGTGTATGGGTCTATTTCTGGATTTTTGTTGAAGGCCAAAAGAATGAGGGTAGTGCAAAACTCAGTATACCACTGGAGGCTATATGAGTAAACAGCAAACTGTGCTCATGACAGCAGGATGTTAGCAAACTGACAAACTGTGTCTGCTGCCCAGAAGGAATGCTGAGGGCAGTCACGACCCAGGCACAAGTGTTTCTTGTGATTAGGCAAATCTGAAGCCTGTTAGTAATAATATGAACTTATGATCAATCAAGCAGCTGACCAACTGTTAGCTCCTCCTCCCTGCTCTTTCTACCCAATAAATACGAAGGGCAGTAATAACTATCATAGTAACGGTCTCAAGTAGTAACCGTGGCAGTCTGCCACAGATCTTCTATTCTATTTCTTTAATCTATGTCCCTCCTGCCACTTACATAACATAGCCTTGACTACTATAGCCTTGCAATGAAAGAAGAATTCAGAAGAAATGGAAAAGCTGAATGCCTCTATATTTAATAATTTTATTTTTAAAACCATTTTGCAAAGATATATCCTGGCCCAGTAGGTTTCACTGGCGACTTTTTAAAAACAATTCAGTAACAAATAGCACCACTGTTACATAAAATCACATAGAAAAGAGGAGAGAGACTTCACGACTTATTTTATGAAGCCTACATAACTTTGATATGAAGACTTGACAAGGATATTATAATAATAATTACTTGCATTTCTTTCATAAACAAAAATATTTTTAATTAGTGAACAAAGTCCAATAATTTATAAATGTATGATAAGTTTTTTATCCTAGGAATATAAAAATGGCTAGAAAAAATAAGTAAATATAGATGGAAAAGAAGCATTTGATAAATTTCAATATTTATTATTGATATTTATCTTATTTTTAAGATATTTCTTTTTTATAATTTCAACTTTTATTTTAGATTCAGGGGATACATGTGCAAACTTGTTACATGGGTATATTGCATGATGCTGAGGTTTGGGGTACAAATGACCCCATCACCCAGTTAGCATAGTACCCAATAGGCTGTCTTTCAGACATTGCTCCCCTCCTTGTCTCCCCTCTCTAGCAGTCCCCAGTGTCTATTGTTCCCATCTTTATGTCCATGTGTGCTCAGTGTTCAGCTTCCACTTATAAGTGAGAACATGCAGTATTTGGTTTTCTGTTCCTGCATTAATTCACTTAGGATAATGGCCTCCGACTTAATCCATGTTGCTTTAAAGAACATAATTTTATTCTTTTTTATGGCTGTATAATATTCCAAGGTGTATATGTACCAACTTTTCTTTATCCATTCCACCATTGATGGGGATCTAGGTTGATTCCATGTCTTTGCTATTGTGAAAAGTGTTGTGATGGACAGATGAGCACTTGTGTCTTTTTACAGAATGATTTATTTTCCTTTGAGTACATACCCAGTAATGGAATTGTTGGGTCAGATGGTAGCTTTGTTTTATATTCTTTGAGAAATCACCACCCTGCTTTCCACAATGGCTGAACTAATTTACATTCCCATTAACAGTGTATAAGTGTTCTTTTTTCTCCACATCCTTTCCAGCATCTGTTGTTTTTTGACTTTTTAATAATAGCCATTCTGATTGGTGTGCAATAGTACCTTATTGTGCTTTGACATGCATCTCTCTGATAATTAATGACATTGAGCATTTTTTCATATGCTCATTGGCTGCTTATATGTCTTCTTTTGACAAGTGTCTGTTTATGTCCTTTGCCCTCTTTTTAGTGAGGTTATCCATTTTTTCTTGTTGAATTGTCTAAGTTTCTTGTGGATTTTTGATATTAGAACTTTATTAGGTGTAGGTTGCAAATATTTTTTCCCTTTCTGTAGGTTATCTGTACACATTGTCGATAGTTTCTTTTGCCGTGCAGAAGGTCTTTTGTTTAATTAGATCCCACTTATCAACTTTTGGTTATGTTGCAATTGCTTTTGAGAACTTGTCCTGAATATGTCCAGAATGGTATGTCCTAGGTTTTCTTCTAGGATTTGTATAGTTTGAGGTCTTACATCTAAAGATTTAATCCATCTTGAGTTAGTTTGTTTATATGGTGAGAGGTAGGAGTCTAGATGCTTTCTTCTGCATATGGCTAGCCAGTTATCCAAGCTTTCTTGCCAAACTGTGAATAAAAGAGGACTTTCTCAAACTGGTAAAGATTTTTTTAATTAAAAAAAATTATTAATGGTGAAATGTTGAGATGAAGGTGAAGATAAAGATACCCACTTTAACAATTTCTCTTCTACTTAGAAGTGAAGAATGAATCAATGTTTTGAAGTAAGAGAATGAAATAAGAATTATAAAGATGAAAGGGAAAAATCATTATTTGCATACATCACATTGTATATGTAGAAAATCTGAAAGAATTTACAGGCATATTGCAACTAATAAACAAATTAACAAAGGTTCTAAAGTACAAAAAGATGTAAAAGTAAGTGTATCCTCGTGTACCAAAAACACACAAAAGGAATGTATATTTTGGAAATAAAAAATACGACAATATCCAGAAATAAATCTAACAAAAGATATCATATAAAATCTCTGCATTATTATGTTAATCTAAATAGAGGTATATATCATGTTTGCATATCAGAAGACTTAATAAAGATTTACATTCTTTCAAAAATAATCTTTAGAGTCCACACTCTAAATACAGGGTCTCAAACCAAGTCCCAGAAAAGTTGTGTGTATGTATGTTTGAACTTGACAAACTGATTCAAAATTTTGCACAGAAATGCAAAACTAAAAATGGTCAAGGCAATTATGAAGAACAAAGCCAAAGGACTTACACTACCCCAAATTAAGATCTAGCACAAAGATATAGTAATTAAGATTGTGTGCTGTGGGCAGTAGCAGAGACAAATAAACCAAAGGAACTAAACAGAAAATCTAGAAACACATCCCCACACCTTATGATGGTGGAGGTAAATTGTAGTGCAAAGAGAAAAGAAACGTCTCTTCAAATAATAGTCCTGGGTCAATTACACCTTCACATGAAAAACGTCAACATTGATTCCTACTTCACAGTTGATTAAAAAGTGGACTCCAGATAGATTGGAGATCTGAGTATGAATAGTAGAACAATTAAACTACCAGAAGAAAACATAAGAGAACATCCGCGTGACCTCGGAATGAGCAAAGATTTTTCAAGCACAACAAAAAAGCTGCAGTTACTAAGAAAAACATTGATAGACTGGACAATAATCGATCTGTCTCTCAAAAGGTACAATTAAAAGAGTGAAATGTCAGGTCTATGCATTGGGAGAAGACATTTGAAATAATCACAATTCACAATGGAAAAACACCCAGAATGTGTAAGTAACTTCTACAAGTCAAAAAGAAGAAAACACTGTAGAAAACTGTTTCACAAAAGAAAATATCCAAATGGCCACTCAACATATAAAAAGATGCTTGAGGCCCGGAGCAGTGGCTCATGCCTGTAATCCAAGCACTTTGGGAGGCCGAGGCAGGCGGATCACAAGGTCAGGAGTTCAAGACCAGCATGGCCAATATGGTGAAACCCCGTCTCTACTAAAAATACAAAAATTAGCTGGGTGTGGTGGTGTGAGCCTGTAGTCCCAGCTACTTGTGAGGCTGAGGCAGGAGAATCACTTGAACCTGGGAGGCAGAGGTTGCAGTGCGCTGAGATTGCGCCACTGCACTCCAGCCAGGGTGGCAGAGTGAGACTCCATCTCAAAAAAATAAATAAATAAATAAATAAATACGTGCTTGATTTCATTAATCATGATGGAAATAAAAAGCAGAACCACAATATAGTGTCACAACATACCTATAAAACTCTCTTACACATCTTAGGGGTTTATAAATTGGCACAATCACTTTGAGAAACATTTTTGCAATGTCTGCTAACTGCACACAACCAACCGAAAACTAGAAACTTCCTTTCAATAGTTGAATAAAGTAAAAGCAAATAAAGGTTTATTTACCCTATGGAATTCTATTAAGTAATGAGAAAGAATGAAATACAACTGCATACAAATTGGATGAATCACAGAGACAAACTGAACGAAAGAAGCCAGACACAAAAGGGTACACACTGTATGATTCCATTTAAAGTTCAAAAAAAGAATACTGTTTGAAATCACAGTAGTGACTGTCCTTGATGTCAGGAGAAGAAGGGAGTAGGTCAGGAAGGGAACATAAGGGGGACTTCCTGGTAGAGAGTGATGTTATTTTTCTCAATCTGGGTACTGGTTGCAAAGATTTCTTCACTTTGTGAAATGTAATCAGTTGTATTCTTATAATTAGCATGCATTTCTGTTTGTCTGCTATTCTTCAGTAAAGTCTTTTAAAATATTAGTAGCAATACTATGTGTAAAAACTTGTCAAGGGATTTTTTTAAATGAAAGACTAGTAAACAGATAACAAAAATTTACATTTTCCATATTGGAAGCAATATATAATGCCACTTGTTCACTGATGAAAAGATAGGCTCCACTTTAATAATAAAAGTGCTGTTTTTTGGGGTGATATAAAAGTGTGCTTACATCCTATCTGAGCCACAGAATAGGTGCAAACTGAGCTGCAGTCAACTAAAAATCCAAATTCCTGAGAAAGAGCTCCGATTGGCTCAGCTTTTTAGGGTACCTTTGGCCAGAGAGAAAGATCCTGTTTTATAATCATAGATAATCCTTCTGGAAATATGTGAGAAATTCCCAGAAAAAAAAAAAAAAGCAAAGAAAGAGTTAGCAGTAATTGGTGGTGGATTCATTTGGGTTATGTGGATGTTAACTTGATTTTCTTATTTTTTTACCTAAGTGGTTATGTTTAGAATGTACATTTCAAGCATAGTGCACTTTTCCCCAGCATGTGGAAAAATTAGGAAACATCTCAAGTGTTCTAACATCAAAATCCAGGCAACCAGATGGATTCCAGAACAATGAAGCTGAGTTTTTCTTTTCTCCTTCATTACTTCTCTTAGCTTGACTTTCTCAAAAAGCTGAGCCTAACATAGCTTATGAACCATTATTTTATTAGAAGCACGCTCCCACATAGCAGAAGTAAGGAACAAAGCTAGTAAAACAGAAGAGGCAGGGGAGCCAAGACAAGGACACATTACGCACCTGGCCTTTGCTAACTGTGGAAACTGAGCCCTTGCTCAGTAAATGGAAGTATACCTGAAAAAGCCATGTAAGGACCATGCGGTGGCTGTCCCTCAGAGGAGGCAAATACAAAAACAACTTTTAGAATATGAACTCCCCATACTTTGGGGCTACACACACCTGGGCATTTCTGGGAAAGACGGCTGAGTGTGTGTTATGGGCAGGAGGTGAAGGACTGCTAGGTGGCACCTGCAGAAAGACCAGCAGAGCCCAGACAGAGCTAGAATGAGAGATGGGGGAGGATAAGTGGGTCTGAGGGGCATAAGAGGAATTTGGTACAACGCCATTAGCCAGATTAGAAAAACATACCATTGTTGCTGGAAAGCAAACTCAAGGAAAATTTTCATTACCGGCACCATCTGTGATGTCTTGTCTTAGAAAAGATAACACCAAATCAATCTGAATTTATCTCAAGTTTAATATGAGTGTATTCACTTGAACATTCTGTGTCTGAAAATCAAAAAGAAAAATTTAAAGTCTCCCTCTAGTGTCCAAATTGTTATTTTACAATTCTATTGGCCATTATAGACAAATAAATTTTGACAACAAAATATTGTTTAATCTTGCAGAGAAAAAAATTAAGTCATTATGTGATATCAAATTATGTAATGTAAAGCAAGAATCAGTAATGTTTTTTATAAAGGTTGAAGGGTAAATATTTTAAGCATTTTAGAGCACATATAGTCTATTGCATATTCTCCTTTGTTTCGGTTTGTCTTATTTTAGCAACCCATTAAAAATATAAAAATCATTCTTAGTACACTGACCATACAAAACAGGCCAGACTAGATTGCAATTTACTGACGCCCTTGAGGGATGCCACCTGTTGCTAAAAGATACATGTAGTTATTTCTATACATATTTAGAACTAATATCTTATTTCTTTACTTATTATATGCTATATACATACATATTTTGATATGCATGTTTACAAAATTAGGAGGCATTTTGTCTTTAATGGCAAATAGTTACAATGTCAATTGCTTTACAAATATTCTTTGTTTCTAATGGTTTATGCCTAGGTTAAAATTCTGAAGAATCCTGACATTTTGGCAGACTCCTGGTATTTAAAAGAAACTATCTCATGCAGAAATTCTTAGCACAGTATTTCTAAAAGAGAGTCTTTTTTACATCTGGCCAAAATGTTTCCATTATACTTCTTTTCAAGACTTCCTGTCTAATAACTAGATGGCTCTAGTTGTATAAATTTCTGAATTGAAAACAGTTCATTAAAATTCATTTAAAATTTTGATCTACATGTGGTAATTTTGCTCTTAGAAGGTACTCAAGACTGAGCCCAGTGGCTCACCCCTGTAGTCCCAGGCAGGCAGATCACCTTGAGCTCAAGAGTTTGAGACCAGCCTGGGCAACATAGTGAGACCCCGTCTCTACAAAAAATACAAAAAAAGTAGCCGGGCATGGGGGCCTGTGGTCCCAGATACTCCAGAGGCTGAGGTGGGAGGATCACTTGAGCCAAGGAGGCGAGGTTGAGGTGAGCAGAGATCAGATAGTGCCACTGCACTCCAGCCTGGGCTACCAAGCAAGATGATCTCTAATAATAATAATAATAATAATAATACTCAAGACTGTCCCCTCCTTCTTCCATGTTTATGATTTCTAACATATTTAAAGATGTTACAATCCCCCATCAGATTTCCCAGATTTCCCTTTATCTGAGATTTTTGAGATGCCATACATAAGCAACAAGGTTGTAGAACCTTATCTTTGAATTTGCTGTTTCAGACACAGTTCCTGGTTTTAATAATTATTAGCCTTATTACTTTGAATAAGACACTTATGTCCCTGATCTAGAGAGAAGCAAAATGTCACAGTGGTTAAATCCAAGCACTCCAATCACAAAAACGAGCTCAAATCCCTACTATACCTCTTATTAGCTGCAGATTACTTACCACCACTGTACCCCTGTTTCCTCATCTATAAAATATGAATACTCATAACACTAACATCATAGGTTTCTTAATAGGCTTATTGGCGCTGACCCATGTAAAATGTTTATTTAGTGATTGGAACATAAAAACTTCTTAATAATGACTTATAATCTCATATATTTTATCAATAATTATTTGTACATGTAATTTTAGTGCCTGATTAATATTGCATCATAAATATGTGCCATGACTCATTTAACAATTTCTAACAATGAGATAATTTTTCAGTTTTGCCAGTTTAATTTAACAATGCAATAAACATCTTTGTATATAAACTGTGGTCTCAAAATGAATTAATATTTGTTTTCAGACATATAATTATTGGGTCAATCAGCTTAAACTCATGGTCATACAAGGCTCAATTATTTTTAAAAATGTATGCCAATTTTACATTCCATCAACAATTCTTGAACATCTAAATGAATCTTCATCAGTATTAAGTATTTTTTAAGTTTTCGCTAATTATTAGGGGTATCAGTAGTTCTTTTTGGATAGCAAATAACTCAGCTCTCTGGAAACAGTTTAAGTTAAATAGTGTAAATTATTCAGGACTATACATGTGTTTTAGAGCTATGAGATGTCTTCTGGTAAAAATGAATAAAATAAAACAAAGTTTCCTTTTTAATTTTTTACTGAATATTTTATATCTCTATTGACCACATTAAATCATTTTCTACTCTTATTTAAATCTGTGGCATCATTTGCTTTTAGTAATCTATAAAAATCTGCCAAATTCCATTTTCTAATCTAATTTTGGGGCATTTCTTCACCAATTCCCCAGTAGTAGAAATTCTGCCTGAATTTCTACTATTCCTATCTTCTTTAGATTAAGGGAGAGGGATTTTTTGAAAATATAGCTACAGGGGTCATGTGTATATTGATTAAATGCTGAGATAATTTTAAAGACATTTTACTCCTTTCCAAACACACAAATTGGCCTAAATTAAACAGATTCCCCATAAAATATATATAATGTTATATAGTATTAAAGGTACATATAATAAACATTAAATAAAAATATGTAATGAGGGTAGGTACCAATGAAAACATTAAAACTCAGGCAAGGCCCAGTGTGGTGGCTCTAGCCTGTAATCCCAGCACTTTGGGAGGCCAAGGTGAGCAGATCGCTTGAGCTCATGAGTTCAAGATCAGTCTGAGCAACGTAGTGAAACCCTGTCTCTACAAAAAATAAAAAAATTTAGCTGGATGCAGTGGTGCATGCCTGTAGTCCCAGCTACTCAGGAGGCTGAGGTGGGAGGCTGGCTTGAGCCAGGAAGCTAGAGATTGCAGTGAGGCAAGATCCTGCCACTGCACTACAGCCTAGGTGATAGAGCCAAACACTGTCTCAAAGAAAAAAAAAATAATTCAGGCAAAGTAATTACCAAATATCATAATATATTATGTGTCTAAAAAATAAATTAAAAGCAAAGCATATTTTAAATTTTTTGTTAATTCATAGCATCCCTATAGAATAGTGTGATACTCAATATCATTAGTCACAAGGGAAATTCCTGTCATACCAACTAAAACAGAGTCCACAGGACAGGTGGGAAATCACCCAGGGAATAAAACTTTACTCCAAGAATGTAACTCTTTGCAAGCCTGGATCCAAAGCTGTCTGCTGTAACCTGAAGCCAGTTTAATCCAATGGCTGCTGAAACAGCCTGCTGTGATTCTAAGAGTAGTTTTACCCAACATTGTCACTTACCAACCAGAGCTTGCCAGCTCCCAAAAATCTTACTAGTGCCAATGAACTTTCTTTCAGAACACTATGTAACATTCCTACTTTTTATAAAACTTTGAATCTTGTCTTTGTTCTTCAGACATACTAAAGACCACACAGTCTGTGGTATGTCCCAAATTGCAATTCTTGTTCCCAAATAAAACATTTCAAATTTAGAAATTTTCCTTTATATTCAATTTGACTTTGACAACTGATAAACAAAATGTAGTATAACAATGCAATGGAATATTTGCCATAAAAAGAAATGAAGTACTGATATATACTACTACATGGATGAACCTGAAAACAGTTTGCTACAGAATGGGGAGTGACTGCTAATGGGTATAACGTTTCTTTCATGGGGTGATAAAATGTTCTGGAATTAGATAGTGGTAATGGTTGCAAAACTCTGTGAATATCCTAAAAACCATGTAAGTGTATACTTAAAATAGTATATTTTGGTGTCAGTGGAATAGTGAGGGAGAAGAAAAAGAAAAATCAGTTAGGCAGACAGCCACAGGCAAAAATAGAGTAGCCTGGGGAAAACTCAGAATGCCCAGGGACAGAGAGATAAGGAGGCAAAGTCTAGCATAGAAGCCTTTTGTTTTTTGTATGATTAACGGACTCCCAGGAAAAAGTTTCCTCCCCTTTTCAGGCATAATCACCGTGGCCTCCATGGGAACTTGTACAGGGAGGGGGGGTTACATAAAACAGACACACAGTTATACAAACAAGAGAAGCTGCACTTGGTGTGCCTGCAGCTGCATAGATAAGGAGAGTTATACAGACAGCTTTATAGGTAAGAGAAGTTACTCAAACAGCTACGGAAAAGAGAAGAGTTTCCCATAAAAGCCTTTGCATTCAACTGTAAAAGCGGCAACCCACTCGGGCTCCCTTCTTCGCTGCAGAGAACTTTCTTGTTTCACTTACTGCACTTTCATTCCAACCTCACATTTTCTGTCCCTGCTCCTTAATTTTCTTGGTTGTGAGACAATGAGCTCATATAACACCTCAGACACGAGACCATTGACCACTGACCTGTTTCAATAGGATATTTTGACATGGCAGAATAGGAGGCTTCTTACTCTACTCGACCCACAGACATACCCAATAAATATATATTCATAGATGACTTCCCTCTGACAGAAAATCAAAAACCAGTTGAGAAACTACTACCCACTGGATAACTGAGAAAATATCCACATCATAAATGATGACATTAAAAACACAAAATGTGGAATTAGGGACAGTAAAAATATAGTGTGTGTGTTTGAGATCAAAATTAAGGTGTTATTCGCTTAAAATAACCAGTTATAAGAGGTTTTATGTATCCCTCAGGGTCACTATAAAGCAAACCTATAATAGATAAACAAAAGAAAAATATATATATCGAACCATAAAGAAATAAAACAAGAGAAGTAAAAAAAAAAGGATCTTAACTAGAAAACAATAAAAAAAATAGAACTGGCAAACTTTTACCTGTCAATAATTACTTGAATGTAAGTGGATTAAATTATTTGATCAAAACGCATCTATTGACTGAATGGATTAAGAAAGTAATAAGAGCTACATATATTTTGCCTCCAAGAGACTCATTTTACCTTAAAAGAAACTCATAGACAGAAAAACATGAAAAAATGATATTCCGTACTTCCTTGGTCAGTGGGGGAAAAGTGCCCCACCAGCTCTGAAGAACAAGGAGGAGGTGAACCCCCATTCCTCTAGAGATCTAACCCTCAGTGTGGACCAGCCCTAAGGGAGGGAAAAGTACAGCCCACCAAAGCCCCGCCTTGTGTCAAGGGAAGCACAAGCATGGCACCAGACACTGATGTGGAGAGGGAATTGTCTATTCCCCACTGCCCCTCTCTTTAGTGCACTATTGCAAAATCAGCAGTGACTCTTCCCATTGGGGCCCAGAGAGTGTGAGCTAAAAGAGTGTGCTCCTCAGTCTTCTTGAGCAGCTCCAACCCCAATGAAGGCAAATGCACACTGAGGAAAGGCACGTTTTGTGCTTCTTCATTGCCTCTGCCCCATCCCTACTTATTGGAGCTTACTCTTAAGTAAGGAATGCAGCCTGAATTCTACAACCAAATGAAATTACCTCACTATAACAATTAACATCTGAGAAAGCTACAAAACTAACTGCAGCCAAGAAACCCATACAGAGGCTTGGCATCCTGAAAGCACCCCAAAACAAAGCCATTTAATCATATACAATATGCATCAGAGTAATACCTCCAAGGGGAAGAAAAAGAGTAAAAAATCAAGAAGCCCAATTAAAACAATAGCAAATTCAAGGAAGAAAGTAGAAGAGAAGAAGGAGAGGAAAAAGGAGAAGAAGGAGAAGGAAAGTGTCAGCTCCTCTGATGGGAAAGAATCAGCACAAGAACTCTGGCAAGGCAATGAAAGAAAAAAAAAACCAACCAAACAAACAAAAAAACACAAAATGTTTCATCGGCTCCAAAGGATCTCACTAACTACTCAGCAATAGATCCTATCCAGAATGAAATGTCTAAAATGACACATATAGAATCCACAATATGGATGAAAACAAATACAATGAGATCCAAGAGAAAGTTGAAATGTAACACAAAGAAGCCAGAAAAATGATCAAAGATTTGAAGCACCTAGCTGTATTAAAAAAAAATGAATAAACAGAACTGCTGGAATTAAGAAGTTCAAATTTTAAAAAATATTTCAAACTATCATTTGAAGTCTTAACAACAGACGAGACCAAGCAGAAGAAAAAAATATTGAGCTTGAAGACTGGTCCTTCAAATCAACCCGGTCAGACAAAAATAAAGAAAAAAAAGTTTAAGTAAAGAAGACTTCAATAAATATGGGATTAAGTGAAGTTACCAAATTATGACTTATTGGCATTCTAGAGAGAGAAAGGAAAGTAAGCAACTTGAAAGACATATTTGAGGATATAATTTACAGAAATTTCCCCAATCATTCTAGAGACATCAACATGTAGGTAGAAGAAACCCAGAGAACTCCTGTAAGATACTATACAAGACAGCCATCTTAAGACATACATTTATCAAACTACCCAAGATCAACATGAAAGAAAAAATCTTAAAGGAACCTAAAGAAAAGGGTCATATTACTTATAAAGGGAAACCCATCAGATGATCAGTGTGTTTCTGAGCAGAACCTTGACAATGCAGAAGAGACTGGGGGCTCATTTTTAGCATTCTTAAGTGAAAAAAATGCCAGCCAAGAATTTTATATTCTGCAAAACTAAGCCTAATAAATGAAGGAGAAAAATGTCTTTTCCAGACAAGCAAATGCTAAGAGAATTCATTACCATAGGACTGGCCCTACAAGAGATGCTTAGGGGAGTTCTGAATGTGGAAACAAAATGATGATATTTGCTATGAAAGCACATCCAAGCACATAGCCATGGACACTATAAAGCAACCACACCATCAAGACTACAGAGCAATTACCAACAACACTATGACAGGAACAAAACCTCATATATGAAAATTAACCCTTAATATAAATGGCCTAACCACTCCACTTAAAAGATATTGAGTGCAAGTTGGTTACAAAAACAAGATTCACCCTTCTGTTGTCTTCATGAGACCTGTCTCACATGTAATGACACATATAGGCTCAAAGTAAAGAGATGAAGAAATATCTATCACACCAATGAGAAACAAAAGAGAGCAGAGGTTGCTATTCTTTTATCAAATAGAATAGATTTAAAGCCAACAACAGTAAAAAAGGACAAAGAAGGGCATTCAATAATGTTAGAATGTTTGGTACAACAGGAAGATTTCATTGTCCTAAATATATACATAGCCAACATTGGCACATGCGGATTTATAAGCAAATACTTACAGACATCAGGAAAGAATTTGATAGCTAAACAATAATAGTGGAGAATTTCAACAACCAGCTGCCATCATTAGGGAGATCATGAAGACAGAAAACTACAAATTCTGGACTTAAATATGACACTTGACCAATTAGATCTAATAGACATCTACAGAATACTGCACCTAATAACCAAAGAATATACATCCTTCTCATCTGCACACAGAATATACTCTAAAATGAACCATATGCTTTGTCATAAAGCAAATCTCAATACACTCAAAAAAATTAAAATCATATCGACCATCTTCTCAGACTAAAGTGGAACTAAAAAAAAAAGTCAATACCAAGAGGAACTCTCAAAACCATACAAATACATGGAAACTTAAAATCTTGCTCATGAATGACTTTGGGTGAACAACAAAATTAAGGCAGAAAACAAAAAATTATTTGAGACAAGTGAAAATACAGACATAACATAGTAAAATCACTGAGAATGCAGCAAAGGCAGTTTTAAGAGGATAGTTTATAGCATTAAACACCTACATCAAGAGGATAGAAAGATTTCAAATTAACAACCTAATCTCCACCTAAAGAACTGGAAAAACAAAGAACTATGTAAGCTCAAAGCTAGCAGAAGAACAGAAATAACGAAAATCAGAGTAGGATCAAAATTTCATTTAGATGCAAAAAAACCATACAAAGGAACAATTACACAAACAGTTGGCTCTATAAAAGAATTTTTAAAAAGGTTAACACACTACTAAAATTAATGAAGAAGAAGAGATGATCCAAATAAGCACAATCAGAAATAACAAAGATGATATCACAACTAATCCCACAGAAATGAAAAACATCCTCAGAGACTACTATAAACATCTCTTTGCACACAGACTAGAAAAACTGGAGGAAATGGCTACATTCCTAAAAACACACAACCTTCCAAAGCTGAACCAGGAAGACACAGAAATCCTGAACAGACCAATAATAAGTAAGGAAATTGAATCAGTAATAAAAAACCTACCAACCAACAAAAACTCAGCATCAGATGGATTCACATCAAATTCTACTAGACCTTCAAAAAAGTGGTGATATAAATCCTGCTGAAACTACTGAAAATTGAAGAAGAGGGACTGCTCCCTAACTCAGTCTACAAAATGAGTATCATTCTGATACCAAATTCTGGCAGACACAACCAAAAAAGAAAATGACAGACCAATACTCCTGATGAATATGGATGCAAAAATCCTCAACAAAATAATAGCAAGCCAAATTCAGCAGCATGTAAAATAGTTAATTCACAATGATCAAATGGGCTTTATTCCTGGGATGCAAGGAGGGTTCAACATACACAAATCAGTAAATGTGATTCACCACATAAACAGAATTAAAAATAAAAAATATGATCATCTCAATAGACATATAAAAAAGTAATAAAATCTAACATTCTGTCATGATAAAAATCCTCAAGAAACTAGCCATCAAAGGAACATATCTCAAAATAGTAAGACCCATCTATGACAAACTCATAGCCAACAACATAATGAATGGGCAAAACCTGGAAACTTCCTCCCTAAAAATTAGACCAAGATAAGGATGTCCACTATTCAACATAGTTGAAGCCCTAGCCAGAGCAATGAGGAAGAAGAAGAAAATAAAATAATCAAAATAGGAAAATAGGAAGTCAAATTATCTCTCTTCACTTACATTATGATTCTACACCTAGAGAAGTCTAAAGATTCTGCCAAAAGACTCCTAGATAAGTGACTTAAGCAAAGCCTCAGGATACAAAATTCAGTAGCATTTCTATACACGAATCACATTCAGCTGAAACCAAATCAAGAATAAAATACCATTTACAATAGACACACACACACACACACAAACTGAGAATACATCTAAACAAGGAGAAGTAAGACCTCTACAAGAAAAACTACAAAACACTTTTGAATAAAGTCAGAGACAACACAAACAAATAGAATAGTATTATGTGCTCATGGGTTGGAAGAATAAATATCATTAAAAAGTCCATATTGCCCAAAGAAATCTGTAGATTCAATGCTATTCCTATCAAATTACCAACATTATTTTTCACAGAATTAGAAACAACTATTCTAAAATCCATAAGGAACAAAAAAGACCCTGAATACCCAAAGCAATACTAAGCAAAAAGAACGCAGTCAGAGGCATCACATTACCTGACTTCAAACTGTGCTACAAGGCTACAGTAAACAAAACAGCAGAATGATTCCAGTACAAAAAAAGACACAAAGAACAATGAAACAGCACAGAGAACCCAGAAATAAAGCCACACACCTACCACAAACTGATCTTCCACAAAGTCAACAAAAATAAATGAGGAAAGGATATCCTATTCTGGAAATGGGAATAAGAAAATGAGCTAATTATATGCACAACAATGAAACTGGATCTCTACCTCTCACCATATTGCACCACATGCAAAAATTAACTCAAGATTAAGCGTAATGGCTCATGTCTGTAATTCCAACGCTTTGAGGGGCTGAGGCAGGAGGATCACTTAAGCCCAAGAATTTGAGACCAGGCTGGACAACATAATGAGACCCCATCTCTATCAAAAGTTAGAAAAAATCGCTGGGCATGGTGGTATGTGCCTGTTGTCATAGCTACTTCAGAAGCTGAGGCATGAAACATGCTTCAGCCAAGCAATTCAACATTGTTGTGAGATATAATTACACCACTGCTCTCCAGCCTGGGTGACAGGACAATACTCTGGAAAAAAAAAAAAAAAACTAACTCAAGACAGATTACAGACTTAAATATAAGACCTCAAACTATAAAACTCCTAGAAGAAAACCTAGTAAATACTCTTGTAGACACTGGCCTTGGCAAATATTTTATGATGAAGACCCCCAAAGCAAATGAAACAAAATCAAAATAGAGAAATAAGAATTAACTAAATGAAAGAGCTTCTGCACAGCAAAAGAAACTATCAACAGAATAAACAGGCAACCAACAAAATGAGAGAAAATATTTGCAAAATATGCATTTGACAAAGGACTAATATCTAGGAACTATAAGAAACTAAAATCAATGAGATAAGAACAAATAAGTGCAAGAAAAAGTGGCAAAGGGAATGAATAGACACTTCTCAAAAGAAGACACAGAAGCAGGCAACAAACATATAAAAAAATTCTCAACATCACTAGTCACCAGAGAGATTTAAGTTAAACCACAATGAGATACCATCTCACACCAGTCATAATGGTTTTTATAAAAAGTCAAAAAAAAAAAAGGGTTGTTGTCAAGGTTGTGGAGAAATGGGAACGTTTATACATTGTTGGTGGGAATAAAAATTAGTTCAGCCACTGTGGAATGGAGTTTGAAGATTTCTCAAATAACTACAAACAGAAATATCAGTCAACCCAGCAATCCCAGTGCTGAGTATACACTCAAAGGAAAATAAATTATTCTACCAAAAAGACATATGCACTCATATATGTTCATCACAGCACCATTCACAATAGCAAAAACATTAAATCAACCTAAGTGCCAATCAATGGTCAACAGAATAAAGGAAATGTGGTACATACACATCATAGAATACTACATAGTTATAAAAATGAATGAAATCTTATGCTTTGCAACAACTGAATGCAGCTAGAGGCATTATCTAAAATGAATTAATGCAGAAACATAAAACCAAATATTGCATGTTCTCACTTATAAGTGGGAGCTATACATTGGGTATACATGAACATAAATATGGCAACAATAGACACTAGGGTTTCCACAAAGGGAGAAGGGGGAAGGTAAACAAAAGTTGAAAAACTACCTAGTGGATACTATGTTCTCTACTTGGGTGACAGGGCCATTGGTAACCAAAACATCTGCATCATGCAATATATCCACATAACAAACCCACACATGTACCTTCTGGATCTAAAATAAAAATAAAATAAAATATTTTTTAAAAGATATTCCAGGCACATGGAAAGAAAAAGCAAGGGTAGCTACATCTATTATTTCAGATAAAACAGACTTTATGTCAAAAACTGATAACAGAAACAAAGAAGGTTATTATATAGTGATAAAGCAATTAACTCATCAAGGGGATATAAGAATTATACAGAAACATACACCCCAAATTGGGAGCTCCTAAATATATAAAACAAGTATTAAGAGATCTGAAAAAAGATATAGATTGCAACACAGTAATAGTAGGGGGTTTCAGTTCCCAACTTAAAACAATAGATTATCCAGTCAGAAAATCAATAAGGAAACACTGGATTTCAACTATAGATCAAATGTATCTAATAGATATACACAGAGTTTTCCACCCAACAGCAGCAGAATACACGTTATTTTCAAGTATACACCTATCATTCTCCAAGTTAGTTCATATATTAGGCACAAAACAAGTCTTAACAAATTTAGGAAGATTAAATCATGTTATGTATCTTTTACAACCATGATGCTTTGAGACTAGAATTCAATAACAGGATGAATCATGGGAAATTAACAAACATGTGGACATTAAACAATGTGCTCTAGAACAAGTATTGGGCCAAAGAAGAAATTATAGGCAAAAATTAAAAATATCTTTAGCACTTAAAAATAGAACACAACATATCAAAATTTATGGGGTACAGCAAAAACAGTTCTAAGAAGGAAACTTACAGCAATTCTTTTTTTTATTCCTAAAGAAAATAAAAAACAATCCCATGTGCAATGCTGCATGCCTGTACTCTCTCCTACTCAGAGGGAGGATCAATTGAGCCTGAGTTCAAACCCAGTGTGGGCTATGTTGTAAGACTTTGCCTCTAAAAATAATACTATCTTAAAAAGAAGAAGAAACGAAATATCTCAAACAACCCAGTGTTACACCTCAAGGAATTAGGGGAATAAAAAAAGAACGAACTAAGCCCAAAGTTAGCACAAGGAAAGAAATAACAAAGACCAGAGCAAAAATAAATAAAATAGAGACATTAAAACACTTAAAGATAATAATGAATCTATGAGTTTGTTTTTTGAAAAGCTAAACAAAATTGACAAACCTTTAGCTACACAAACTAAGAGAGGCCTCAATAAAATCAGAAATGAAATAGGAGACATTACAACTGATAACATAGAAATACAAATAATCATAAGATTACTATAAACAACTATACATCAACAAATTAAATAACCTGATAGAAATGGGTAAATTCCTAGAAACATAACCTAGCAAGACTAAAACACAATAAAATAGAAAATTTGAACAGACCAATAATGAGGAAGGAGATTACATAATCAATTAAGTCTCCCATCAAAGAAAACCCAAAGACCTCATACCTTTATGGCTCAATTCTACCAAACATTTAAAGAATAACTAATACCAATCCTATTCAAACCTTTGCAAAACCTGAAGTGGAGGAAGCACTTCCAAACTCAATTTACAAGGCCAGAATTATCCCAATGCCAAAGCCAAAGAAAAACACTATAAGAAAAGAAAACTACAGACTACTATTCCTAATAAACACAAATAAAAATATTGTCAACAAAATACAGGCAAAATATATTCAAAAGTACATTAAAAAGATCATTTGCCATAATCAAGTGGGATTTATCCCTGGGATGCAAGGATGATTCAACGTATACAAATCAATAGATGCAATATAATTTAATAACAGAATGAAGGACAAAAACATATCAATATCTCAATCAACACACACAAAAAGCATTTGACTAAATTTAACATCTTTTCATGATTAAAAAAACTAACAGTAAATTAGGTATAAAAGGAATGTTTCTCAACATGATAAAGGCTATATACAATAAGCCCACAGCTAAGATCATAATCAATGGTGAAAAGTTGAAGGCTTTTCCTCTAAAATCAAAAACAGGACAAAGATGCCTCTTCTCACCACTATGTTTAGCATAGTACTAAAAGTTCCAGCCAGAACAATTAAGCAAGAAAAACAAAGAAAGTCATGCAAATAGAAAAGGAAGAAGTGAAATGTTCTGTTTGCTAACGATATGATCTCATATAGAGCAAATTCTAAAGACTCCTACCAAAATCTCTTAGAACAGCTAAAGAAATTCAGTGAAGTTGCAGGAAACAAATTCAGCTTACAAAAACCAGTTGCGTTTCTATACACTAACAATGAACTATCTTTTCAAAAAATAAGAAAATAATCCAATTTACAATAGCACCAAATATAAAATAAAATACTTAGTAATAAATTTAACCAAGAATGTGAAAGATCTATATACTGAAAATGGTAAAACATTGATGAAAGAAATTGAAGATGACACAAATAAACTGAAAGTTTTTCTGTGTTAATGGGTTGAAAGAATATTTTTAAAATATCTGTACTACCCAAAGCCATTTATAGACTCTACGCAATCTCAATCAAAGTCTCACAGTCATTCTTCACAGAAATAGAGAAGTTATAAAATTCATATGAAACCACAAAAGGCCACAAATTGCCAAAGCCATCTTGAGCAAAAAGAACAAAGATAGAGGCATCACACCACCAGATTCCAAAATACTTTACAAAGCTATAGTCATCAAAACAGCATGGTGCTGGCATAAAACAGATACATCATCCAATGAACTAGGATAGAGAGTTCAGAAATAAACACCCACAATTACAGTCTATTAATTTTTGAAAAAAGTGCCAGTAACACACAATGGGAAAAGAACAGTCTCTTCAATAAATGGTGTTGGGAAGATTGGATATCCATATGCAGAAGAATAAAAGGGAACTATTTTCTTATTCCTTATACAGGAATCAACTCAAAATGGGCTAAAGACTTAAAACATATGAGCTGAAACTGTAAAACTACTAGAGGAGAACATAAACATAGTGGTAAAGCTCCATGGCATAAGTCTGGAGCTATGTGAAATCACTGTAATGGACAAAAACAGACAAATGTCACTGCATTGATCTGAAAGCTTTCTACACATCAAAGGAAACTATTAACAGATTGAAAAGACAACCCACAACCTGGGAGAAAATATTTGCAAATCATAGATTGGATTAGAGGCCAATATTTAAAATACACAAGGAACTCATAAACTCAATAACAAAAACAAAAAACAAATAACCCTAATTAAAAATGGACAAATGATCTAAATAGAAATTTCTCAAAAGAATACATACAAATGGACTACGGATATAGGAAAAAGTGCTGAACCTCTCCAATCATCAGAGAAATGCAAATTAAATCCGCAATAAAATATCATCTCACACATTTTAGATTATCTATTATCAAAAAGACAACAAATAACAAGTGTGGGGAGGGTATAGAAAAAAGAGAACCCTTGTACAACATCAGTGGCATTGTAAATTAGTACAGCCACTTTGGAAAAACACTATGAAGGCTCTTCAAAAAACTAAAAATACAATCACTAATGATCCACAGATTACCAAAATGCCAGGGGTTCAGTGTAGGTCCTGCAGCTTACCACACAGAAAGCCAAAGATTAGGACAATGAGTAGTGCCAGGAAGAAGGATTTAATAGGGTGCTGCAACCAAGGAGGTGGGATATCAGTCTCAAATCAATTTCCCTGACCAACTACAACTAGAGGGTTATATAGCAGGGAAGACATGTAACAATATGTAAGAAAACAGGTACTAGAGAGGGGCAAGAAAATAATCATGATGAATAACGAAGCCTGCATTGCATTGTCTGGATGTGGTGATGGATGAGTTTCAGTTCTTTGATACTTTTGTTTAGAGGCCTGATGGTCAGTTCCTGGGGAAGGAATGCAGAAAAAATGAATGTAAGTTTCAAACTTTAAGACCAGAAAGGTCAATTTTTACATTTATCCAAAAAATTGCCTATGGGACTATTCGGTGGGTTTCACAGCTCTGCCACTACTGGGTATACATCCAAAGAAATGAAATCAGTGCGTTGAAGAGATAGCTACCCTCCCATATTGATTGCAGCATTAGTCACAAGAGCCACAATATGGAAACAACTGTAGTGCCTATCTGTGGGTGAATGTATACAAATATTTGGTGTGTATACATAATAGAGTACGATTTAGCCTTTAAAAACATGAAATTGGGGGTGGAGCCAAGACGGCCGAATAGGAACAGCTCCAGTCTACAGCTCCCAGTGTGAGCGATGCAGAAGATGGTGATTTCTGCATTTCCAACTGAGGTACTGGGTTCATTTCACTGGGGAGTGTCAGACAGTGGGTGTAGGACAGTGGGTGCAGCCCATCAAGCATGAGCCAAAGCAGGGTGAGGCATTGCCTCACCCAGGAAGCGCAAGAGGTCAGGGAATTCCCTTTCCTAGTCAAAGGAAGGGCTGACAGATGGCACCTGGAAAATCAGGTCACTCCCACCCAAATACTGCGCTTTTCCAATGGTCTTAGCAAATGGCACCCCAGGAGATTATAATCTGCGACTGGTTCAGAGGGTCCTACACCCACGGAACCTTGCTTATTGCTAGCACAGCAGTCTGAGATCAAACTGCAAGCCAGAAGCGAGCCTGGGGGAGGGGCACCCGCCATTGCCGAGGCTTCAGTGGGTAAACAAAGTGGCCAGGAAGCTCGAACTGGGTGGAGTCCACCACAGCTCAAGGAGGACTGCCTGCCACTGTAGACTCCACCTCTGGGGGCAGGGCATAGCCAAACAAAAGGCAGCAGAAACCTTTGCAGACTTAAATGTCCATGTCTGACAGCTTTGAAGAGAGTAGTGGTTCTCCCAGGACACAACTTGAGATCTGAGAATGGATAGACTGCCTCCTCAAGTGGGTCCCTGACCCCCGAGTAGCCTAACTGGGAGGCATCCCCCTGTAGGGGAAGACAGACACCTCACATGGCCGGGTACTCCTCTCAGACAAAACTTCCAGAGGAACGATCAGGCAGCAACATTTGCTGCTCACCAATATCCGCCGTTCTGCAGCCTACGCTGCTGATACCCAGGCAAACAGGGTCTGGGGTGTACCTCCAGCAAACTCCAACAGACCTGCAGCTGAGGGTCCTGGCTGTTAGAAGGAAAACTAACAAACAGAAAGGACATCCACACCAAAATCCCATCTGTACGTCACCATCATCATAGACCAAAGGTAGATAATACCAAAAGATGAGGAAAAAAAAGAGCAGAAAAACTGAAAACTGAAAAAATCAGAGAGCCTTTCCTCCTCCAAAGGAACACAACTCTTCACCAGCAATGGACAAAGCTGGATGGAGAATGACTTTGACGAGTAGAGAGTAGAAGGCTTCAGACAATCAAACTACTCTGAGCTAAAGGAAGAAGTTCAAACCCATGGCAAAGAAGTTAAAAACCTTGAAAAAAAATTAGACAAATGGCTAACTAGAATAACCAATGCAGAGAAGTCCTTAAAGGACCTGATGGAGCTGAAAACCACAACATCAGTACTACATGACAAATGCACAAGCCTCAGCAGCTGATTTGATCAACTGGGAGTAAGGGTATCAGTGATGGAAGATCAAATGAATGAAATGAAGCAAGAAGAGAAGTTTAGAGAAAAAAGAATAAAAAGAAATGA
The DNA here is from genome assembly GCF_009828535.3 of Hylobates moloch. Lineage (NCBI taxonomy): Eukaryota > Metazoa > Chordata > Mammalia > Primates > Hylobatidae > Hylobates > Hylobates moloch. The sequence goes on along the minus strand of NW_026652290.1, from coordinate 34,748,685 downwards.
ACAAAGCCTCCAAGAAATATGGGACTATGTGAAAAGACCAAATCTACATCGGATTGGCATACCTGAAAGTGACGGAGAGAATGGAACCAAGTTGGAAAACACTCTGCAGGATATTATCTAGGAGAACTTCCCCAGTCTAGCAAGGCAGGCCAACATTCAAATTCAGGAAATACAGAGAACGCCACAAAGATACTCCTCAAGAAGAGCAACTGCAAGATACATAACTGTCAGATTCACCAAAGTTGAAATGAAAGAAAAAATGTTAAGGGCAGCCAGAGAGAAAGGTCGGGTTACCCACAAAGGGAAGCCCATCAGACTAACAGCTGATCTCCCGGCAGAAACTCTACAAGCCAGAAGAGAGTGGGGGCCAATATTCAACATTCTCAAAGAAAAGAATTTTCAACTCAGAATTTCATATCCAGCCAAACTAAGCTTCATAAGTGAAGGAGAAATAAAATCCTTTACAGACAAGCAAATGCTGAGAAATTTTGTCACCACCAGGCCTGCCCTAAAAGAGCTCCTGAAGGAAGCACTAAACATGGAAAAGAACAACCAGTACCAGCCACTGCAAAAACATGCCAAATTGTAAAGACCACCAAGGCTAGGAAGAAACTGCATCAACTAACGAGCAAAATAACCAGCTAACATCATAATCACAGGATCAAATTCACACATAACAATATAAACGTTAAATGTAAATGGGCTAAATGCTCTAATTAAAAGACACAGACTAGCAAATTGGATAAAGAGTCAAGATCCATCAGTGTGCTGTATTCAGGAAACCCATCTCACAAGCAGAGACACACATAGGCTCAAAATAAAGGGATGGAGGAATATCTACCAAGCAAATGGAAAACAAAAAAAGGCAGGGGTTGCAATCCTAGTCTCGGATAAAACAGACTTTAAACCAACAAAGATCAAAAGAGACAAAGAAGGCCATTACATAATGGTAAAGGTATCAATTCAACAAGAAGAGCTAACTATCCTAATTATATATGCACCCAATACAGGAGCACCCAGATTCATAAAGCAAGTCGTTAGAGACCTACAAAGAGACTTACACTCCCACACAATAATAATGGGAGACTTTAACACCCCACTGTCAACATTAGACAGATCAATGAGAGAGAAAACTAACAAGGATATCCAGGAATTGAACTCAGCTCTACACCAAGCAGACCTAATAGACATCTACAGAACTCTCCACCCCAAACCAACAGAATATACATTCTTCTCAGCACCACACCACACTTATTCCAAAATTGACCACATAGTTGGAAGTAAAGCACTCCTCAGCAAATGTAAAAGAACAGAAATTATAACAAACTGTCTCTCAGACCACAGTGCAATCAAACTAGAACTCAGGATTAAGAAACTCACTCAAAACTGCTCAACTACACGGAAACTGAACAACCTGCTCCTGAATGACTGCTGGGTACATAAAGAAATAATTGAACAATGAGATCTCATGGACAAAGGAAGGGGAACATCACACTCCGGGGACTGTTGCGGGGTGGGGGGAGTGGGGAGGGACAGCATTAGGAGATATACCTAATGCTAAATGACGAGTTAATGGGTGCAGCAAACCAGCATGGCACATGGATACATATGTAACAAACCTGCACATTGTGCACATGTACCCTAAAACCTAAAGTATAATAAAAAAAAAAGAAATGAAGGCAGAAATAAAGATGTTCTTTGAAACCAATGAGAACAAAGACACAACATACCAAAATCTCTGGGACACATTCAAAGCAGTGTGTAGAGGGAAATTTATAGCACTAAATACCCACAAGAGAAAGTAGGAAAGATCTAAAATTGACACCCTAACATCACAATTAAAAGAACTAGTGAAGAAAGAGCAAACACATTCAAAAGCTGGCAGAAGGAAAGAAATAACTAAGATCAGAGCGGAACTGAAGGAAATAGAGACACATAAAAACCTTCAAAAAATCAATGAATCCAGGAGCTGGTTTTTTGAAAGATCAGTAAAAATTGATAGACTGCTAGCAAGACTAATAAAGAAGAAAAGAGAGAAGAATCAAACAGATGCAATAAAAAATGATAAAGGGGTTATCACCACCGATCCCACAGAAATACAAACTACCAGCAGAGAATACTATAAACACCTCTACACAAATAAACTAGAAATTCTAGAAGAAATGGATAAATTCCTCAACACATACACCCTCTCAAGACTAAACCAGGAAGAAGTTGAACCTCTGAATAGACCAGTGACAGGCTCTGAAATTGAGGAAATAATTAATAGCTTACCAACCAAAAAAAGTCCAGGACCAGATGGATTCACAGCCAAATTCTACCAGAGGTACAAGGAGGAGATGGTACCATTCCTTCTGAAACTATTCCAATCCAGAGAAAAAGAGGGAATCCTCCCTAACTCATTTTATGAGGCCTGCATCATCCTGATACCAAAGCCTGGCAGAGATACAACAAAAAAAAGAGAATTTTAGACCAATATGCCTGATGAACATCGATACAAAAATCCTCAATAAAATACTGGCAAACCAAATCCAGCAGCATATCAAAAAGCTTACCCACCATGATCAAGTGGGCTTCATCCTTGGGATGCAAGCCTGGTTCAACATACACAAATCAATAAATGTAATCCAGCATATAAACAGAACCAAAGACAAAAACCATATGATTATCTCAATAGATGCAGAAAGGCCTTTGACAAAATTCAACAACACTTCATGCTAAAAACCCTCAATATGGGAACATATCTCAAAATAATAAGAGCTATTTATGACAAACCCACAGCCAATATCATCCTGAATGGGCAAAAACTGGAAGCATTCCCTTTGAAAACTGGCACAAGACAGGGATGCCCTCTCTCACCCCTCCTATTCAACATAGTGTTGGAAGTTCTGGCCAGGGCAATCAGGCAGGAGAAGGAAATAAAGGGTATTCGATTAGGAAAAGAGGAAGTCAAATTGTCCCTGTTTGCAGATGACATGATTGTATATCTAGAAAACCCAATCATCTCAGCCCCAAATCTCCTTAAGCTGATAGGCAACTTCAGCAAAGTCTCAGGATACAAAATCAATGTACAAAAATCACAAGCATTCTTATACACCAATAACAGACAAACAGACAGCAAAATCATGAGTGAACTCCCATTCATAATTGCTTCAAAGAGAATAAAATACCTAGGAATCCAACTTAAAAAGGATGTGAAGGACCTCTTCAAGGAAAACTACAAACCACTGCTCAATGAGATAAAAGAGGATACAAACAAATGGAAGAACATTCCATGCTCATGGGTAGGAAGAATCAATATGGTGAAAATGGCCATACTGCCAAGGTAATTTATGGATTCAATGCCATCCCCATCAAGCTACAAATGACTTTCTTCACAGAATTGGTAAAAACTACTTTAAAGTTCATATGGAACCAAAAAAGAGCCCGCATCGCCAAGTCAATCCTAAGCCAAAAGAACAAAGCTGGAGGCATCACGCTACCTGACTTCAAACTACACTACAAGCCTACAGTAACCAAAACAGCATGCTACTGCTACCAAAACAGAGATATAGACCAATGGAACAGAACAGATACCTGAGAAATAATGCCGCATGTCCACAACTACCTGATCTTTGACAAACCTGACAAAAACAAGAAATGGAGAAAGGATTCCCTATTTAATAAATGGTGCTGGGAAAACTGGCTGGCCATATGTAGAAAGCTGAAACTGGATCCCTTCCTTACACCTTGTACAAAAATTAATTCAAGATGGATTAAAGACTTAAATGTTAGACCTAAAACCATAAAAACCCTAGAAGAAAACCTAGGCAATACCATTCAGGACATAGGCATGGGCAAGGAGTTCATGTCTAAAACACCAAAAGCAATGGCAACAAAAGCCAAAATTGACAAATGGGATCTAATTAAACTAAAGAGCTTCTGCACAGCAAAAGAAACTACCATCAGAGTGAACAGGCAACCTACAAAATGGGAGAAAATTTTTGCAATCTACTCATCTGACAAAGGGCTAATATCCAGAATCTACAATGAACTCAAACAAATTTACAAGACAAAAACAAACAACCCCATCAACAAGTGGGCAAAGGATATGAACAGGCACTTCTCAGAAGAAGACATTTGTGCAGCCAAAAGACACATGAAATGCTCATCATCACTGGCCGTCAGAGAAATGCAAATCAAAACCACAATGAGATACCATCTCACACCAGTTAGAATGGCGATCATTTAAAAGTCAGGAAACAACAGGTGCTGGAAAGGATGTGGAGAAACAGAAACACTTTTATACTGTTGGTGGGACTGTAAACTAGTTCAACCATTGTGGAAGTCAGTGTGGCGATTCCTCAGGGATCTAGAACTAGAAATACCATTTGACCTAGCAATCCCATTACTGGATATATACCCAAAGGATTATACATCATGCTGCTATAAAGACACATGTACACATATGTTTATTGTGGCACTATTCACAATAGCAAAGACTTGGAACCAACCCAAATGTCCATCAATGATAGAATGGATTAAGAAAATGTGGCACATATACACCATGGAATACTATGCAGCCATAAAAAATGATGACTTCATGTCGTTTGTAGGGACATGGATGAAGCTGGAAACCATCATTCTCAGCAAACTATCACAAGGACAAAAAACTAAACACTGCATGTTCTCACTCATAGGTGGGAACTGAACAACGAGAACACATGGACACAGGAAGGGGAACATCACACACCAGGGCCTGTTGTGGGGTGGGGGGATGGGGAGGGATAGCATTAGGAGATATACCTAATGTTAAATGAGGAGTTAATGGGTGCAGCACACCAACATGACACATGTATACATATGTAACTAACCCGCACTTTGTGCACACGGACCCTAAAACTTAAAGTATAATAAAAAAAAAAGAAAAATATTAACTATACCTAGAAAATATGTAAAATAAATAAATAAATAAATAAAAACATGAAATTGTGCCATTTTCAACAACATGGATAAGCCTCGGAGACATAATGTTGAGTGAAATAAGTCAGGCACAGAAGGACAAATACTGCATGATATCACTTATAGGTGGAACCAAAAAGTCAAACTCAAGAGAAGAGCAGAGTAAAATGGTGGTTACCAGGGCCTGGGGGGAGGGGAGGTAAGTGAGGAAAAGGGAGGCTGTGGTTAAAAGATACAAAGTTTCAGTTAGACAGGAGGAATAACTTCTGGTGTTCTATTGCATAGCATGAATACTATACTGAATAAAAATGTACTCTATATTTCAAGATAGCTAAAAGAGAGGATTTTAAATGTTCTCACCACAGAGAAATAATAAATATTGGAGGTGATGGATATGTTTGTTAGCCTAATTTGATCATTCCACAGAGTACACATATAATGAAACATTACATTGCACCCTAAATATATACATAATTATTAACTGTCAAAGTAAAATTTCAAAAAACAGATAAATTTTATAATGTGTTATAGTTCAATAAACTGATATTTGGCAAAACACACACACACACACACACACACACACGAAAAGTCACAAACCATCAGTGTACATACAACCTAGTGAATTTTCACAGTGAATACACCCATATAACCCGCACCTAGATCTGGAGCTAGAGTTTTCTAGTGTGCCAGAGGCAGCCTTCCTACTAGTTCTAGTCAATACTTCCACCCTCTACTGGCATCATAAATTAGTTTTTCCTAATTTGACCTTCATATAAATAGAATTATAAAGAATATCCTTTATGTCTGCCTTAACCTATTGTTGCTCAACATTATATATTTGAGTATTTCAGACTGCAGCATGGTTCATTCATTCTCATTGCTTTGTATTATTCCATTTTATAAATACACCAAACATCATGCATTCTACTCTTCATGCATATTTAGGTTGTTCCCAGGTTGGGGCTATTGCAAATAGTGCTGTTACGAATGTCAAAATAAGTATATGTGGTATTTTTGATGAACATGTGTATGTATTTCTCTGGGCTACATTCCTGGGAGTGGAATTACTATGACCAAAGTTACACATATGCTCAGGTTTGGCAAATGCTGACTATTTTCTAAATTGGTTGAATTCAGAAATTTACATTCTGGCAGGAGTGCATGAAAATTTCCATTGTTGCACAACCTTGCACGTGTTTTGTTGTGTTTATCTTTTCAATTTTTATAATCTCTTTGGGTGTATAGTAGTTCTCATTGTAGTTTAAATTTGTATTTACTGCTAAAAACAAACCTGAGAATGTTTTATGTAACCATTTCCCTATAAATTGCAAAATCAGCTCATCAATACACAAAGACACACACACACACACACACACAGTAAATCTGATCAGAATTGCATTATATCAGTTTTGATAAATTGACATCTTGTCAGTACTTACTCTTCTAATTTATGAATAGGACATATCCCTCTGTTTAGGCCTCTTTAATTCCTCTTAATAATGACTTGTAAATATTAATATTAGTCTCGTTTCTTTTATTAGTTCTTTACTAGGTGTTTAAAATGCATTTAGTGACAACATTCCTTTCTGAGAGAACACGTATTAGTCAGAATCTCTGACTAATGAGAAGGCATACTTAAATTAGGATAAATAGGTTTGGGTTTTTTCTTACAAGATTTTTTTACAATGGTGTGAGTATGTATAGAGGAACTTCAAACATAGTACAGTAACTAACAGCTGTTACTTTTGTCAAAAGATAACATCACAGAGTGATTCCAAGTATCTGAGAAGACAAATGTGCCATAACTCAGGGGCAAAGATCTTTGGTCCCGGGACACAAAACTGACTTCTTTGTGAGGCACATCACCAACACACCTCTTCCCACACAGCCCTGCTGATGGATATTTTTTCCTGAATCTCATCTTATTTCTCTTGTTGTCTCTCACGCTGAGTCTTGGTTACAGAATGTTGTCTTCTTTTCTTGTTTCAGCTCAGAATGTATTTTCAATTTTCCCTTTAAACTTTATCCCAACAATGCATATTTGGTCTCCTCTTCCTTGAAGTTCTGTTCTAATTTCCGACATTTCTGCCCAGAAACATCATCACTGCCTTCTTCTGGCTTTCAGTAGCTAAATACCAATGGTTAGTTGCATGGTAAGGCTGGTCAAAATTATCAATGGTGTAATAGCACACATACTGCAAAAGTAAGCATGGATGATTTTATTTAGTTCTCATAGCAATGCTATGCATTAGGAAGGATTTTTTTCTTTGTACAGAAACTGAACCTAAGAGTTTATTTTGTTGGCCATGAATACACAATTATAAGAAGCAGAGCCAAATTTTGAACTCAAATAACCCTGATTTCAGAACTTAATTTCTTGCTCATACACTATTGATTCAAAGAATTTACAGATTTCCGTAAAATGTTGCACTCCACCTCAAGGCAGCAAGAGTGATGAAATAGCAGCAGAAGGAATCTAATACCAGCAGGTTTAAGGACTAAAGGTACTTATGGTAAATTTATCACTTATTTCTAAATATCTTAAATTCAGCCTTCTCTTAAGTGTATGTGAATTTAAAACTAACTGAAGTTTCTTTATTCCTGCTGCTCATATCTCACATGCAAAAACAAAGCTAGGTAGTTTCACCAACAACAGATGAATTCTCTAACCTCTTCCAGTGCTAGCGTGCTATAATCAAAGATATAGGCTTACAGAGATTTTCTAAGCTTGAAATTCCTAACACATTTCAATTACTACTATCTTGTATTTTTGCCATGGGCTCCTTGTTAGTTCCCTGTCTCCGTTCTTATTTGCATCTAATCTCCTTTTTATACTACAGTTAATGTATTCTTTTTAGAGTGACATCTCATGAAGCCAGCATTCTATTTAAAACTCTTCCACCGGGAGTATAATTCAAGATCTTTAACAATAGATACCAGCTGAAACCAATCCATCAGACTGGCTGTGCCACTCAGCTCTCCACTCAGAGTTGACTGACAACCCCAGCTGCCACACCTTTGGATGCAATTCAGAAGGCAGCCACATGTCCTTGAGCTGATCCCAGTCAATGAATGGGCTCAGCAGAGGTCCAAGGGCCGGGGCACTTCTGCTTCATGTAAAACTCCTCTAATGGGCACCTTTGCTCAGGGACCTTTCATTGGCCTAGGCAAGACTTTCTCCCTACTGTGCAATGGTCTGAGGCTCCTTCTAACCAATCCTTCCTTCCCTGACTCTTTTCACAAGTGTCAACCTTACATTACAGTCTGAAAGGTCTCACTGACAACTGTTCTCTCCTCCTTTATCCTTTATGGGCACATCTCCCCATAATTCTCTTATACATCTAATGATGCCTTTACATCTACATCTTGAAGGACCCAATCTGGTATAATGATGAACATATTGGAACTGAGTTATTGTGTTCCTTTGTGTACCAGACCATAAGTTTTGAGTTACTTTATCATGTGGAATCTGGGAATCTTTGGGGAGGAGGGTGGGGCATACAAAGGAACTTGGGAACTTGGATGGTATTTATGAAAGAAATGGTACAGAGATTTTTTTTTTTTTTTTTTTTTTTTGAGACGGAGTCTCGCTCTGTCGCCCAGGCTGGAGTGCAGTGGCGCAATCTCGGCTCACTGCAAGCTCCGCCTCCCGGGTTCACGCCATTCTCCTGCCTCAGCCTCTCCGAGTAGCTGGGACTACAGGCGCCCGCCACCACGCCCGGCTAATTTTTTGTATTTTTAGTAGAGACGGGGTTTCACCGTGGTCTCGATCTCCTAACCTCGTGATCCGCCCGCCTCGGCCTCCCAAAGTGCTGGGATTACAAGCATAAGCCACCGCGCCCGGCCGATATTTTAACATTTTAACACAAGGAAAGCCAAAGCCGTGTACACCAACGAAATATCATCACTCCCTTCAGTAACTTCCCATTAACTTATTCATTTTAAAGGCATCACATTTATTCATAAAATGCTTTCAATAAAGCTCTCTGACCTCAGGCAGAGGGACCAGTATCTACGAAGTCATCAAGAGAATGGGGCTTAGTAGGTGGATTCAAGAAGATCAAGAAAGGCAGTGCTGAGTAATGGTGAGTAGGAGACAGGGCCAGAGAGGAAGCCATGAACCTAATCAGATAGGACATTGGCAGCTGTGGTAAGAACTTCCAGTCCTATGGTGAATATGTTGGGAAGCCAAAGAGGGCTTTGAGCATGAGAATGACGTGATATAATTCATGTGAAAAGCTTACTATGCATAGAGAATAAACAAAAGAGCAGGAAGAGTGCAAACTGAAGGAAAATGATTGATTGCAATAGACTACGTAATAAATGATAGTGACCTTAATTGGACATTTCACCATGTAGCTGCATTATTCTGATGAGTTAAAAAAACAAACAATAATCAAAACAAAACAGAAAGAGTATAATCTCTACTCCCACTTGAAGCTGGAAGATTTTCTCTTAAGTATGTAAGAATTCTTTTCCTGAAAGTGAGGTTCTTCTACATTTCAGGACCCTAAAAGATGTCTAAAAAATGCTCTATGCAACAAAAGGAGACTACACATTTTTCTCAAATGCACAAAGAACATTCTTCAGGATGGGTCACATATGAAACCATAAAAGAAGCTTCAATAAATTTTAAAAGATTGAAATAATACAAGTGTTTTTTTAATCATAGTGGATTCAAACTAGAAATGAGTAACAGAAGAAAAACTGGAAAATTCACAAATATTAAACAACATACTCTTAAACAACCAATGGGTCAAAGAAGAGACCACAAGGGAAATACATTGACATAATAGAAAATAAAAATAGAGAATCCAAAACTTACAGGATGCAGTGAAAACAAGGATAAAAGAACAATTTATGGCTACAAAAATAAAAAGAAGAAAGATCTTAAATCAATAATGCACTTATATATATTAAGAAATTATAAAAATAAAGGCAAACTAAACTCAGAACTAGCAGAAGGAAGGAAATAATGATTAGAGTGGAGATAGGTAGAACAGAGTATAGAAAAAAGAGAACATCAATAGAAACAAAATTTGGTTATTTGAAAAGATCAGCAAAATTGACAAATATTTAGCCAGGTTGACTAAGAAAAGAAAAGACTCAAATTACTAAAATCAGAAATGAAAGTGGGACATCGCTACTGATTTTATAGAAATAAAAATGATTATGGAAGAATGCTATGAACAACAGTACATCAACAACTTGGATACCGTAGATGAAATAGACAAGTTCCTCGAAACACACATTATACTAAACTGACTTGTGAAGACATAGAAAATATGAACAGACTTATAGCTAATAAAGAGAACAAAGAAAAGCCTAGAACTAAATAGCTTCAGTGGCATATTCCACTGAATATTTAAAGGTGAACAAAAACCCCTCTCAAACTCTTCAAAAAATGGGAGACAGAAAAATACCTCGCTCATTCTATGATTCACCTAGAATAGTCAAATTTATGGAGAGAGAAGGTAGAAGTTACCAGGGATTGGAGGAGAAGGTAATAGAGATATTTTTAGTGAGTATAGTTTCTGTTTGGGATAATGAAAAAGTTCTGGAAATGGATAGTGATGATGGTTACATAACATTGTGAATGTACTTAAAGCTACTTAATAGTACACTTAACAATATTAAAATAATAGTGTATTGTGTGTTACGTATATTTTACAATTTTAAAATGAATGTAATCTTTGTGGTTGTTACTCCACTACCGTAGAATACACACACACACACACACACACATACACACACACCCTCTTTCAGAAAAGTAATACTTTACTTTTCTAAATTTTCTCCCAATCACTCAAAATACTTTGATACTATGCCAAAATATCAGGAAATTTCGTGTTTGTTGGAATATAAAAATGTAATGAAAACTTTAGATAGTAATTGAAATGCTCTGGTATTTAACGATGTGTGTGACTTTTGTTGTTGTTGTTGAGGCAGAGTCTCACTCTGTCGCTCAGGCTGGAGTGCGGTGGCGGGATCTGGGTTCACTGCAAGCTCCGCCTCCCGGGTTCACGCCATTCTCCTGCCTCAGCCTCCCGAGTAGCTGGGACTACAGGCGCCCGCCTACCACGCCCGGCTAATTTTTTGTATTTTTAGTAGAGACGGGGTTTCACCATGTCAGCCAGGATGGTCTAAATCTCCTGATCTCGTGATCCACCCGCCTCGGCCTCCCAAAATGCTGGGATTACAGGCGTGAGCCACCGCGCCCGGCCGCGTGTGACTTTTAAAATGTGTTTTCAATGGACTCTGATAATTTTATAAAACTACACAAACCCATACGAATTATTCCGTGATGTCCAGTAATCGATCGATTGCTTCTTGGTCCAAATGCACTGCCCGCTCTGCGAAACTGAATCTGAACCCTTTCAATATTTTTCCTTTGCCAGCTGCTGTGATGTTAAAACCTTGTCAGCAGAGCAGTGGAGAGACATCGCAGGAGGAAAGAGTTTTGCTTCCTGGTTCAGGGTTTTCACTGGCCAGGCTCCTTTGGTTCTTCTCCACTGAGACAGCTCCTCCAGGAGCACACATGGCTTCCCTAGTGTCCAGCTCCTGCAGTGGGGGCGTCCAGTGCTTCCCCAGCTTCCTCCAGGATGGTTTTGTAGTAGGATGCCTCCAAGGAAACACATCCTTGTGAACAGCTTTCCCCACACCCTAGAGGGTGGATTTCCTACAAGTTTCAGAGGGTAGAGCAAGTTCTTCCAGAACTGAACTGCAGTAGCTTCTCTGTTGTCCCATGAGTCATGCCACGTCCTCTCCCATAAGGTCTGGGTCTCAGTCCTGGTGGGCATGGGAAGACCAAAGCTTATTGCTCAGCCAAAGCTTATTCTATTTCTCTCTCTCTTGCACACTACATCCAATCCATACATCCATTTGGCTCTGACTTCATACTATATCCAGAACATGATATAGGTTCTTTTCGGAGAGGCTCTTACTCTATCTCAGCCCTAGGGGTAGTGGCTGTTCCTTATATTTGATATTCCTATATTCTTCAGAGTTGTACTTCTTACTAGCCAACACCTCGTTACTCCAATCTCTTGTTAGAGTTAATCATTCTCTATATTAAACTTTTTGTTTAAATTAATGTGGTTTCTCTCTCCTCTCTCCCAAAAATCCTGTGTGAGCATTGGAAATGCTTTTATTTGTGATACATCTCTTCTAAACTTTCACAGAAATTTGAACATGCTTTCTGACATGAATAATTGATTTTGAAATGTTAACATGAGGTTTGCATATTCTCCAATACTATTAATAATTTTTGAGTTATGTTGAAGATTTACAATAAAACATTCAATGTCCTTCACAGATAACTTTGTGATTTACTTCTAAGTTGCTTTATTATTTCCACATGCAAATACGTAATTTATTTCTTTGTCCATCAGTGTTAATATTTTTGACCTTTTCCTTTTTATATAGCAGGAGATTCAAAGAACGTTTCATAAACACTAAAGTGTACCTTTAAATGCTGGGTAGGTCCAGTGGCATAGTGAAATATAGACATTGAGGAACATTATTATGTGTTTTTGTAAAACTAGAGAGTGAACTCATTAGAATCATGTGGCAAAGAAATTTTAGAAACGACCCTGATAAAAGAAACATCATAAAAACAGAGAAAAATGCTTAAATAGTGTTACAGCTTTTATGTTACTTCTGCTTTCTATCTCTTCTTTTTCTGGCTCACTTCTTAGAGAATCTCATTCTCTCGCATGGATTTTAAATTTCTTCTACATGGTGCCATCTTCCAAATTTTTATCTCCACCTCAGATCTCAACCCTGAATTCCTAAATTGTCAGCCAAACCACCTACTTCATATCTCTACTTCCTTGTTTTATATACATTTCAAACAGAAAAAGTCAAACCCACAAACCTAATTCACCCACTGTCTTCTTCATCTCAATTAAAACGCAACTCCATCTTTTCAGTTGCTCAGCCAAAGCTTATTCTATTTCTCTCTCTCTTGCACACTACATCCAATCCATACATCCATTTGGCTCTGACTTCATACTATATCCAGAACATGACCACTTCTTATCAACATTACTGTTACCACCCTCCTCTGAGTCACTGGCATGTCTTCCCTGAAGAATTGCAATCACAACCTAATGAATATCCCTCCTTCTATGTCATAATTACCCAGTCACCATATGATCCTAAATGGATCACATCACTGTGCTGATCAAAATGCTGCAGCAGTGCCCCATCCCATTCGGTCTAAGCTGAATTGTATCACGGCCTCCAGTCCTCCACCACCTGTCCCCAGGTCCCTTTCTAACCACCTTCTACCCCTCTGCACCTAGTGACTTCCCCACTCTTCTTTGAACTCACCTAGTGTAGCACCGCCATAGAGACTTTGTCCTGGCATTTCCCTCTGCCAAGAATGCTCTTCCCTCAAACAGCTACATGACCCACTCCTCATATCCTTCAATCTTTACCCAGAAAGCATCATTTCAGTCATGTCTTCCCTGATTATTCTACTTACAATCCAGTGCTTCCTGGTTCCCCTTATTCTGCCCTAATCATTTGCATCACAAGTATCATCTCTTCTAACATACTCTACACTTTGCTCACTATGATTACCTGTCCCTCCTAAATTGGAGGCTCCAGGAAGACCATTCTCAGCCTCTGCCCATTGCCCAACAATCACATGGCCAGCTGTTGATGATTTACAAAGGCAACATTCAAGGCCTCCCACAGGTATCTAGTGGACTGAATCTCAGAATTCTACCAGCATTGTTTACTCATAAGACATGCCTAGGTTATGGTTGGATCTCACATAGAAAAATATACAGGATGAGTATATTCCCTGGGAAAGAGATTGCCGTGGTTTGGACATTTGTCCCTTCCAAACCTCATGTTGAGATCTCATTCCAAATGCTGGAGGTGGGGTCTAACAGAAGGTTTTTGGGCGATAGCAAGAGATTCCTAAGGAATAGATTAATACCCTCCCCAGGAGTGAGTGAGCTCTTGCTCTATTCCTTCCCACAAGAGTTAGCTGTTAAAAAGAGCCTGGCACCTCCCTTCTCTTGCTTCCTCTCTCACCATGTGATTTTTGGACGCACTGGCCCCCTTCACCTTCTGCCAGAAGTGGAAGCAGTCTGAGTCCCTCACTACGTGTCCAGTCTTCCAGCCAGCAGAATCATGAGCCAAATAAACATTTTTTAAAAATAAATTTCCCAGCCTCAGTTATTCCTTTATAATGACACTAAACAGTCTAAAGACAGGGGTGGTGTTCAAAATTCAAGCATCTTGCACCATAATGAAATGAATGTGTTGTTCATGAGTGAGACTCTGAGGACAATCTGACTTTTGACCTCTTGGGTAAAAGGTACACAAATTTAATCTTAATTGTTGCACTTAATGACCAGACTTTTTAAAACCATGAGTGTAAAAGTGTGATTCTTAGGGAGCTAGCCTGATTGCCCCTTAGAATTTTTCATAAGTCACTGTGACAACTGTAAAATATCACCAGCACAAAGACACAGCATAAAAATGAGTTACAAATACATGCCCTTAAAGGAAATAAATTCACTACTTTCTTGTCCAAGATTATGGCTAAAAGTACAGGTCATTGGCAGAGATTATATATATAATAATCTTGTTATAATTTATATATATAATAATATATATTATATACAATATATTTTTTATAATTATAAATATATTATATATAATTATAATACATTATATATTATATTATATAATTATATATTATATTATATATAATTATATAATAATAATGTTATATATATTTTATATATATAATATATATTATGTATGTGTATATATATATATATATATATAAAACAATGATGATACTGAAAAACTTGGAAGAGTATCTGGTCCAAGGTAGTTGCTTAATAATGTCTGATGAATTGAATGGAAAATGGAAGACTTTCATTTATTATATGAGTCTTTAAAGTAACAATGAAGTTTCTATTTAAATGCAATTTTTAAAGATTTAGTAAATTGTGTTGTCAGTACTGACAACAATAAAATAACCAAGAAATAATATGACTGCTTATTGATGAAGAAATAAACTAAAAGCAGTCCAATTACATGCCAGATGAGAAAGTAATTAGCTTAAAGTTCTTATGAATATTACAATAATGTTCAACCAAAATACTTCCACTCATCGCCGCGTACTGCCATGAGTACCACACACTGAATTGCAAATAATTTCAACATTCTTGCACCAAGATCAAAACAAGAAAATGCAGAGAATCATGGCCTTTTTTTCTGACTTCATGGCAGCTTAAAAAATAAATATTACCCTTAATGCATTGTAACCATGGGCCGGGCTCGGGTGCGAGAACTGCTACACAGACAGAACAAATTAGTCAATACTTTATGTATGGGATGTTGGATTTTGAACATAGCAGCTTTTGGTACAATCTGAGAGATTTATCCAAGGCAGATGCTGAGAAATATAACAAATTAAGCTTTGAATAAGTCAATTTTAAACAGATGACTCACACTTTTTAACGATTGTGAACAGAAGCCAAACAGCAAATTTTAAAAACATCTAAACTCTTGTTTAGAGAAAAGATTAAATCTGTTCGGAGGGAGGAGGAAAGGGGACTCGGAGTTGCAGAATCTGGAGAGAGCCTGGAAACGTCTCCTGAAGCATAGGCCAGTGTCCTATGCCTCCATCCGACCTTGTTACCCCACGTGGCACAGTAACACCAAGGGCCTGGTCAATGGCTCAAGGTCTTTCCTCCTTATTCCCCCTCACTTCCTGCTGGATGCAGCTACCAACAAACTAGACTCTGGCTCTGCTCCAGCCTCTGCAGAACTTCACACCAGTCTCGTATTGGAGCATTTTAGCTCCAAAATGCATTTTAAACCTTTTTGCCGTGTTTTTTCCTCCCTAGTTTCAAGATGTAAACTTAAAGCCAACTGACAAACATATTAACAGGTTCTGGTGACTAGGATATGGATATCTTTGGGAGCCGTCATTCTGCCTATCACAGGCCTTCAACTATAAATTATCATTATAAATATTATAGATCTACAGATAAGGCTTGTCCCAGGGAGACTTGGACCAAGTCTAAGGTGCAGAGTGTTCCTGAGGGCAGATAACACTCCGTCCTCACTAAAAGGATAAAGTGTTCATTGGACAGGTACACAACGAATGGTAGTCCATTAAACATGGTCATGTGTTGTCAGGCCACTGTGCTCCAGCATCCAAGCAGTTGGCATACAAGAAAGGAGAGGCCTGCAGCTGTTCCTGGAAGGACAGCATGGCCTGGCTGTTTAAGAGCTGAGACTTGGGTTTCAGGCTGATTTTGCTGTGTCACATAACAGAACTGTGACTTTGAACCCACCACTTCATCTCTCAGCCACAGCTGCTTCACTGGAGATACAGGAGTTATGATATTAACTGCTTTATATAGCTGTTGGGACAAGTGAGGTCTTGTATGTAAAATACATTAGGTTAAGCATTTCAATAAACCTGACCTATTATTGTTATAAATAATACAATAAGAAGCAAAATTAGTCCAATTTTGATTTGAAGAAGAGCCTTTTATTAACTCAGGAAGGGACCTGCCCTGATTCCTGAAGCGTGAGATTCAGGGCAAGTCTGCAGAGTGTTGAAGCAATGGCAGCAAGGCACTGGGGAGAGAGGTCCCAGCTGTGCGGGTCAGGAGGTAGGATTGGAAGGATAACACTCTTCTCTGAAGAAATGCTGGAAAGGTTTGCGAAAAAGATTCAGATTTGGTCAGACCCCTGTGAAGCACATCAGTATGGTATTTGAAAATACAGTTTCCTGAATGGGACACTGAGCCCAAGTTAAAAGGCTGCAAACTTCACATTTAGAACGAAGGAACAAACTGTCACCTCAGCTTGGGGTAAAATCCTCCAGTGATCCCAGGTCAGGGAAGGCTGCCAAGCACTCACTGGGCACAGCAGGACACAGGGTTCCCAAGGGGAGGGTAACCAGGGTACAGACACTGGGGCCTACACAGAGATCAGACCTGGCCTGGGCACAGTTGGCAGGGCAGCCAGCAGGAAGGGCTCCAGGCAGGCTCCTGCTCTAATACTCCCCATCCTGTGCACAGCTCTGGGCCTCCAAGCACCCTAGTGGTTGCTGCAAGCTGACTTTCCTGAGGACACAGAGAAGCAACAGGTAGCACAGGGCGTGCATGTCCACAGGCAGGCCTTGGGCTCCATCCGTGCCAGGGAACTGGAGCTGATCCTGGTCAATTCTCAGAAGTCACTTGAAATGCCCTCTGCAGCCTCAGGAGCAGAAAACACAGTTCCTATCCCAGACACCCCATGGTTCTGGGTCAGAAATTAAGTTCACTCCTTCTTTAAATAGGGATTACTTTTTAAAAACCAATTAAATAATACAGGTGAAAATGCTTTCTTTATGCTCTTAAATATTATAAAAATGGGAATTTATATTTTTTCATTAATAATAGTTCAAAAATTGAAGATTCTGCTATGTCATCTTCATTGAAGGCCCATGAAGTCTCATTGTGGATGAAAAGCAGTACAAATTATTAAAAAACCTAGCAGTGCAGAATAACAGTCATAATTTATGTTTGCCTACTGGTATTTGCTTACCAAATGCTTTATCTACAATGATTATCTATCTTACAGATTTCTTGCAATACCCTGGGAGGCACATGAGGATTGCACATTTCTCCTAATTCCCTTGTTAAAATTGACATTTATTCTTCTCTATTTAATATTGGGCAGGCTTGACCCTCTGGGTGGACTTTTTCTCCTGGATGCTCTAACCTTTTGCCTCCGTTGGCCACACTCCTATTCTCCTCCTTCCTCTTAGTCCTCCCCATCTCAGTCCTCCAGTTTTTACCTACCAGGATTCTGTGTCTGAGCCCCAGAATACAGGAAATGAGTGATCAAAATAGGACTATCCCAATTTTCTCAAGGTAGTACATAATTAATACCATTCTCTGCTGCATAGCAATGAAGTCAATTTATTGCATATAATGGATGCCTTAGGGATAATGTTCTCAAAGTGGGGGCCTGAGATCAGCAGCTTAGGCATCACCTGGAGACTTCTTAGAAATGTTAGAAATGCAACTTCTTGGGCACACCCACTCCCACCACAGCAGAAGCTCTAGTTGTGGGGCCCCGCAACCTGTGTTTTGACAGGCCTTACAGTGGTCTGGATACATGTTCAATTAAAGAAAACCGTTGCCTTTAGGATGTTCAGACATAATTCTCCCAGGGATGCCCAGTTGAGAAGTTCTGGCTGGGTTCCTGTTCTTCTCTTGCTCCTCTTTAAGCCAATTTTCCATGCCTCTCTCTGAGTCCTGGCCAATCTTTGACTCTATCACTTCAAGTGCCATTGAAGTGTGCATGATCCCCAAAGCACAGGCTACTTCCTACTGAAAATTCCTCCTTACATCTTTCTCCACAGACCCTCAAACACAATATGCCCTGAGCTCCTGCACTGCCTCTGTATGTGTGGGTGCTTGACCCCTTCTACCTCCTGACATGCCTGCCCCCCTCCTCTGGTCCTGGCTTACTTCTCCTTCTTCTCTGAGTCTTAGCCAAGCAATTGCTCTGCTAGGAAGCCTGAGTTGTCCTCTGGTTTAAATGCCTTTTCTTAGTTCCCATATCACTCTGTAAAGCTCTATCACAATTCTCTCATAACAAAATTATTGTGATTCCTTTAGATGCTCCTCTTCTCACTACAGTGCAAAATCCTCAGAATCAGGTATTATTATCCTTTATCCCCAAATTGAAATCATATTATGCATACTAGTTTTGAATAAAAATATTTTGGTTTTATATTACATATTGGCTCCATCCACTGAAGTGTGAGAACATTAATTTACCTATTAATCTTCTTCCTCCATACACCCATGTCTCAATATCTAATTATAATATTGTTTGTGCAATGTCTATGTTTAAATCATTTACATTCTCTCTTGTGATTCCAACTTGAATTTAATATCATGTCTGTATATCAGTGCACTCGAGGCTCACCTCCAGCTTCCCTGTTACCCAGGTTTATAATGGCTCCTCTCCTGCCAGGGTTAGAATCAGCCTGGTTGTGCAGGAGGTTCCACAATAACTCAATGGCCAATTAAATGCTCTCTGAATTCACAGTTTATTGTGAGGACACACCAACAGTCAGGCAAATATATTCAAAACACGTAGGCAATAATAAGGGGAGGAAAGGAACCACAGTGTGTAGAGTAGCTCAGGAGACCAGCAAGCTGCCTGACCAACAGGTCCAGTTTTCCCTTTAAATGCAGACCACTGACCACTGTGAAGAGTGGGGGTGGCTCCTGTTTTCTCAGAAGGGCTTCTGGCAGCCCAGCCAGCCTTTTCGAATGGAAAAGAGGTCTCAGAGTTCTCAGGGACAGAGAATCTGCAGATGCCTCAGCCATAATGAATTTCTTTGCTGCTTTTATTGCCCTCTGCGGGAGGTTCTGTGATCTTTATCCACATTTTGGCTTCACTTTCTTGACAGGTCTTGGTGCCTGTCCACAGATGGTATCATCTTATTGACGTAGGATGTCCTGGCAACTGCAACAGGGTGCCACCCATGAGTGTCAAAGCAGCTTTCACCCATGTTAACAGGGGGACCTAGGTAGTGGGAATATCCACTCTTACCCACATACACCCTATCTCCCCTACTGTTAGTAGCCTTCAAATTCCCTAGACCTCATTTATACCATGGATACTAGCATGACCTTTGTCCATGAAACAGAAGATTTGGCTTATTTCGCAGGAATCAGTCATGTTCACCTGTGCTGTGCCTTTTAACTTCTATTATCATTTGCCTCTGGATCTCTCAGATCCAGTTTTCTTTCCTGGGGCTTTGACCCAAAGACTAGAATTCAGTGTGGGACAAAAATGTGTCTTGGGTTGAGGAGAGGTTCAATGGACTCCTTATTATAAGTGAAATGCTAAGCTGAAACTGTGGAATTGAGTCTTCCACCAATGAGAGAGGTGAGTCCTGTGACACACTCAGATAACTGGTGACTATAGTTATGCTTGCTAAGATTTGGGTGAATGAGGCTTGGCTTTGGTCGGCTCCCTTGGTCTGACTTTCCCAAAAAAGTAACCTCTGGGTGATGGGCACCCTATTTATTCTCATGACATGGCAGGGTTTTCAGGATAATTGCTCAGAACTAGAATATTGACCCAGATTTTTATATTACCCATCCCCTTTTGTTCTCTCTGAGCTGCAGTTGGTGATCACTGCTTGGTTCACAGGAGTAAGCAGGGTTAGTCTAAAATGTGGGCAAAAACTCAGGCACATGCCACTATGCCAAGCTAACTGTTGTATTTTTAGTAGAGACGGAGTTTCACCATGTTAGACAGGCTGTTCTCAAACTCCTGATCTCAGATGATCCACCCCCCTCAACCTCCCAAAGTGCTGGGATTACAGGCATGCACCACTCACTATGCCTGGCCATCCTCAGTTTTTTTTTTTTTCAAAAACAAATCATGATAAGATTGAATTGTTTGTAAAATAGGCTTTAGTCTTATATTTGGCCTGTTTACTTGCATAAACTATAGTAAGCATTACTATTTTTACATAGGCCTTTTAGATTGGCTTTGATGGAACTCTGTTCCACAAGGAATCTGAGGTAGGACTTTCTAAAGCAAAGACTAGCTATGGGTTTGTATGTTCAAATATCTGTGAGTTGGGTAAACTCCTCTCTTTTTGAGGTCCCAAGACCATAGGGTTCCTGGGCCTGTTAGAAAGTGACAGTCTTTACTCACTGCAGGTGAGGCACCCTGTATGGGAACTGTGTAGACAAGATATGAGGCTGGTTTTCCCAAGGAGCTTTTATCAGCTCTGCAAGTCGAATTTGACTCCTTAAAGGGAAGCATACCTTTCCACTCAAAGCCTTAGTAAAACAACCATTTTCTCCAATCGTATCCTGTTGCAAAAGAAAAGGGATTATTATCGCACTGATGCAAACAATCATATTGCCTTAAGAATACTCACAACTATCTTCCAAGTTCTAAAGAAACCAGGCAGAGAGAGAGAGACAAATATGCTCCAAATTTTATTCACAGGAGTATGCCTTAATCAATTACTAAAGACCACAAATAGCTTAAAAGAAGTATCCTTGACTCTAAAAAACAAAACAAGAGTCAGCAATGTTACACACAAAAGTCAAACAAATTGCTTCAGTTTTTTATTAGTTCAGTCCATTCAGTTAACTCTTGTTTTGCTTGATACTTGTGAACATTTCAGCTCTTCAGGATTCCTATACATTTTTCCTTTATTCCAATGTCACAATCTCCAAAGTTATCAGAAACTTACATTTTAGAGCACCTATTAAATTTCTATAGCTGATTATAAACCATTTATTGAAGAGTACCAAAACAAGACAACAATTGACTGTGAATAACAAAATGTCTAGGGTAATTACTGTCAGAAACATGATTGACAAGGAAATTTGGTTAACTCTATGGTTTACAATAACTTAACAATGTTAATTGTGATTGAGAGCATATACTCAGACATTAGAATTTTAGAAATCCCATACAATTTTGGAACATACATTAATATTATCCCCTAATGTATAACCTAAAGAAGATTAAACATTATTTTGGCAATCCCATGTGCATAAACATGTTAACTAATCCTCTTTGCCAATCTTCTGGATGCTCTGGGAGTTCTCTGTATCATCCAAAAGCCAGGTATCAGGAAAGACAATTTTGAAACTGAAGTTTGATTTTGGGAAGCCTGTTAAATACGTTAGAAGCTTAAAACACTTGATGTTACAAAATAGAATTTCAGATTACCCTGTTATTTATTTTTCTAAAATGATGACTCAGAATTTTTTTAAAAAAGCAAAAATCTTGTATAACCCTTTAAAAATTTTGCCAAAGAGCACATTCATGTCTTAAGAGTAACTTGTTACCTTGTTGTACTTCTTTTTGTTTGTTTGTTTTAAGTTGGAGTCTCTCTCTGTTGCCCAGGCTGGATTGCAGTGGCACGGTCTCAGCTCACTGCAAGCTCCACCTCCTAGGTTCATGGCATTCTCCTGCCTCAGCCTCCTGGATAGCTGGGACTACAAGTGCCCACCACCACACCTGGCTAATTTTTTTGTATTTTTAGTAGAGACAGGGTTTCACCATGTTAGCCAGGATGGTTTCGATCTCCTGACCTCATGATCTGCCCGCCTCAGCCTCCCCTTGTTGTACTTTTATTTCAATGCTCAATTTACAGAAAAACAATATAATAATACCCTTTTCAATTTAGTCACTACGTTCATGCATGGAATTTCTTTTGCAAGATAAGACAATCCTTCAGAACTTGTTTTAATTTTATGTTATTAAATTCAAAACCATCCTTTAACCCTAGGCAAAAATTTACGCTTTGATGACATCTGCTTTTTACCAATAATCTTTAAGGCTGATTTCATTTCTCAAAGATTAAAGTCACATGAACTGAAAGGTACTACAGCTTTTATCTTCCTTTTGAAAAATATTTGATCGAAGTGCTTATCCTTCTTTAAGTCAATTAATTAGAGCTCTTTACTATAGAAGTTATACACATAACACATATAACTACACAGACAGGCAGAAAAGGATCCAGTAAGTGTAAGATTTTTTGTTTGCCAATCTCCTAATTGGATTCTTGCAATCTTGCTGGAGCCCTTTAAGAACAAGATTAGAAAACATGCAGTTTCTAGGGCCTAATAAACATGGATAGCCAGAAGACAAAAACAGATTTTGAGAGGGATCCTTCTACCTCTAATTCCTGGGGAAACAGAGGTCTCTCTTCTCTCACATGTGCATTAAAAGTGGCAAGGCAAAATTGAGAAAAATTATTAAGTCAACTGAGAAAAATACCTTTTCCAGCAAAACAAGATCCCAGAAGAGAGGAAAATAAAGGCCTTTAAAATATACCTACAAGATGGATATCCACTTTTAATTAAGCTGAGTGTTGTTTAAGAAAATCCTTTTAAATCCCTTGTTACCTGACTTTAGCTGCATCAAGTGGCGAATATTTCTAGCTTTCAAACTAAAAGTGACTTCCCAGGTGCTCAGAGAAAGGGAAATCCAAGGCAGTTCTTGGAGCAGAAGAGAATAAACAAATAGCAAAGGTCCCACAGATATCAAACCAGAAAGAACTCATTTCCTAAGCCAGGATTGAACCTGGGCTGCCATTTTAAAATGGTAGAGGCCAAAACAAAGCACTTTCACTGTGGATAAAAATCATGTGTCCAAGGACATGAAACAAGATGGAGGCCTTCAACAAAGTTTGCTACTGACCATACAGAAAGACATGCAAAACAGACCAGATTGGCTATACCTTAAGTCCAACCTCACAAATCCTTTTCCATAATTAAAACTGTACAGAGAACATAAACAGTAATAGTTGGGGTCCTGGGCTAGTAAAACGTTTTCTAAAAGGAAAAAAAATCTCTGACTTAAGTGTTATTGGAGAAAAGAAAAAAAGCTTAAAGTGCAAGGCTGTTGCTAACTACCCACAGGGTGGAGAAAAGAAAAAAAAAAAAGCTTAAAGTACAGGGTTGGAAAGATGCCTAGGGGAAAAACCTTTTATTTTTATGTAAATGGATTCTTCCAACTGGGAGAGAAACTTAATTGCTGATGGAGCTGGACTCCTTGGCTAGGGGAGGGGAAAACACCATGGACACATGGCAGGAACACTTGCCAGCCTGCCATATGGGGGCCCTTGGGCCATAGCCACCGCTTGCTTGTTCATCCTGAAAAAATAAAGAAAATGCCATAGAAGGCTGGATTGGACCAACACTGACATTCCTGATCCCTGAGTGTAACAGGGCAGGGGGGACACAGTTTCCTCTACCCTCAGAAGAAGTCCAAGGACAAAATGGCTTAGAAACAAAAGGGAAAATGATTTTTTGATTTGCATCTTACTAACTCTTCCTCATGTCCCCATACAGGCTGCCAAAATCATGCAGGATTTTTTCTCCTTAGTTCACCTAACACCAGGTTCTTGTCACACTACCAGGAAAGATTAGGCATACAGACACATTAAAGGTGAGGAGACCAGAATTTATTAAAAGAATGCTCTCAGTGAAAAAGGAAGGGGTCCTCCTAATAGGTTCCCACTTCAAATATTGAATACCAGGCCACCACACACCAGCTGAAGAGGCCAGACTCCACGCCCCTGCACAAGGTGCAAACTTCCTCCCAGTGCATAGGTGGGTCCCCAGTCCATTGTAGGTTTGCACAGACAAGACCCTGGGTAGGGTCCTTTATTTTCACAAAAGACTCTGGTGTAAACACTTGTGGGGTATGTTGGAGATTCCCCAGGGACCCCCCTCATCTGCCTTCTGCATTTATCATTATCATCTCAGTTCTTATCAGTAGGAAGGGTCAGCATTTCATTGTGGGCTGAGTCACTCATCGTAAGGGACTCCACTTGGTGATGTTTAGGATCCAAAAACATTATTACATATTAGCTGTTTTTTGGGTTGACTGACTCATTGTTTATGATAAGAGCTCACGACCATTATTTGTCTCAAATTAGTAAATGTTTGAGAAGTTCTGTTTCTCTGTGAAGATCCTTTTTTGACATAAAATTCTGGGGTCACTTTTTAAAAATGTTTCATGATGGCAAAAAGTTTTCTACCTTTAAGAGCGCATAAGTAGTAAACTGAGGCAACAGTTTGGCACACCTGTTACCAAAGCTGATGCAGTTGGTTGCAGAGCAGTAGAGTGTAAATCATACAGAGTATAAACAGATGCAGACAATAATACCGTGAACAGCTGCAGAAACCAAAAGTAAAATGCTAAGCCCTCCCACTGACTGAATGGACATGCTTTTAGCCAAGGGAACCCTAGAGCAATGTGAAAAACTAAATTTCAGGCCGTGACAGGTAGGTAGGTTGGACACACCTCGTTATACCTCATCCCTGCTGGAGGTTAGCCACAATTGACTAGCATTAGCATTAAAAAAGAGATATTAAGACTGACCAAACAGACTCTTTGTAGCAATAAGATATCCCATCCCAATCTGACTCTGGTATAGCATCATGTGACAGATAGCAGGCCCTAAAGGAAATAAAAATATTTTACCGCAAAATATACTTCTTTAATATATTTTGAAATGGCACTGCAAAGCCATTTTTGTTGTGGAAATTTGCATCTCTAGAAAATCTGCTTACCTTTCTAGGTCTTTCCTGTAGTTAAGAGAGATTAAATGAGAATCTGACACCTTTAAGGTCAAAAAAGAGACATTTGCCATCTATTGTCTCTGAACCCTGCTACCTGGAGGCTTCAGTTTTCTAACAAGAACCTTGGCTTCCACAACCCCCTATATTAACTCAAGCATTTCTTTCTAATGACTTCAAATCTTTAAATAAATATCAACACTATCCCCGAACCTCACTTTAAAACATCCCGCTTTTTCAGGCCAAACCAATGTCTACTTTATACACATATTGATTTGTGTCATTGCGTGTAACTTCTCTTTCCCTAAAATGTATACAACCAATCTATAACCCGACCATCTCAGGCACATTTCTTCAGGACCACTTAGGATTGTTCCCCTGGCTGTAGTCACTCATATTGGCTCAGAATAAACCTTTTAAGTATTTTACAGAGTTTAGCTTTTACAGCTTCACACCCACCAACCAGTTAAAGATGTACAATATTAAGAATATCATTAAGCAATATTAAGACTATCATTAACAAATCATGTTATTAATGTAAGATTTAAAGAAAGAGGAAAGAAATATGAAAAGTGGTTCAACAGTCAAAGACAGCTTTATTTTAGAGAATAAACCTGAGAAGGGCTTCTGGCCGATTTTGGTCAGGAGCGCTCTCTCTCTTACAGGCTAAGAGTATTTATGGGTTTTAGGGTGAGAGAGATTATCTTGCAACCAAGTCTTGGAATGTTTCTGTGTGGGGGAGAAGTTTATGGAGGGGTTGGAAGGCCTCTGGTTGGAGGGGAGGTTATCTGGGGTCTGGCATGTCTCTGGTTGGGGAGGGGATTGGCATGTTTCTGGTAGGAGATGTCATTTGTGGTTTATGGTCATGCTGACCTTAGTCATTAGGCTGATACCCTTTGGATTTTAGGTGGTTTTTGATCAAGGGAACTTTAAAATGGCAATGCTTGTCCAAGATGGTGATATTACTGCTCTGTCAGTTAATCCTGAGTAGCTCCTTCCCATCCCTCTCTCTGACATCGCTTTATCATGTTCTTGCTTTTCATCTTAGTTTTATTCTACAGTTGTTTTTGAAAACTATGTAGTTGTACATTTAGTGTTTGTTCAGGACCAGCTTTTTCCACACTCTGTTTCTGAGGTGTACTTGTGTTGAAGTTAATAGCCATTGTGTGCTTCTTTTTCATGTATCATATGAATATGCTGCATTGTATATATTTATTCTGTTGATGGGGAAACTGTAATATTTTATATTGTAAAAATGCTACTGTAAATGTTCTTATACAGGTCCCCTGGTGACTTTTGAAAGAGCTTTCTAAGTTATGTACTGAGATTTGGCATTTTTGGGTCACAGGGGACATAGCTCGTCAATTTTACCTGAGAAGTCTGGACTGTTTCTAAAGTGATTTTTACTGATTTTCAGTCCCACCATCAGTGGGTAAGTGTTTCTATTGATTCCCATCCTCAGCAACACATGGAATTGTTTCATTATTGCCAATCCAGAAACTGTAAAATAGTCCTCCACTGGGGTTTTAATTTGCATGTCCCTGTTTACTAGTCAAATTGAGAATCTTTTAAACATCACACTCTACTCAAGTTTCCTCTCCTGTGAAGTATGTGTCCACATCATTGGCTCATTTTCCAAGTGGGACAGTACTTGTTTCTGTGTCCTCAAAATTGAATTTCTCAACAACTATGAATATGATATGTATCTTCTTCCAGGCTCTGGCATGCTTACTCACTTTCTTTGTCAGTTTTTGGATAAACAAAAGTTCTCAGTTTTATTGAAGTTGAATTTGTCAATCTTTATTTATGGTTTCAATTTGGTTTAGGAGAGCCTGGCTTTCTTCAAGGTCAAGTTCTCCTCTATTTTCTCCCAAAAAAAATGTTAAGTTTGTACAAGTGTTGATTCATGGGGAATTTATTTTTGTCTATGCTATAAAGTAGAAATTCAATTTAACTTTTAGGTAGGTAGCCAAACATCTCAGTGCATATGTTAAATGCTTTCTTTTTTCCCTGTTTATCTGTTTTGTGAGCTTTTGTATAACTCAAGTGTGTTTCTATGGTCATGTTTCTACTCCATTAATCTACTCACCTATCACTGGGCCAATACCATATGTCTTAATTATAATTTTGTTTTGTTTTGTTTTGAGACAGAGTCTCACTCTGTCACCCAGGCTGGAGTGCAGTAGCACAATCTTGGCTCATTGCAACCTCCACCTCCCAGGTTCAAGTGATTCTCCTGACTCAGTTCCCCAGGGTTCTGGGACTAGAGGTGCCCTCCACGACACCCAGCTAATTTTTGTATTTTTAGTAGAGATGGGGTTTCACCATCTTGGCCAGGCTGGTCTTGAACTCCTGATCTTGTGATCTGACCACCTCACCCCCCAAAGTGTTGGGATTCAAGGTGTAAGTCACCGTGCCTGGCCAACAGTTTTATATTTATTTTTTATATTAAGATGTGACTTCTTGGTATTTGACAAAACAAGTTGGCTCACTTTGTTTTCAATCGGGGGAAGCTAATGAAATTTTGTTATGTGACCTCAGTTTCTCCTTCAAATTTTATTAATTGTGCTTTATATATTTATTAACTACATGTAATATTTGAGCATGTGTATTATCTTCATCAATTTACTCTTTGATTGTACTACAATATATAGAGTGCATCACTATAGAATCCCTTCTCCTAGAATACTCAGCCCAACCTGTAGAAACACTGTGCCTGTAAGAAGCAAGAATAAAGAAGAGAGAACCAAACACACCAAAAGGGCACCCACATGGGGCTGACCAACTGGTGAGAAAAAAACAAGAAAAGGGGAAGTAAGAAATAGTTACATTAAAATTTTTGAAGCATTTTAAGACACTGGAAAGGGAACCCAAAGTGAATAAAATCAAATGTAGGTGATGAAAAGATAAAATCAGGAATTTTTCCACCCCACATTCACACCCATTCACAGACACACACAGACACAACCTAGAAATAAGGACGCAAGCTGAAGTATGGGCAACTGAATAAGTCCATCTCCCAACACATCCCAGAGATAATACACAAGTGGAAAGATGGACACACACACACACACACACACAAATAAGAACAAATACAACCATACAAGACTAAGAGCAGAACAATGGTTCCCAGAGTCTTGGGGACTGCGGAGATATTGATAAAAATACAAAATGTCACTTAGACAGGAAGAATAAGTTCAAGAGATTTGTTGTACAAAATGGTGACTATGGCTAATAACAAGGTATTCTACAGAAAATCACTAAGAATGTAGATTTAAGTGTTCTCATCACACACACAAAAAATAGTTGTGAGGTAATGCATATGTAAATTAGCTGAATTAAGCCATTTCTAAATGCATGCATATTATAAAACATCATGCTATACATGATATATATATATATACAAAATTTCTATTTGTCATTAAAAATTAAGTTTAAAAAATGATGGAAGACCTTTTACCTTCATCATAGCTAGAGGACGGAGAAACCTCAAACTTCAAAGTGCTTGTAAGTAGAAAAATAAACAATACGGGCCAATAAGCTGTCTCCTGCATTCTGAAAAATGCTGTGTGTGAGAAAAAGAAGTTAGTGGGTGACCTAAGCATTGACCTAAAAAATCACTTGATGGAACACTACCTGACTTCAAACTATACTACAAGGCTACAGTAACCAAAACAGCATTATATTGGTACCAAAACAGATATGTACACCAATGGAACAGAACAGAGGCCTCAGAAATAACACTACACATCTACAACCATCTGATCTTTGACAAACCTGACAAAAACAAGCAATGCAGAAAGGATTCCCTATGTAATAAATGGTGCCGGGAAAACAGGCTAGCCATGTGCAGAAAACTGAAACTGGACCTGTTATTTACACTGTATACAAAAATTAACTCAAAGTAGATTAAAGACTTAAACATAAGACATAAAACCATAAAATCTCTAGAAGAAAACCTAGGCAATATCACTCAGTACATAGGCATGGGAAAAGACTTTACGACTAAAACACCAAAAGCAATTGCAACAAAAACCAAAATCGACAAAGGGGATCTAATTCAACTAAAGAACATCTGCACAGCAAAAGAAACTATCATCAGAGTGAACAGGCAACTACAGAACGAGAGAAAATTTTTGCAAACTCTCCATCTCACAAAGCACTAATATCCAGTGTCTACAAGGAACTTAAACAAATGTACAGGAGAAAAATAAACAACCCCATCAAAAAGTAGGCAAAGGATATGAACAGACACTTCTCAAAAGAAGACATTTATGTGGCCAACAAATATATGAAAAAAAGCTCATCATCACTGGTCATTAGAGAAAGGCAAATCAAAACCACACTGAGATACCATCTCATCCCAGTGAGAATGGCGATTATTAAAAAGTCAGAAGACAACAGATGCTGGATAGGATGTGGAAATTGGAACGCTTTTACCATTGGTGGGAATGTAAATTAGTTCAACCATTGTGAAAGACACCTTTGTTGTTTTTTATTTAAGACAGAGTCTTGCTCTGTCTCCTAGGCTGGAGTACAGTGCAATCTGCAAACTCTGCCTCCCAGGTTCAAGCAGTTCTCCTGCCTCAGCCTCCCCAGTAGCTGGGATTACAAGCACATACCACCACGTCCGGATAATTTTTGTATTTTCAGTATAGACAGGGTTTCACCATGTTGGCCAGACTGGTCTCGAACTCCTGACCTCAATTATCCACCCATCCTGGCCTCCCATAGTGCTGGGATTACAGGCATGAGCCACTGCGCCTGGCCTCACATGTTCTCTGGATCACACCCCCCATGTCTCTTAGATGTCCTGTCCTCTGGGCTGGTGTCATCTTCAGATTGGTCCTTGCAACATGATGCTTTGCCCCAGCATACCAGTAACTGTGACATAAATGAGATCCCAGCACTCTGTCCCATAAGTTCTGGAAAGCCACTTAGATTACTCTTTTATGAAGGAAAGCACTCTGGCCACTGGCTGATTGCAATATGGGTAGTTTAGAAGGGGTGCTAGCCATTTCTTCACTTTTACCATCAATTCTTGAGTCTTTTTACAACTGAGTAACTGTTCCTCAGCCCCTAGTCTTCCATTTTCCCTGTCCCTTGAACCAGCAATTTGTCTTCTTTTGGCTGCCACATTCTGTGGTTGAGATTTTTGAGACTGCAATTCCTGGCTCTTGGCCAAGAGAGCAACAGTAGATATTAAATAGAGTGGAGAATCTCAGAGGAAACAATTTTCTTCCTTGCTTATAATTTAAAACATCTCAATATCAACCTGTGTTCAAGTTATTCATTTTAAAAATAAAAATTTTATTAAAATAATTCAAGCATATTGACAAGTACAGAAAACAAAAATTTGTATATACCACTACTCAGGTGCAACCAATGTTAGCACTTTTCCATAGCTGCATCAATTTTTTATAAGAAAGAAATTAGATATTTCAAGAAAATTTAAGGCCTAGCTGCCACATCTTGATTTCTTCACCTTGTACTTCCCTATAGTTAAGGAAATCTAACCAAGTAGACCAAACAAGGCTTCAAAATTGGTATGTTTATGTTCTCACTGGATTTTTATAATATTGACACATATGAATATAAGCGTAAACAATATATAATATTATACTGATTTGCTAAGGAGTTTCTTCTCCATCTCTGAACAAGCCAAGCAGTTTACCTCCCCTCTTCAGCATTCATAACTTTTGGTGAAAATGTGGATTTCAATTAGAGTATTTCTTTGTCATTCCCAAAGCCTATCAGGGCAATTTTGTACAGAAAAAATCAACTGCTTAAGCAAAAAAGAACACTACTTTACTTAAAAAAACAATACATAAAAGAAATAAAACTTTGAATAGGAAAGTCTTTCCCAAATGTGTGTTTATAGAGGCTCTTTCTGTTCCCAGTCCCCATTTTCAGCACTGTAGTGGAGTATGAGCTCAGCTGTTACTGAATTTCCCCAGGAGTGCAGGTAGGCCCACCTTGCCACGTGTTTCTTTCCAGCAGCAACCACTCTAACTTCCCATTATGCACGGAGTGTGATGCAGAAAAGGAAGCATGGCTATTGTGCTCTGTGTATGCAGAGGATGCAAACACTGATAGAAAACCTGCCTCCAGGATGCTGATCAAAAAGCAAGAAGGGAACAGAAGTGGAAATAGCAAAGAACCTTCATGGGTCTGAGCATTTAGGACAATGTTTGTCCTATATGGAAAAACTGAGCTCCATATATTTTATATTTTCATTTACATGAACATGCAAAAGAAGCCATAGGATTTAGCATGAAATTATTGTGGAAGTTAATATCGTGATGCAGTTGCCATCCTTTATAATTTTTTTCTTAATTTAATACTGGACTATCACAAGCATAACTGCTCTGTTTGATGTATTTCACCGTCTATCACCAAGACATAGCTTTGGACCACTGCCTAGAAACATGCTCTGTGTCCAAAGGATGAGACATCATTGTGGCATAAATCCCAATTTTCCATCCCAGGGGTAATGCTGCATTATTCAACACTAAGCTTGTGCTTGGTCTGATAGAAATGAGATCTGATATTATGATGCTCTATTTTCTAGAAATATATTACTACTACATGCTGCTGGTTACACAAAGGAATCAGTAAAGGGGATCTACGAGCTACTGCCTATGATTTTATAGGCTTGTAAGCATTTAGCTGGGACCAGTGTTTTAAGGGCCACAGAATGAGAGGCAACTTGTATCATGCCCATTCTTCAAGTTATCTAACTAATGGTCTCAATTTACAATTTTCCTCATCTGAGCAAGTGCAGCACTTCATTACAGCTTGCTTACTTTGTGAATCATTACTTAATTTCTGAATGCTGACATTGACACCATCCTACAGCATAAAGTCCCTGTGCACCACTCTGTATCCCCTGATCCTTAAGGAAAAAGTGTGAGGTAATGAGAAAAAATAGAAAGCCTACCCCTCCTAGATTTCTATATTTCTTTATGGCATGGTCACCTACACATAACATTTGATTGAGAAGTTCCAAAGCTTTTGTTAACAAAATGATTTTTTTATTTCTCAGAAGTTTTGAAATGACTTGTAAAACAAAAAGGAAAGTTTAGAGGAATGCTAATGTGAAACTTTCTGAAAAGCAGTACCTGTTCTGAAATTCACTGGGAAATGAGTAATTTGAGACTGAGTGTAGCATACTAAAACAAAGTCTTTATGGCAAAGGATGAAAGAGCATTATTGTTATCCATTTATGTTTCCATGCTGTAATTTCAGACAAAATTTAGTTAGGCAAAATTGGTCTTGTTTGAGCTGTACCATTGGATCCTCTTTACCTAAGGTCTTGAGAGACAGGCATTTCCTTTATAACCCATGACTCTAATCCCCTGGGATCCCTAAAGTGCTTATTACCCACAGCATTACAACATCCCCTTCATTGTATTTCTTTACTCCATTTAGGCCATCCAGAGCCTCCTGTATTTAATCTTTTTATGCTTACAAAGCCCTTACTTGGACTAGGAGCACAGCATTATCTACTTGAAGGTTGGATCTATATTTTCCACTAGAGAGTAGACTCTGAGCAAATGATTGCTGTACTACTTAGCTAAATCAGTAAATACTGACCAAATATATGCAGGCAGGCATGCTTAAAACCACACCTGACGTTATCATCTTCTCCAGTGAGATATAAAGCCAATCAAAATATTGAAGGGAGAGAGCTGTATTTAGAGAATCATCAATTTATGTCTCTTATATGATACCACTTCAGCTCCTCCAAAAGTGAATGAATTAATCCTAGCCACGAACTTCCCTATAATCATAGGCATCTAAGAATGGAATAACATTTAAAGGAAACATTTAGAGAACAAGAAAGTACTCTTTGAAATTAAAACTTGGAGAGCAGAAATTAAAAATTCAAAAACTAGGTTACAGGAAAAAAATTTTAAAAAGGAATGGAAATAAGAAATTCTCCCCAAAATAGACCGGCAAGTCAAATAAATGGAAATTAGACAAGAAAAGTTTAAAAAAGATATTATCAATTCATCTTGTTAAGCAAAACACTTAAGAAACCCAAGAATGAAGGAAAGGGAAATAATCAAAGAAAATATACAAGAAAACACTGAAGGATAAGATTGTACTGACTAGAAGACATAGAATGCCTGGCATCCTAAAGCAAATAATCACCTTCAGAACTCCAGAAATAAGGGATGATCTTAAAAATGTTTATATCAAGAACATATTTAGGCATCAAGTCTAACACAGGACGTTTTAACAGTAATATAGAAAGTTAGAAGATAATGAGATGATGATGACTTCTGACCTAGAATTCTAGTGGCTAAATTCCCAATCATCTGTAAGGATAAAGGCAGGCTAAAAGAAAAGCTTGGGAAATTTCCAGGAGGCCATCTGTGCAGAAAGCTTAGAGAGCTGCCCATACAGACAAATGAAGGATATCTTCAAATTAAAAAGTGAAACTGATAAAGTGTGAAGTGTGCTTAATTTTAATAAGAGTCTCAGAGTTCTGGCAGAGAGTTTGGTAATGAATTAGTGATAGACACATAGAAGTGTGAATAGATAAAAAGAAAGTGAAGCAATAATTAACTCTAGGAAAAACAAAAGTCTAAAAAGACAATGAAAGGTGATCATATTTTTCTTTGTGGTTTAGGTAGGAAGAATCTATAAATAGTCATGATTTCTTAAAATATGATTGAATTCTTTCAGTAGGATATGGGAAGGGAAGTGGTGTGTGTGTGTGTGTATGTGTCTGTGTTTGTGTGTGTATGTTCATACAGTTAATAAACTGTACCATTAATAGTAGATTGCATTCTATTTACTGTAAAGCTAACAGAAGTAAAATCTCATTGCTCAGAATGGGAAACCTAGCGATGGTATTTAAAATATAAAAAATTATCTGCTAAGTAGAAAAGAACATTATTCCAAATGATGGAGACAAATAATAAAGGTA
The DNA here is from genome assembly GCF_009828535.3 of Hylobates moloch. Taxonomy (NCBI): domain Eukaryota; kingdom Metazoa; phylum Chordata; class Mammalia; order Primates; family Hylobatidae; genus Hylobates; species Hylobates moloch. The sequence continues at coordinate 34,714,686 of NW_026652290.1, read as the reverse complement.
CAAATCTTCCTGACTGGGAATTTGCATTACTTACTCATTGAGGATTATTAATATAGACATGTTTAGGACCTTCTCCAGACTTACTGATACTCTTTACTTGATGATCTTAGTATATTTTTGGTATACTATTAAAATATGAATGGTATAGTATGTCTCAGGATTATAATACAATGTTTCTCTGTAAGGATTATGTTTAGATATTTTATCCCAAAAAATTTAGATTAATTTTATTTTATTTTGCATGCCACAAGAAAAAAAGACACTTCCTTCTCAGTTGCATTATTTTGTAACGAACTCTCCTCAGATATTTCACCTTTGAAAATTGTCAGCAGTAAAGTAATCACAGTCATTTTAAGTCTTTGTCATTACAGATGGGTTGTTTTGTTTTGTTTTGTTTTGTTTTGTTTTTACTCTGATGCTTCCCTGAAAACACTTGCAAATCACCTACAAGCCAGAGTCTTCATCTTCAACAAAAAAAGGACATTCTCAGAGCTCCAAGGTAAATAACTATACCAGGTACTCACAGGCACAGGCATTTGATGACATCATCTGGAAAAATTTGAAACTATACAGTGGACTTGGTCAAGATTTCCAGAATACTATTTAAGAAGCAGATGAGTTTATGAGACTGCTAACCCAAGATGAGCAGAACAGTAATTAATTACATAGCACTGAATGAACTGATGAAGAATGATTGTGGGCTTGCTTGGAATATTGCTGATGCTTTATTGTTACACTTTGTAAATGCAAGGAATCTTTTATCTGTTTTTGTAGGTCATCTATAACATAACAATTTAATCGACCTTGATTTTGCTAACAAAAATGAAACATTTATCCTTTTCTCCCTGCCTGAACCTTCCAGAACCCAGAAATTCTTATTTTCATGGCAATATAGTTATTTACATACATTTAGTAGGAGTCTGTTCTGGTTAACAGGATATAATTTAAAACCTTGGTTCAAGGCCTTGCCTGAGACATTATAATTTAAAATGATAGTCACTTACTTAGGTATGACCAGACATTTTTAAGGAACCAATGTTGACTTGATGAAGTCAGTGAATTCAAAGCCCTCTTGGAAAAGCCATACATGACTTATACATTCCCAAATGTATAGGTAAAAAAAAATAGAGATCATTTCCTGGCAGTTTTAAGAAATTTAACATATTTTATATCCTTGAGAAGAGAAGAATTCACACAAAAACTAGAGGTACTGCTGGTGAAGTGTAATGGCTTGGTTTCCAAGAAGGTTTAAAAGTCTAATCTAAGATTCCTTATGGAAACTTCCTACAAAATAAAACTTTAAACTTCCTGTATAGCAAATTGTCCTTTTTCCTGTATCTGTGAAATAATGAGGCCAAATCTAATGAGACCTGCCATGTGTTATTAGTTTGCGGTCAAGAACGATCTTTCTTTGACATTGACTTTGATCAAAAGGACGAATGGGGGTGACGGTAGGGATAAATGTTGTCTTTTAATAGAAGACTCTAACAAATTTGCATTCATTTCCTAGAGATGCTGTAACAAGTACTACAAACTGAGTGGCTTAAATTTATTCCCTCGCAGCTTCGAGGACTAGAAATCTGGGATTGTGTCAGTAGGTCTGTGCTCCCCCTGAGACTTAGGAAGAATGTTTCAATGCCTCTTCTAGCTTCACATGGTGGTCAGTAACCCTCAGCTAGTTTGGCTTGTAAGATGCATCACTCTCATCTCCGCCCATCATCACAGGGCCTTCTGCCCTGTGTGTGTGTGTGTGTGTGTGTGTGTGTGTGTGTGTGTGTATGTCCCGTTTGACCTTCTGTGCATTTGTGTCCACATATCGTCTGATTGTAAGGACACTAATCATTGAATTATGGCCCATTCTAATTCATATGGTCCCATTTAACTTGATTACATCCCACAAAGACCCAACAGTAAACTAAATCATGTCCCCCCACCAAATTCATACTTTGAAGCTCTAAATACCAGTGGAGCTACATTTGAAGGAAGAAAGTGATTAAGGGTAAAAGGGGTCATAAGGGTAGGCCCTTGATCTAATGGGATTAGTGACCATCTGAGAAAGACACCAGAGAGCCTGTGCTCTCTCTTCACAAGCACACACCAAGGAAAGGCCATGTGAGGACACAGCATGAAGGTGAACATCTGTAAGCCAGGAGAAAAGCCCTCATGAGGATCAACAAAACACTGATGATTTTGGACTTCCTAACTTGGACTTGGATCCAAATTTTCCTTTCTTTCAAACTTCGATGAATATCGGCTTAGAATTGTGTTCTTATTAACACTCCTTCAGACAAAAGGGAACCTGCTAACTAGTCAGTTCCAATAACTGATGCAAGATAATCTTCTGACCATAGCAAACCTATCAAGCTTGCTGTTTTCTCTGACTCAGTGGGGCATAGACCCCGTAATTACTGAATAAATATTGCTCAGTTTTTTTTTTAAGTCTGTGAGATAAGTTTGCAGAATCAATACAACACTGTCACAAAGTAGGTATCTTCGTGATGCTAAGAGCTTGGGGATATATATGATCTTTGGGCTGCCCTCTTCCCTTTTATCATCTCCTTATCCATACTGCTTTTTTAACTTTCTGAACTCCTTAGCAGGTAGGCACAGAACCTTAAATGTGGCTTGGACTTCCCTTCCTCAAGAACTGTAAGAAATACATTTCTGTTGTTTAAACACACCAGAATATTGTATTTTAGTGCAGACTAATACAGACACTACTTCTAAATAGGATGATATTTACAGTCACCAGAGGTTAGGATTTGAACATGTCTCTTGGGGCACACAATTCAACCCACAACATCCTTCAGGGATATCAGATTCTGATCATATTCATTATCTTTAAGCTACTTTGAATATCTTTAAAAACTGTAAATAATTGATGGATAAGCAAACTGTCTTGATTTCTCCCACTGTGAATACAAAAGACAGTGTTATTTCTTACCTGTCACCTTGTACACACTGTCAAGCTTCACCAAGTTTTCAGGACTTCCAGTGTCCTTCAATATATGTTTCCGACCCTCCAGACCAATATTTTAACTTTTTCTCTCTCCCTTCTGACTCAGCATTACTGAGAACCACAGCTTGACTGCACAGATCTCTATCAAGTCTTTAATTTACCCCGAAGCTGGCTTTTTCCCCAGGATCTGAAGAAGTCCTGAGAGTTGAAGCCTGACAACTTACTGAACCTGGAAAAAATGAAAACCACTTAAGACTGTGCTGGATTCACCCACACACAATCCACTGTGTGAGCTCCCAAGACTGTCTGGTGAAACACTTGCTTTTTTTTTTTTTTTTTTTTTAAATGTTGTCCATATTGTGGACAACATCACCCAGAGTATCGACTCTTCACTTCAAGAAACTCAACAAGCATGTGCATAATCCAGAGATTTCCATCCAAAGACCTCCTGGGATCTGGTAGACTGGATACTCTTGGGGTTCAACTCTTGGCTGTTTACTTTAATACAACATTTTATGCTATCTTTATGTTTTTCACTTTAGGCATTCCACTTTTAAAATGCCTCATCTTTGGGACATAAAACAGCTCACCATTGCCAGCATGCTCAACAGACGTTTCCACTGGTTTTCCAGGGACAGCGCTCAGGAAACTCTGGTCCTGAAGACTATTGCACTCAGCCATCTCCAACTTCTAATTTCCCTTATCCCTGAGTTGTTCAGGAACAGTTTATCTGAGCCTGTATTGAAAAAAAGGAGAGACTGACAAAGCTGATCAAATTACATTTGACATAACTTGAGGCTGGATATACTATCATGGCTGGCCCTCAGTTTTATATGAACTTCCCTCATTATAACTTTTTTTGCTCTATCTTGGGTACAAACCTCTGCCCATGTACTTAAATGAAAATGAACATTCCCTACCTTCCTGTTATTGCAACATTTGACACAGTTCCTTAAGTATCAAGACCCTCAGGGTTTTTTAGTTTTTCTCTTCCCACAGTCATCGATCTCATGTCTTTGCATAATAGTTTTGCTTGACCACCTATTCCAAGAGATGTTCTGGCACAGACCCTGAGCATCTCTCCGTTGTACAAACTGCCCTTAAAAAAGTATTTCCTTTATTAAGAAAATCCAGAGATGTGTCTGTGCTTCCTTGACAGTAAATACAACTAATAGTTATCTTCCTAAGCTGCTAAGGGTGTACTGGGATAGAGTGGGCAGTTTCTGGAGGAAGGAGTAACAGAGTATGAACAAGTTGAATCATGTTCCCAAGGACACAATGCTAATAAGTAATTGATTTAGAATTTTTAACTGATATATCTGACTCAATAGCCCATCTTTTCTCAATATATTGGAAGGAAGGAAGGAAGGAAGGAAGGAAGGAAGGAAGGAAGGAAGGAAGGAAGGGAGGAAGGAAGGAAGGAACAAAGGAACAAAGGAAGAAAGGCAGGCAGGCAGGCAGGCGGCTTGTCTTTCCCTGGGCCACATTACCTGTAGTGTTTCTTTAATTGGTATAGCCCCATCATTAAGCTTTTGAGCAGCCTGTCTCACTGAGTTTCCTAATGAAGTTATGAGTCTCCCTCACAAACAATGAATTAACCATAATCACTGTATCAGTCTGAGCAGCCAGGAAACAGAAACCACAGCAGCAGTATTTTAACGAGGGATTTTGATGTAAAAGATGGTTAACTAGATGTTGAAGAACCAGAAAGCAAAATAAAATAAAACACTGGGGTACTCTAAAAGTAGCAACTGCAAGAAGCAGCTGCCACACCTAAGGCTGGTAGAACAAAAAGAGGGAGCTGAATTATTAAAATTTAAAAGCGTAAAGGAAAAGTCCCCTGGGACAGTAACTCAGGGCTGGGCAGGTGCTGACATCTTCGACTAGGGCCAAGAGGAAAGTGTGCATGTATTGACAAACCCACCCACTCAGTCTAACTGCTGCTACAGGAAGGACCTACTTCAGATGCAGTGACCAAGATTTTTGGGTATCACTCACAAGTTTGGAAGAGAGTCTGTCCTCCTTGCTCCAGCCTCCCAATATTCCTCTCTGCCTGTGTGAGCAGGGCCTGTTTGGAGCCAGCTGGAAAGCATAATGTAAAGTGCAGAGTCCTAGCTCTGACCTCACAAAGCAGAGCAGATGGGTTGTTTGGAAGCTAGGAAATGATAGGTTAATAACTGGCACATTCACATTCCCCAGTGGGTGAGCCTTCAATGAAGTTTACAAACTATTACCAGAATGTAGTGGCTTAAAATTATTTACTATATTTTATCATGATTCTGAGAGTTGGCAATACAGGCAGTTCTGTTGGCCTCACCTGGGGTCACTCATGCAGCTGATTGGGATCCAAGGTGGCCTCATTCAGACTTTGGAATGCTGGTGCCAGCTGTTGGCAATGACATCTCAATTCTTCTCCTAGGGCCTCTCATGCTCCCATTGGGGTTACTGGGCTTCTTCCCAGGAGGCTGATGGGGAGCTGATGTTGGCACTGTAAGAGGTTCTAAGCAGAAGCTGCAAGGCCTTCGAGGCCTCCAGCTCACACACCTCTCCAGCACATCCTATCAGATAAAGCAAGCCACAGGCCAGCCCAGTCTTAAGGAGATGGAGAAAGAGCATTTATCATTTGACCAAAGGGGAAGGAAAATCATTTTGCAAATAGAAGTGATCCAGGAAGGTAGACTCCTGGGAGCTGTGACTGCAACCGTTCTCACAGGTGGGAGACCTTTTATTCCTTTAAGTCACCTCCTATTTTCTCCTCATCTCTTCAGCCCACCGTCAGCCTAGCTCAGCACTTGAATGCAGAATGGTGCCTCCTTAACCCTCCTAAGTATCAGCTGGTCTCAAAGACACATAATCCTGAGCCCCTGTTGCAGTCCTTTTTTTTTTTTTCTAGCCTCCTTACTCCTCCCTATAATATAAAAGCTTCTCTCTGACTGACCTTAGAGACACTTGCCAATCTCATGTCTAGGGTCCTCCCTGTTGCAACAGTCCTCCTCCCCTCCCTCCTACAATCTGTTTGAATAGAGGCTCTATGCCCAGATTTGATTTAATTGGATAGTGACTGCTGGTTACTCACAGCCCTGACCTTGAATGTACCATTTCCAACCTCCAAAGGAATACTGGGTGGCCTATTCACTGTAACTTGGTAGATGTGACAGGCTCATAGTGCTCAATTTCAAATGCATGGACGTATGCACCCTATGGCCAGACATCCCAAGCTTACCTGGGCCCAGTACTATACCAGGAACTATGTCCCAAGTGGGTGGTGGATTTTTCAGCTGCAGATGGCATGGACTACGTCTCTCCCCAGAGCCTGTGTTGTGATTCTCCCATTGCACGTGCACTCACTACTGACACCCCCATGGGGAGTGTAGGTTTCACAGACCACGTGGCAGGGAAGCATCCACTACAGAATGAACCTACTGCAGAGCCCTTTCCTGTCCCAATGATCTGCTCCTAGCTACCCATGGTCTAAGTCATCTGGTGTAGAAGGTGTCATCTCCAGATCCCAAAGGACCTATCCAGGTGATCAACTTCCTTCTTTGTGGCAGGAGATGCAAGACACAACAACAATTTGCTTGAACACTGTAAGAAACATTCTACAAATCCCCTGACTTCTGGACACCTCAAAACTTTATTGAGGTGACAATTCCCTGAGTCATCTCAGAGTTTAGCTCCTGCATCCACCCTCTGGAGTGCATGTGTCTTCCCAAGACCTCCATGGCTTCTTGCTCATCCAACCCAATCAGCATGATGTCTCGACAAAGTAGATCAGCATAGTGTTCTGCAGATGCACCAGATGGCTTCATTCCCTTATATAACAGGGCCAAGTAAAGTAAACATACTTCTAGGGCAAGACTAGTAGTAACTATTGTCCTTTCCACATGAATTCCAATAAGACTTCTGTTCTGATCAGAAGAGAAGAGTATATTCAACGACTCAGGGCTGTGCACCATGTGCTCAATTGGCGGTTGGAATCGATTCTAAAAACAACTCTGTGTCTGGAGCTGGAGCTGCCATCAGAACAGCAACTTGTTTGCTTGAGGTAATCTCCAGTTCTCCTTCAGGATACAGCTTGTTACTAAAGAGGCTGCACTGAAGAGTTCAAGGGAAACATGATAAAAACCGCAACCATTCTGTATCCCATCACAAGCTTAAGGACTTTTAAAATGACACTCATCTCTTCATCACAACACCAGCCCCCTATGAGCATGCAATATTGTTATTGATTTGCTATGTAGGTGATTTGGGTGGCAGTTTCAGGTTGTTCCACATGTCCTTACTTGACAGGCTAAGGGCCCAATGCAGGAGCTACCCCAATGGTCAAGTATATTAATCGAATTATCCAGTCAGGAACTGGGAAGAGAACTGCTGGGTTGGTCTGCAGAATTTAGCTGGAATTCACCCAGGACACTAATTATTACATAACCCTATAAGCTCCCAGTTTAACAGGGGGCCATGATGATGCTTTGGCTTTTTGGGTATCAATGTCACCTTAGACCCATGTCCAACTGTGTTCAAAAGGTTGAGGGTCAGCAAACATATTTTATAAAATGTTAGTTGGTGAATAGTTTAGGTTTTGCAAATCATAACATCTTAGTTGCAATTATGGACTCTGCAACTGTAGCACGATATTAGCCATAGACAATGTTTAAATGAATGGAGATTGCTGTGTTCCAATAAAACTTTATTTGCAAAAACAGGTGCCTGGCTTGATTTGATTCTCAGTCCACAGTGTGCTGCCCCCTGCTCTAGGCAATCTCTTCCCCTTAATGTCAAGTCACCTAAGTAGATGTCTCTAAGTTCTCTTTGAACAAGAACTGTGTACACACAGGATACCACAGAATACTTCAAGGTTTCAAGGTCCTTTCTCCTAGCAACACAAATATTTCTTCAATCACTGTGTTCCAGAGATGAAGACACAAAGACATCATGAGAATATAAAACTACACACTAACATCCCATATGAATATATGTAGAGGAAAAATCCTCTACAAATACTAGAAAAGAATCTAGCAGAATCGTAAAAAGAATTATATACCATGACCAACTGAGATTTATTCCAGGATTTGAGAGAGGTTCAATAAATGAAAATCAATCAGTGTAATATTCCACATCAATAGAATAATGGATGTGAATGGGAGAATCTTTTTCACTTGTAACTTTTGTTTTTATTTTTTTAATTAATTTATTTTGAATTGACAAAAAGGTATATATTTATAGTGTACAACATTATGTTTTAAAAATGCGTACATCGTGGAATTGCTAAATTGAGTTTTTTAATATGTGCATTACCATATGTGCATATATTTATTATTTTTTGTGTGTGTGGTGAGAACCCTTAGAATTTACTGTCAGTGATTTTCAAAAATACAATATATTGTTATTAGCTGTGACCCATATTTTACAATAGATCTCTTGAACTTACTTTTCCTAGCTAACTGAAAAAATGATAATCTTGGAAGTAGCAAGACAAAAAAATGTGCTGCATATGAAGGGCTTCCTTAAGATTATCATCCAATTCCTCAGCAGAAACTTTCCAGGCCAGAAGGAGGTGGGGCGATATATTCCAAGTCCTGAAAGAGAAAAATTGTCATCAATAATACTGTGCCTAGCAAAACTGACTTTCAAACATGAAGAAGAAATTAAAGCTTTTTCTTGTTTGCCTTCCACCATGATTGTGAGGCCTCCAGCTATATGAAACTATGAAGCCATTAAACCTCTTTTCTTTATAAATTATGCAGCCTCTGGTATGTCTTTAATAGCAGTGTGAGAACAGACTAATACACTGCATGAACTATTTATATGTAGAGTCTAAAATAGTGAAACTCATAGAAGCAGAGAACAGAATGATGTTTGCCAGGGGTGGAAGGAAAGGAAAATGGGAAGATCTTGGACAAAGGTTGCAAAATTGTAGTTATGCAGCGGAATAACTTCAGGAAATCCAATGTATAGTGTGTAACTTTAGTTAATAATACTGTATTACATACTCAAAATTTGTGAAAGGTCATTCTCACACACAACAAAGAAAGAAATAAGAAAATGGTAACTATCTGATGTAATGGATGTATTAATCATCTTGATAGTGGTGATGATTTCAGTGTATACTCTATCAAGACATCAACTTTTATACATCTTAAATATATGCAGTTTTAATTTGTCAATTATGCCTCAGAAAAGCTAAAGTAATAAAGACCTAAATGGAAGATCTAAAACTGTAAAACACCTAGAAACAAACATAAGGGGGAATACTCATGATACTGACTTTGGCAAGGATTTCTTGGATATGACACTAAAAGCACAGTCAATGAAAAAAAATAAGCAAATGGAACTACATCAAACTTAAAATCATTTGTCTCTCAAAGTTATATTCAACTGAGTGAAAAAGCATGGGAGAAAATATCTGTGAATTATATATGTCATAAGGAGTTACTATCCAAAATACATAAGGGAGTCATACAGATAAATCCAACAACCCAATTACAAGGGACTTGAATAGACATTTCTCCAAAATGAATACAAATAGCCAACAAGCATAAGAAAATATACTCAATGTCAAGCAAAACAATGAGATATCACCTCACCCTCAGTAGGGATGGCGACTATAAAAACAAAACCCAAAACAAAAAATGGCTCCTCAAACAGGTGAAAATTAAACTACTATATGCTTCAGCAATCCTATTTCTTGTTAGAATTGGAAAGAAGGGTCTCAAAATAATTAAAAGCAGGGTCTTAAAGAGATATTTTCCACCCATTTTCAAAGCAGGATTATTCACAATAACCAAATGATGCAAAGAACCCAAATGCCTATCAAGGAATGAACAGAGAAGCAACATCTGTTATACATATAAAATAGATTATTTTTCAGTTTTAAAAAGAAATAATCCTATCACAAACTTATGCAGATGAGCCATGAGGATGTTACTCTAAGAGAAATAGGTCAGTCCTAAAATGACAAACATGGTATCATTCTATTTCTATAAGGTATGTAAAGTAGACAAATTCATAGAATCAGAAGTTAAAATTGTGGTTCCTAGGAACTGGAAAGAGAAAGAAAATGGGAATTACACTGTCCACTTAAAAATGGTAAAGATGCACATTTCTTTGTGACTTTTTTAACCAAAAAATTAACATAAGACTCAACAACGCTATTCCTAGGTATATACCCAACTGAATTGAAAAAGTTCTCAAATAGTTAAGCACAAATGGACTGTTCACAGCAGCATTACTCACAATGACCACCAGCTGTAAACAGCTCACATTCCTGCCAACAGATGAATGAATAAACAAAATATGGCACATGCATACAAAGAAATGTTTTTCAGCCATAAAAGAATTAAAGTGCCATAACACAAAAGGTTACATATTGGATGAAACATCCCAAATAACTTGATTGATTCTGTAGAGGCATACAGAAGTTTGGTGGTTACCAGGTGCTGTGAGAGGAGGGGTGAAGAGGGAGAGCTTCATGGGAATGGCACCTTCTTTAAGTGAGCTAGAGGTGATGGTGGAATGTACTAAATGCCACCAAAATGTACACCTTAAAATGGCTGATTTTATATTAATTTCAATTTTAAGATTTTAAATTAATTTTTTATTTTTAATATAATTTTTTAAAGTTTTACATTTAAAACTTTCAATTAAAAAAATAAAAGTTAAAGGAGAAAAGATGACGAAATATATCCTAGAAAAAGTAAACACGATTCCTGAAAAAATACATGTTGTTGCTTATGATCAATATCTTTTTGCTTCTCATAGTTTGTTCAAAAGTTGCTATACCCCAAAGCTTATGGAAAACTTTAAAAGTTTTTTAAGAAAATAAAGAAGACCCATATCATCCCCATGTCTATTTTATTTTCACTATATTGTGTCCAGTTAACTTGTGGTGATGACTAGTAGAGGGCACAGAGGGAAAGACCATTGTGAAGCTTGGGGTGCCTACTTTCCATGTGGTAAAGAGTGGTAAAGTCTATTTCCTATTTGGTAAGATAAAGGTACACAATGTTCTCAATGTTCAGTTAACAGATGTTTGGAGCTATGTACTTTTCTGTATGCTGTTCTGTTTCAGGAAATTTCCAATGACTCAAAAATGTTATCAGATGACACTACCCTCAAAAGGCACAGATAATGTTGACAGACAACACTGTTAATATGGACAATCTTGCATGAGAGACTATGACTTTGACACTACGAGGACAGTCTATTTGGAATCATCTATTTCTCAATTATTTGTATTTCTATAGATTAGATTAGAATAATAAATCCACATACACAACAGGATTGTGTAGTAAGCCTCTAAGTGTCAAATGCATTGACAAAGATTCTAACAAAATTAACATTGTCTATACTATATAATTTATTTTGCTGAAAAGAATAGGGAGAATAATAAACTATATTTTTATCAAATTGCTTAAAGACCTCTCAAAATAAATAAAATGTTCAAATATATGAAATGTTATTGACATAGTTAAGGTCTCTTTTTTCCTCAAAAATCAAAAACAGACTCTTTGGAATGACTAGTGGAATCGTAAAATATCTTATAAGATTAAATGATAAATGCCAAGCACAAACAAAATATTGCCAGTAATAAAAAGGGGGGATACCATAAATTCCTGCAAACAATCAAAGTAATAAAGCAATGTTATAATGGAAGCTATGCCAGTATATTTGAAAATATATGCAAAATGGAAAAATTCCAAGAAAATATAATTTTTCAGAACTAACTCAAGAACTGATAGAAAATATCATCTTCTGTTAAGTTATGGAACTTTCCATTTGCCCCAATTGAGGCAGGAAATAAAAGAAGTAAAAAAAAACAAAATTAAAAAAAAAACAGAAAAGAAAAACAAGTCTTCTATATTAGGGTGACTCATCCCAAACACAATAACGGGCAAAGCCTGGACCCAGGAAAATTCTTGATAACATTATCAAAGAAGCCAGGGCTCAAAGGAATGTGCTCTAGAGACTCTCCCAGCACTCCCTCAACATAGGAAAAAGAAAACAAATTTTCCTTTCTCCTGCGATATGAGTAAACTTATGAGTTTACAGATTTCTGTTTTCTGTAACTAGTAACTTCAAGTATTCTGTTTTATCTAAGCAGCACATTGAAGGTTATAAGACATGCCTGAACAAGCCTTGGCTACAGTCAACTAGATGCCATAGCAAACATTATGAGATAAGCCCATGCAAGGCACTAGAGCAAGCCTAGATAACAGCCATCTGGACTGCATAGCAAGAGTTGCATGTAATCCTGAGTTATGAACCTATAGTAATTTGATTAACTGCCTTTGTTCTGCCTCTGTATTCTTGGTTTTGTAGCACTATGCTTCACGCCATTGTAAGCTTAAGCCCACACCCTTTTAGAAGTGTGTATAAAAGTCAAGTTCTGTCTTTGTTCTGAGGCCAGTTTTTGGAGTTAATCCACTGGCTCTGAGTGCCCTCAGTAAAATCCTACTGTTTCACCCTGTCATCTCTCTGGTCTTCCTTTATTCCCACAACAAGATGTTCACCAATACCTGGCAGTTATAGAAGTGTGTCAGTTTTTCCAACTAAAATAATTTAAAAGAATTCACATTTTTAACATTTTCATTTCCTTGAAAACTCATGCTATTTGACATTTTCCCATATGTTATTTGGACATCAGGTTTTCCTTTTCTGTGAATTGCTTGCGTGCATATTTATTGATTTTTTTCTTAGCTTATATCTTTGATTTATAAAATATTTTTATATATTATGGATACTTATTTATGTATGTATGTTCCAAACATTTGTTTTTTGATTATCAAAACTAATATAGAAGAATATTTTTTCTTTTATTACATGGAAATTTTATGTTTTATTAATAAGTTCTGCCAAGCCTCCTAGTAAGAAACAAATTTTGTGTCCAAAAGTGGTAAAGATTTACTTTTTTTATATTTAGATTTCATTTCTGTTTTGGATTAGATTTACCTAATAGGAGTCTCAACCAAAATCATATAGCAAGCAGCATATAGGAATCTCTAGATGCATTCACATTAAGATCAGAATTAAAAGAGAAGAGGCCAGAAATGCTTACAGGACATGGAGAAATTGAGAAAATAATAATTTTTTCAAGGAAAGACAACATGCTGATCTTGGTGACATTGATGTAAAGATAAATAGTGGGGCTGGGCTCAGTGGCTCATGCCTGTAATCCCAATACATTGGGAGGCCAAGGTGGGTGGATCACAAGCTCAGGAATTTGAGACCAGCCTGGCCAATATGATGAAACTCCATCTCTACTGCAAACACAAAAATTAGTCAGGTGTGGTGGCATGTGCCTGTAGTCCCAGCTATTCAGGAGGCTGAGGCAGAAGAATCACTTGACCCCAGGAGGCAGAGGTTGCAGTGGGCTGAAATTGCACCACAGCACTTCAGCCTTAGTGACACAGCAAGACTCAATCTCAGAAAAAAGATTTTTTTCATAAAAAGAAAAAGATAAATAGTGGGCCCTAAACTAGAAATTCTAGCAAGGTGGAAACCTCAGGTACAATTCTAAGCCTTTTGGAGTTACTAAAATGGAAAAAGGCTAAAATTGACTAAAACCTAACAAAAGAGACCACACAGACATGGGATCAAATTGTCAAATATGTACAGTGAAAAGAAACCACAGGGAGAGACAAAGAGATGCTGCCAGTAGACCAGGTGCTCTGCCCTTGGGGCTTAACACATGCAGTTCTTCCCTCCAAAAGGAGACCAGAGACAGCACAAAACAACAGGGCATGCAGAGATGGTTTTGTGACAATTACAGCATCTGTTAAGGCAAAGGGACTCTATCCAAGAAAACCTCCCAGTTCTTCATACACCAGCCCCGAGACAATTATCAAAATTGTTATTGGCTTCAGGTCTGTCATGACAGGGTGACCAAATGATCCAATTGGACGGGGACTGTCCTTTTAGCTTGAAAACTCCCACTTCTTACCTTGACAGTCAATGTAATCAACAGAACCTGTTTTCACACTCACATTTTTCTGTTTTGATATGTTCACCCCTTAAAGAAGGTCTGTAGCAGGAGTGGTCATGTTTCACAGTGAGAATATTCTAAATCAGAATATGTAATGGCAACTATAAAGGGAGCATTTTAATCCTCCTCCTCCACCAGGAGTTTTCACAAACAGACCTCATTTAGGTTTTCTGCAAGACATCAGCTCAGCAGCCAAGAGTAATCATGATATGAACCACCACATGCCTGGCATCCTTTGTCTTGGGTACTGTTCTGATGCTTTACATAATTTACATCACATGATTCTTAAAACCAGCTTGCCAGATAATGGAGAACACAGCCATACGGCTTCAAAGTCATGCTCTGAGGGTCTGTGTTCTACTGCTCAATCATCAGCAACAAAAGTTTAGAAAGAGATTAAAAAGCAATGACTTTGTCTCAAAAGTATAACTGAAATTGTAGTTTGGGAATGGTCTCTGGGAGTCTTGCAAAACAGAGGACAGACAATGTAAACATATGGAATTTTAACAATGAGCTCTGTAAAATATTTACTTAACTCTAGTATACCGAGTGTTACTATGTATAATGAGAACAGTAAAATCAATAGTTAGATCAGCTCAATGGATGGGAATTTTATTAAGCACCAGGTGAGGGGTGCAAGATCAGAAGCTCTGGAAACGGTTCTCCCCTGCCCACACCCACTGACAACCACAGTGTGTCCCACTGCATCCACTAACCCCAACATTCTTGCCCTAAAATACACACACACACACACACACACACACACACACAGAGAGAGAGAGGGGGACATGGAGGTTTCATGGTTTTATTATAGGCCTTGTGGTTTCCTAAAATGAACTTTCTTCTACACCAACTTTAACTATGGATTCAGTGAAGAGGCAGTAGAATATGTTTTCTACAGGTTCAAAGGGAACAGGATGAAATAATTGTCCAAGTTCCCATCCTGAGAGCTGGTCTGGGAAGACCTCCAGTATAAATATAGGCTCATTGGGATAATTAACGAATTATTGGTTTGTATTCCCTCATGTTGGACCTGTTCATTTACATTCTGAGTAGCTGGTATCAAAAGGGGAGCAGGGACCCTCAACTTTGTGGTATCTGCAGAGAGCCAAGCCAGGACTAGATTTGTACCTTGGGGAGTGCCTCAGGATCCAGTAGAGGCAGAACACAGCAGCAGGTGCAAAGTCCTGCCCTGGCATCCACCTACTGCAAGCCTTACCCCAGCCTGACACACCCACTCCACCCCCTCCTCCCAGGTTTATAAGCTCTGGACAGTCAGCATCATCCTCACCTGCTGTGCTCTTACTTGCACAGTGTCCTGGAGCTGGACCTGGCTCTGGTTTCCTAGAACCAGTATGACTAAAGACAGCAAGCTGCTTCCTCTGGTCCCTGAGATACCAGGTAAGCCTTGCCTGCTTAGAGACTCTCATCCTAGTGTCTGACGACCACCAGGCCCTAGAAAAGGGTAGGGATATTCAACCCTTGTTAATCATATAAAAAATAGCTTTGGGGTCTTCAGATTTTGTGGCTCCAAATAAAACTCGGGTAAGTCATGAGCTGAATGCCTCATGCATCTTCAGAAGATGTTGGGTCCTGAGGTAACACTGAAGCAGAAATCTAACTCTACTTAGATATCTTTCCCTGATGGGCTGAGAGAATGAAGGAGATGCTAAACGCATGTCTGTCATGTACAATTGTGTTATGCTGCTGCAGCAGGCTAGAGCTGCAACCCATGGGAAGCGGACACTGTATTGCTGTTGAAACCATTACCTTCAGAGGGTGACGGGCCAGGAGACAAGCCTCAGGTTTGTTTCTTATTAGGTGAATGACTTTAGCCCTCTAAGCCTCAGATTCACTATCTCCAACATAATTACCTAAAGTTACAAAAATTAAAATAAGAATTTCTGCAAATTTCATAACAGATCAATCTTCTATGAATTACAGCTATTGTGTTGTTAATATCAATAAGCAAAATATCATGATTTTTTAAATTGTATTGATTTTTTAATTGCCAACTAAAAATTTTATATATTTCTCATATGTAATGCGATGTTTTAGAATATGCATACATTGCGGAATGGCTAAATTGAACTAATTAACGTATTGTAAGTCAAAGAAAATTACTAAGTCATGTCCCAATCATTTATTTTGTGTGCATGTGGTTTTAAGGGGTGGAGAGTTTAATAGGCAAGAAAGAGAAGAGAAGAAATAAGGAAGAAGCTCCCCTGTACAGAGACAGAGTGGGTTGGGGGAGCTCCAATGTTGAGAGAGGAGACCCCATAAGCAGTGGATACCAGTCAGTTATACGAGGAAGTGGAAGGAAGTGGTGTCTGATTTCCATAGGGCTCAAGGGATTAGTTTGACCAGGCATGTCATTCATATAACCCACAAAAACTGGCCCTCCCACCCTAGCCTTTCAATATGCAAATTCAGAGTGCCATGATGTTCTACACACGTGGGGATATGTGGGGGCAATCATGCTGCCAGGCACATGTGAGGCAACGGCAAGAGGACAATGGTGGGAATCCTCATGTTGGTGGACCCAGTTTCTAATGGCCAGGGTTTGCATATCAAAGGTTGCCAGCCTGGCTCTAAGAGCCATGGCTTTCCTGCTAGACAATAAACATTTCTGGAGCTGCTCTAAAAGAAACAAAAACTTTCCAAGGACCCCTTTTCCTCTCTATCTGCCTAAAATTATTCCTCAATAACTCCTATAACACTCCCCTCTGTGGAGATCTCACCATACCTGCTGTTAGGAGGTTTTGGTCCATGACTCTTTCTGGCTACTCCCTGCTGAAAAGGGGCGTCAAATGGGAAACAGCAGCTAGGGCTCTTCCTGTGGTCGATCCTAGGATTCTCAGAAGAACGGCACATCTATGCGTGTTTCAGTTTGTGGCACCATTTGGAGTTTGAATGCTTGTAGGCGAGAAGAAAAAATTCGAGTTATAGTATTGAGTATACAGTGTCCAAATATTAGTACAAGACATATAAGCGAGAGAGGGCTAAATAAAAAAGTTAACCAATTCCACAAAGAGGACTGGAATTCATTAAAAGAGGGATTGTAGCCACCTGAGGCTGAAGCCTGCATTTTCCCTGAGCTTCTCAATAATTTTGATTTGATCTTTAAATACCTGTAACTCGGCCGGGGGCGGTGGCTCACGCTTGTAATCCCAGCACTTTGGGATTGAGGCGGGCGGATCACGAGGTCAGGAGATCGAGACCATGGTGAAACCCCGTCTCTACTAAAAATACAAAAAAAAAAAAATTAGCCAGGCGTGGTGGCGGGCGCCTGTAGTCCCAGCTACTCAGAGAGGCTGAGGCAGGAGAATGGCGTGAACCCGGGAGGCGGAGCTTGCAGTGAGCCGAGATTGCACCACTGCACTCCAGCCTGGGCAACAGAGCAAGACGCCATCTCAAAAAATAAATAAATAAATAAACAAATACCTGTAACTCTATTGCAAATAGTAGAGTGAAGAGTGAATATAGCAATTCCCATAAGTGTGGTGGGGTAGATAATTTCCATCTAAAATTTTACTTACAAAAATATAGAATTTCCCTTTGGGGGTCTATGGAATTTCTTGGTTTTATTTTCCCAAACAAAGGGCAAAGGATGTGAACAGATACTTCTCAAAAGAAGACATTTATGCAGCCAAAAAACACATGAAAAAATGATCATCATCACTGGCCATCAGATAAATGCAAATCAAAACCACAATGAGATACCATCTCACACCAGTTAGAATGGCCATCATTAAAAAGTCAGGAAACAACAGGTGCTGGAGAGGATGTGGAGAAATAGGAACACTTTTACACTGTTGGTGGGACGGTAAACTAGTTCAACCATTGTGGAAGTTGGTGTGGTGATTCCTCAGGGATCTAGAACTAGAAATACCATTTGATCCAGCCATCCCATTACTGGGTATATACCCAAAGGATTATAAATCATGCTGCTATAAAGACACATGCACACGTATGTTTATTGAAGCACTATTCACAATAGCAAAGACTTAGAACCAACCCAAATGTCCGACAATGATAGACTGGATTAAGAAAATGTGGCACATATACACGATGGAATACTATGCAGCCATAAAAAATGTTGAGTTCATGTCCTTTGTAGGGACATGGATGAAACTGGAAACCATCATTCTGAGAAAACTATTGCAAGGACAAAAAACCAAACACCACATGTTCTCACTCATAGGTGGGAATTGAACAATGAGAACACATGGACACAGGAAGGGGAACATCACACACCAGGGCCTGTTGTGGGGTGGGGGGAGGGGGGAGGGATAGCATTAGGAGATATACCTAATGCTAAATGACGAGTTAATGGCTGCAGCACACCAACATGGCACAAGTATACATATGTAACAAACCTGCACGTTCTGTGCATGTACCCTAAGACTTAAAGTATAATAATAATAAAATAAAATAAAATTAAATTAAAATTAAATAAAATAAACCTCCAGGTTATGGGCACCCTACTTACTTTTATTACCTTGCAGAATTTGCAGGATCATTGCCCAGAACTAGCATATTGATTCAGATTCTTACATTACCCATCCCTTTTTGTTTCTTCCAAGCTGCAGGAGATACCACTTGATTCACAGGAATAAGCGGAGTTCGTCTAAAATGTAGGCAAAAAGCTTAAAAACAATGAAAGAGACTAGGATTTAAAGACAAATGTATGATAACATTTGGAGCACAATTTCTCTCTCCAGTCCTCATTCCTGGTAAAAACAAATTATGATAGGACTATGTGTGCTGTGGGTAGAATACACTTTAGTCTTATACTTGGCCTGATTATTTGCATAATGTGCAGCAAGAATGGTTATTTCTACATAAGTCTTTTGGATTGGCTTTGATGAAACTCTGTTCCACAAGGAATTTCAAATAAGACCTTTAAAGCTGAGCCCAGCCATGGGTTTGTATCCTCCAATACCTCTGAGTTGTGTCAGTCTCTTTCTTGAGGTCCCAAGATAAACGTGGAGTTCCCAGACCTGTTAGAAAGTGACATTCTTGACTGACCAGAGGTTAGGAACCCTGTGCCACACTGTGTAGACAAGGTATGAGGCCAGTTCTCCCCAAGAGGCTTTATTGGCCCTTCATGTCAAGTTTGATTCCTTAAAGGGAAACACACACTTTCAGTCAAAGCATATGTAAAATAACCAGTTTTTCCAATGGCGTCCTATGGACAAAGAAAAATGGATTATTATTGCACTGATGCAAACAACTATATTGCCATAAGTTAAGAGTACTCACAGATAGTCTCCTAATTCTAGAGGAACCAGGCAGAGAAAAATAAACATGCTCTAACTTTGGTTCATGGTAGTGTAACTTAATTATTAAAGGCCATAAATAGTTAAAAATAAGTTTCCTTGATGCTACTAAACAAAACAAGGATCAGCAATATTCCAAGCAAAAGTTAAAAAGCTTGCTTTAACTTTCTGAGTGCAGTCCACTTAGTTAACTCTTGTCTTGCTTGATATTTGAGGAACAAAGCAAGACAACAATTGTCTGCGAATGACAAAATTTCCAGGATAGTTACAGTTAAAACATGACTGGGGCCGGGTGTGGTGGCTCATGCCTGTAATCCCAGCACTTTGGGAGGCCGAGGCAGGTGGATCACGAGGTCAGGAGATTGAGACCATGCTGGCTAACATGGTGAAACCCCATCTCTAGTAAAAATACAAAAAATAAGCTGGGCATGGTGGCGGGTGCCTGTAGTCCCAGCTACTCAGGAGGCTGAGGCAGGAGAATGGCGTGAGCCTGGGAGTCAGAACTTGCAGTGAGTAGAAATAGTGCCACTGCACTCCAGCCTGTGTGACAAAGCAAGACTCTGTCTCAAAAAAAAAAAAAAAAATCACTGGAAAACCTGGTAAGTGATTTTAATTATATACCAGGTGTGGATCCTAGGACCCAGACAGAAATGCAAATAAAGTTTGACTTCAGTATCTAGCTCCATGTGTCCCAGGCCTTACTTATCTATAAAGCAGGCAATATACAACCTGAGAACATTTAGCAACCCTGGTATCTAAGTTATATGATTCAGACCACCTATTTGCATTTTGACGACACTTGCATTCTACCAATAGTTCTTAAGAGTATTTTTATTTCTTACAGCCATGTGAACAAAAAACATATTTGATTTAAGTGATTATTTTTCTTTAAGACAATCAATTAGAGCTCTTTTTACAGACATTACACACAATACATATATAGCAGCACAGACAGAAGATTCAGCACTTGTTAAGATTTTTCCTTTGCCAGTTTTTTAATGGATTACTGGCTTTAGGTGGAACTCTTGGAGGAGCAGGGTCAGGTACCATGCATTTTTTAGGGCCTATAAGCAGACACAGCTGAAGGCAATTAGCCCATCCCCCATAGGAGTCTTATTTTTTAGTGGAAGGTGGGGATGTTTTCATGTCTTTCAGGTGGCCAAGAGCATGCTTCTCTGATTTATTACTACTACTAGCCATCCCTTACAGTGTATTTTCTACCTGGTTATTAAACTGCAAATCTCTCTCATAATGTGAAGTAATGTGAAACCCCCAAAACATAAGCAGTATATAACAAAATACATAGCAGAACAGAGCCTTTGATTTTGAGAAGAAACTATCTACTTTTAATTTGGGGGGTTTCATAGGAAAAACAGATGGCTTTTTATTTTCCCAAAACAGGGTCTGTGGCACCCCTCTGTTTTTCCCAAGGAGTCCCATGCTACCAGAACTTATCTTTGGGCCTCTCATGCATGCATTAGGAGTGGTAAGACAAAAAATAGAGAAAAATAATTCAGTCCACTGAGAGGAAAAAAGGCTTTTTCCAGAAGAACTTTGAAATATACCTATAACTTGAATATCCATTTTTAATTAAGCTGAGCACTCTTTAAGAAAATCCTTTTAAATCCCTTTTTACTCGACTTTAGCCATGCCAAGCAGTTAAGATGTTTGACTTTTCAATTTTACAAGTAACCTTACAGGTGAAACCAATGAGCCTTAATTAGCTTATGATTTAACTGTGAGTGTGCAAGGCATTTTCAAAGGAGGGTAAGCAGCTTTTGAAACTATCATTGTGAAATTGTAACTGAGACAGTGAAAGAGATCGGACCCAAACAGCTCCATGTTGTTTCCAGTGCCCAAGCTGTCCTTGCCCATCCCTGGGCATAGGCTTCGCCACCTTTGGAAGGAACCTGGTTTACAGTTTATACTTTAAAGCAAAGATGGTAGTGGCTCCTTCTTAAGATATACTTCCCTCTTGCCTGGGGACGAGACCAGGAAACTAGCCAGAAGTCTTGGAACCATCCCTTAGGAGTCATGCAGCTAGAGACTATGAGATTTTGACCCTCCCTAAACTGCTTTCAAGATCAGTGCTTAAGATATTTTGTAAACTCTGCCTTTGATGAATCAGCTGGCACCACCCAGATTGACAAACTGGCTTATACCATTTTTCGGACCTTAGGAACTGACTTAGCTCAAGAAGATAGCTACCACTGTAAAATGGTGGAGAGTAATATGTATTATTGTCATGGGGTTACAGGTCATGTATCCAAGGACATGAAACAAGATGGAGGCCTGTAGCCAAGTTTGTTACTGTTATGTTGGGCTGGCTTGAACAGCAGGCTTGTGGGGTCCTGGGTGTGCATCCTAACCCAAGGTACCCTTTCTTTGACAGAACCATACAGAAAGACATGCAAAGCACACAAAATTGTCTACAGCTTAAGATCAACTTCAAAAATCCTTTTTCATTAATTATAAATTCACAGAGAATATAAACAATGATCCTTATTATCCCCTTTACTGGCTTGCACAGGAAGAGAGAAGCCAAAGCCGAACTGATAAGAAATTTTTACCCTTTTGCCAGCATATAACGCTTCTGGTTTCCCATCCCCCAGCTCAACTCTAAGCCAAGCATTTTAAGGTTTGGCAAATTAACTTTTCCCAGGTTAAGGGAACATTATAAAATAGATAGAAGGCATTATAAACCAAGAAAGAAGAAAAAATACTGTATAAAGCGGTTCCAACTATGGTTGTTATGAGGTATTGCCTCTCTTCCCATTGTGAACGGTGTTTTGCCTATTTTTTTACCTTAACTATTTTTTTCTTTTCTGTTTTTGCACACTATAGGAGACATATTACTTATTTCCAAAAATTCTCATCTGCTTGCAGAGCTGCCTATTTCAGCTGCAGTTAGGGTTTGGCTTAGGAGCAGCATAAGTTTCCTCCATGAGAGGGCAAATAACTGAGTTAAATTTTTGAAAGCTTCTATATAGCTATCAGGGTGGTCAGAAAATTGGCCTAAGTCTGCCTTTACTTGTCTAAAGTCCTGCAATGAGAAGGGAACTTGAAAGGCCCCCAAATAAGGGAATCCTCAGAGGGTTCTCCGGGAACTTGCTTTTCGAATTTTGGGGAATTATTCTCTTTGGACCTGCCTGATACGATTGCTAAAAGAGCTGGGTTGATTTTGCAACACTTGCAAAGGTCTAGTAAAAAGGCCACACTCCTGTGCAAAAGAAAATAAGCCAGTTTTTCTTAAAACTTTCAAGGTTGAAGAATTCCCAGCGCTTCAGAACACACTCCAGGGGAGTGCATGTTGAAGATGATCTGTTACCCATCTAAAAACAGAAGTGAGAATAAAAGCATCCTTTTAGTCTCCTTCCTTTCGGTAAGTGATCCAGGATGGAGACGAAAACAGTAGAGGGCATTCCCCAACTATTTTCTCTCTTTGGCTCCTGAATCCTGGCACCCATTTAAATGTGCCACCCATGACTGCAGACATGACCCTCCAAGTCATGGCCCCAGAGGAAGTAAATTTTGGGCCTTAGTCATACTGTCCACAAGCAGTCTTAGTCTTCTGCCTTTTATTTCTCTTTGACCTCCTAGACTTGTGTGGCCTGTGTGCCTTCCAAAAAAAAAAATGTATTTCAAGAAAAATCACATAATTGGGCAAGGCCCCTTTAAGGGAGGGAGCATGCTAGATTGAACTCTATATCCTGCTATGATGGCCTATGCTAAAGCATTTACCCATAGAAAAAGGGTTCTGGTTAACTTTTGGACTTAGAATCCCTTTACTAATTAAGCATTGTCTGAATAGGAGACAGAATAGGTGCCTTAAAGGAATGCAGGAACCGAATGGCCATTTTCCTGCCAATAGGACAATATCAAGACTAAAATTTGGCTATAGAAGACATTTTACTGCTAACTGCTAAAGGCAGAAAATTCCCGTTCCCAGAAGATGCCTGGAGCCCGATTTCTAACAGTGTGAAAGGAGGCTGTGCTGTTACTGTGAAAAAAGAGGAAGTTTGCCTCATGTAGAGGATTTTTTTCCCCACTAGGTGGCTTAGAAATATCATGTGCTCGCCAGAGAAATCATACAGAGAGAGACGTTTACTGAGTTACTGCCTGCTGTGATTCATGATCTTTTCTAACAGACCTGTTTCCCTGAACTGCAAAGATTCCTGAACATTAGACACACAGAGAGGGGTAAGAGACCGTGGATAAAAAGAGAAAGAACGTTTGATGACAGGACAGCTGGAAGAGAGCCTTGAGATTAAAAGACAGATTTGAAGTTGAGACCAGCTCCATGCTTGCCAGCCTGATAAATGAATTCCCTTTCCCGGCCAAGGCACCAAAATGATACAGTTCCAATGAGTGGAGGAAGACCAGGGCTCTTGTCTCACGTGAATTAGATAAAACGACACAGACACACGTGGGGTGGTTTTAAGGAGTGGAGAGTTTAAATAGGCAAGAAAGAAGGGAGAAGACAGGGGGAAGAAGCTCCCCTGTACAAAGACAGATGGAAGCAGGCTCCAAAGTCGACAGAGGAACCCTCCGCCACCCAATAATTTCTTAGAAGTTTATTTTGCTAAGGTTAAGGATGCATCCAGGAAAAAGGGACACATAACCACAGGAAACACCTGTTGCCCTGTGGTCCATGCTTTTCCAGAGAGGGTTTTGGGGCTTCAGTATTTAAAGAGAAAACAGCAGGCAGCAGGGCAAAAAGAGAAAAAAAGAAGAGTAGATAAAGAAGCAAGAGTTGCATTCCATTGAGTCTTTTGATTAGTTTCTCTGAATCCACATTTTTCAAGTGAAAGAAGCAGGTGGCAGAATAGTCAATTATGCAGTCATTTCATGAATCTGCCTTTTTACATAAGTAAAATGGGTGAATAAAATGATGAGTAAATAAAATAATTATGGAGTGTAGGGAGCAGCCAGATATGCATTTGTTTCAGATGAGTGGAAGGATGACTTTCAGTTATGTCCTTTGCCTGTGAAGGCAACACTCAATTTACATTTTCAGGGTGAATTTCAACAGAACTGCCTTAGGGTTAAGATCTTGGAGACCACCGGGAATTTTCTTTTTTTTTTAAACTTTAAGTTTTAGGGTACATGTGCACAACATGCAGGTTAGTTACGTATGTATACATGTGCCATTTTGGTGTACTGCACCCATCAACTCGTCATTAAACATTAGGTATAAATCCTAATGCTATCCCTCACCCCCTCCCCCGACCCCACAACAGGCCCCGGTGTGTGATGTTCCCCTTCCTGTGTCCATGTGTTCTCATTGTTCAATTCCCACCTATGAGTGAGAACATGTGGTGTTTGGTTTTTTGTCCTTGCAATAGTTTGCTGAGAATGATGGTTTCCAGCTTCATCCATGTCCCTAGAAAGGACATGAACTTATCACTTTTTATGGCTTCATAGTATTCCATGGTGTATATGTGCCACATTTTCTTAATCCAGTCTATCATTGTTGGACATTTGAGTTGGTTCCAAGTCTTTGCTATTGTGAATAGTGCCACAATAAACATACGTGTGCATGTGTCTTTATAGCAGCATGATTTATAATCCTTTGGGTATATAACCAGTAATGGGATGGTTGGGTCAAATGGTATTTCTAGTTCCAGATCCCTCAGGAATCATCACACTGACTTCCACAATGGTTGAACTAGTTTACAGTCCCACTAACAGTGTAAAAGTGTTCCTATTTCTCCACATCCTCTCCAGCACCTGTTGTTTCCTGACTTTTAGTGATGGCCATTCTAACTGGTGTGAGATGGTATCTCATTGTGGTTTTGATTTGCATTTCTCTGATGGCCAGTGATGATGATCATTTTTTCATGTGTTTTTTGGCTGCATAAATGTCTTCTTTTGAGAAGTGTCTGTTCATATCCTTTGCCCACTTTTTGATGCGACTGCTTGTTTTTTTCTTGTAGATTTGTTTGAATTCATTGTAGATTCTGGATATTAGCCTTTTGTCAGATGAGTAGATTGCAAAAATTTTCTCCTGTTCTGTATGTTGCCTATTCACTCTGATGGTAGTTTCTTTTGCTGTGCAGGAGCTCTTTAGTTTAATTAAATCCCATTTGTCAATTCTGGCTTTTATTGCCATTGCTTTTTGGTGTTTTAGACATGAAGTCCTTGCCCATGCCTATGTCCTGAATGGTATTGCCTAGGTTTTCTCCTACCGTTTTTATGGTTTTAGGTCTAACATTTAAGTCTTTAATCCATCTTGAATTAATTTTTGTATAAGGTGTGAGGAGGGATCCAGTTTCAGCTTTCTACATCTGGCTAGCCAGTTTTCCCAGCACCATTTATTAAATAGGGAATCCTTTCCCCATTTCTTGTTTGTGTCAGGTTTGTCAAAGATCAGATGGTTGTAGATATGTGGCATTATTTCTGAGGGTTCTGTTCTTTCCATTGGTCTATATCTCTGTTTTGGTAGCAGTAGCATGCTGTTTTGGTTACTGTAGCCTTGTAGTATAGTTTCAAGACAGGTACCGTGATGCCTCCAGCTTTGTTCTTTTGGCTTAGGATTGACGTGGCAATGCAGGCTCTTTTTTGGTTCCATATGAAGTTTAAAGCAGTTTTTTCCAATTCTGTGAAGAAAGTCATTTGTAGCTTGATGGGGATGGCGTTGAATCCATAAATTACCTTGGCAGTATGGCCATTATCACAATATTGATTCTTCCTACCCATGAGCATGGAATGTTCTTCCATTTGTTTGTATCCTCTTTTATTTCCTTGAGCAGTGGTTTGTAGTTCTCCTTGAAGAGGTCCTTCATGTCCCTTGTAAGTTGGATTCCTAGGTATTTTATTCTTTTGAAGCAATTGTGAATGGGAGTTCACTCACAATTTGGCTCTCTATTTGTCTGTCATTGGTGTATAAGAATGCTTGTGATTTTTGCACATTGATTTTGTATCCTGAGACTTTGCTGAAGTTGCCTATCAGCTTAAGGAGATTTGGGGCTGAGATGATTGGGTTTTCTAGATATACAATCATGTCATCTGCAAACAGGGACAATTTGACTTCCTCTTTTCCTAATTGAATACCCTTTATTTCCTTCTCCTGCCTAATTGCCCTGGCCAGAACTTCCAACACTATGTTGAATAGGAGTGGTGAGAGAGGGCATCCCTTGTCTTGTGCCAGTTTTCAAAGCAAATGCTTCCAGTTTTTGCCCATTCAGTATGATATTGGCTGTGGGTTTGTCATAGATAGCTCTTATTATTTTGAGATACGTCTCATCATATTGAAAGTTTTTAGCATGAAGCATTGTTGAATTTTGTCAAACGCCTTTTCTGTATCTATTGAGATAATCATGTGTTTTTTCTTGTTGGTTCTGTTTATATGCTAGATTACGTTTATTGATTTGCATCTGTTGAACCAGTCTTGCATCCCAAGGATGAAGCACACTTCATCATGGTGGATAAGTTTCTTAATGTGCTGCTGGATTTGGTTTGCCAGTATTTTATTGAGGATTTTTGCATTGATGTTCATCAGGGTTATTGGTCTAAAATTCTCTTATTTTGTTGTGTCTCTGCCAGGCTTTGGTATCAGGATGATGCAGGCCTCATAAAATGAGTTAGGGAGGATTCCCTCTTTTTCTATTGATTGGAATAGTTTCAGAAGGAATGGTACAAACTCCTCCTTGTGCCTCTGGTAGAATTGGGCTGTGACTCCATCTGGTCCTGGACTCTTTTTGGTTGGTAAGCTATTAAATATTGCCTCAATTTCAGAGCCTGTTATTGTTCCATTCAGAGATTCAAATTCTTCCTTGTTTAGTCTTGGAAGGGTGTATGTGTGAGGAATTTATCCATTTCTTCTAGATTTTCTAATTTATTTGTATAGAGGTGTTTATAGTATTCTTTCATGGTAGTTTGTATTTCTGTGGGATCGGTGGTGATATCCCCTTTATCATTTTTTATTGAATCTATTTGATTCTTCTCTCTTTTCTCTTTATTAGTCTTGCTAGTGGTCTATCAATTTTGTTGATCTTTTCAAAAACCAGCCCCTGGATTCATTGATTTTTTGAAGGGGTTTTTTTGTCTCTATTTCCTTCAATTCTGCTCTGATCTTCGTTATTTCTTGCCTTCTGCTAGCTTTTGAATGTGTTTGCTCTTGCTTCTCTAGTTCTTTTAATTGTGATGTTAGGGTGTCAATTTTAGATCTTTCTTGCTTTCTCTTGTGGGCATTTAGTGCTATAAATTTCCCTCTACACACTGCTTTGAATGTGTCCCAGAGATTCTGGTATGTTGTGTCTTTGTTCTCGTTGGTTTCAAAGAACATCTTTATTTCTGCTTTCATTTCATTATGTACCCAGTAGTCATTCAAGAGCAGGTTGTTCAGTTTCCATGTAGTTGAGCGGTTTTTAGTAAGTTTCTTAATCCTGAGTTCTAGTTTGATTGCACTGTGGTCTGAGAGACAGTTTGTTATAATTTCTGTTCTTTTACATTTGCTGAGCATGCTTTACTTCCAACTATGTGGTCAATTTTGGAATAAGTGTGGTGCTGAGAAGAATGTATATTCTGTTGATTTGGGGTGGAGAGTTCTGTAGATGTCTATTAGGTCTGCTTGGTGTAGAGCTGAGTTCAATTCCTGGATATCCTTCTTAATTTTCTCTCTCATTGAATCTG
This sequence comes from Hylobates moloch, assembly GCF_009828535.3. Taxonomy (NCBI): domain Eukaryota; kingdom Metazoa; phylum Chordata; class Mammalia; order Primates; family Hylobatidae; genus Hylobates; species Hylobates moloch. The sequence continues at coordinate 34,686,830 of NW_026652290.1, read as the reverse complement.
TCTAATGTTGACAGTGGGGTTTTAAAGTCTTCCATTATTATTGTGTGGGAGTGTAAGTCTCTTTGTAGAGTAATGACTTGCTTTATGAATCTGGGTGCTCCTGTATTGGATGCATATATATTTAGGATAGTTAGCTCTTCTCATTGAATTGATCCTTTTACCAGTATGTAATGGCCTTTTTTGTCTCTTTTAATCTTCACTAGTTTAAAGTCTGTTTTATCAGATACTAGGATTGCAACATCTGCCTTTTTTTGTTTTCCATTTGCTTGGTAGATCTTCCTCCATCCCTTTATTTTGAGACTATGTGTGTCTCTGCACATGCGATGGGTTTCGTGAATACAGCACACTGATGGGTCTTGACTCCTTATCCAATTTGCCAGTCTGTGTCTTTTAATTGGAGCATTTATCCCATTTACATTTAAGGTTAATATTGTTATGTGTAAATTTGATCTTGTGATTATGATGTTAGCTGGTTACTTTGCTCGTTAGTTGATGCAGTTTCTTCCTAGCCTCAATGGTCTTTACAATTTGGCATGTTTTTGCAGTGGCTGGTATGGGTTGTTCCTTTCCATGTTTAGTGCTTCCTTCAGGAGCTCTTTTAGGGCAGGCCTGGTGGTGACAAAATCTCTCAGCATTTGCTTGTCTGTAAAGGATCTTATTTCTCCTTCACTTATGAAGCTCAGTTTGGCTGGATATGAGATTCTGGGTTGAAAATTATTTTCTTTAAGAATGTTGAATATGGGCCCCCACTCTCTTTTGGCTTGTAGAGTTTCTGCCGAGAGATCAACTGTTAGTCTGATGGGCTTCCCTTTGTGGGTAACCCGACCTTTCTCTCTGGCTGACCTTAACATTTTTTCCTTCATTTCAACTTTGGTGAAACTGACAATTACGTGTCTTGGAGTTGCTCTTCTCAAGGAGTATCTTTGTGGCATTCTCTGTATTTCCTGAATTTGAATGTTGGCCTGCCTTGCTAGATTGGGGAAGTTCTCCTGGATAATATCCTGCAGAGTGTTTTCCAACTTGGTTCCATTCTCTCTGTCACTTTCAGGTACACCAATCAGACGTAGATTTGGTCTTTTCACATAGTCCCAAATTTCTTGGAGGCTTTGTTCATTTCTTTTTATTCTCTTTTCTCTAAACTTCTCTTCTCACTTCATTTCATTCATTTCATCTTCCATCACTGATACCGTTTCTTCCAGTTGATCGAATTCCCTACTGAGGCTTGTGCATTCATCACGTAGTTCTTGTGCCTTGGTTTTCAGCTCCCTCAGGTCCTTTAAGGACTTCTCTGCTTTGATTATTCTAGTTAGCCATTCATCTAATTTTTTTTCAACGTTTTTAACTTCTTTGCCATGGGTTCGAACTTCCTCCTTTAGTTCAGAGTAATTTGGTGAAGCCTTCTTCTCTCAACTCATCAAAGTCATTCTCCATCCAGCTTTGTTTCATTTCTGGTGAGGAGCCGCGTTTCTTTGGAGGAGGAGAGGCACTCTGATTTTTAGAGTTTCCAGTTTTTCTGCTCTGTTTTTTCCCCATTTTTGTGGTTTTATCTACTTTTGGTCTTTGATGATGGTGACATACAGATGGGGGTTTTGGTGTGGATGTCCTTTCTGTTTGTTAGTTTTCCTTCTAACAGCCAGGACCCTCAGCTGCAGGTCTGTTGGAGTTTGCTGGAGGTCCACTCCAGACCCTGTTTGCCTGGGTATCAGCAGCAGTGGCTGCAGAACAGCGGATATTGGTGAAGAGCAGATGTTGCTGCCTGATCATTCCTCTGGAAGTTTTGTCTCATAGGAGTACCTGGCTGTGTGAGGTGTTAGTCTGCCCCTACTGGGGGGTGCCTCCCAGTTAGGCTACTTGGGGGTCAGGGACCCACTTGAGGACGCAGTCTGTCTGTTCTCAGATGTCCAGCTGTGTGCTGGGAGAACCATTACTCTCTTCAAGGCTGTCAGACAGGGACATTTAAGTCTGCAGAGGATTCTGCTGCCTTTTGTTTGGCTGTGCCCTGCCCCCATAGGTGGAGTCTACAGAGGCAGGCAGGCCTCCTTGAGTTGCAGTGGGCTCCACCCAGTTCGAGCTTCCTGGCTGCTTTGTTTACCTACTCAAGACTTGGCAGTCGGCCGGGTGCGGTGGCTCACGCTTGTAATCCCAGCACTTTGGGAGGCCGAGGCGGGCGGATCACGAGGTCAGGAGATCGAGACCACGGTGAAACCCCGTCTCTACTAAAAAAATATAAAAAATTAGCCGGGCGTGGTGGCGGGCGCCTGTAGTCCCAGCTACTTGGAGAGGCTGAGGCAGGAGAATGGCGTGAACCCGGGAGGCGGAGCTTGCAGTGAGCCGAGATTGCGCCACTGCACTCCAGCCTGGGCGACAGAGCGAGACTCCGTCTCAAAAAAAAAAAAAAAAAAAAAAAAAAGACTTGGCAGTGGCGGGCACCCCTCCCCCAGTCTCGCTGCCACCTTGCAGTTTGATCTCAGACTACTGTGCTAGCAATAAGTGAGGCTCCATGGGCATAGGACCCTCCGAGCCAGGCATGGGATATAATCTCCTGGTGTACTGTTTGCTAAGATGGTTGGAAAAGTGCAGTATCAGGGTGCGAGTGACCCGATTTTCCAGGTGCCATCTGTCACCCCTTTCTTTGATTAGGAAAGGGAATTCCCTGACCACTTCCACTTCCTGGGTGAGAAGATGCCTTGCCCTGCTTCAGCTCATGCTCCGTGCACTGCACCCACTGTCCTGCACCCACTTTCCGACACTCCCAAGTGAGATGAACCTGGTACCTCAGTTGGAAATGCGGAAATCACCTGTCTTCTGCATCACTCACTCTGGGAGCTGTAGACTGGAGCTGTTCCTATTCAGCCATCTTGGCTCTGCCCTGGGAATTTTCTTCTGAGGAAAATGTGAGGGAAGTATGTAACTATCTACTCAGGAACAAAATGGGAGGGAAGTTTATGTGACTTTTTTCCCTTTGACTGACTTTTCCCTTTGGCTCAGTGACTTTGGAATTATGAGATTTTCTTTCCTTTTCACATTTTCCCCATTTTCCAAAAGGAATAGGGAAAGCAGAGCATGGAAATCATGATTCCAGATCCACCTGTATTAAACTGGTCAATCTAAAGTAGTGAAAAGTGTAGAATCTAGTTTAAAAAGAGTTTATTCAGGTGCAAATTTTCAGAACAAGCTGCCCAGTAAGCACAGATTCCAAAGAACAGAAGTCAGTGTTGTGAAGCATAGATGTTTGGGATGGTTCATATAGACAAAGTTTAGGGAAGTTTAACAGAATTCCAACATCTTTGTATGTAAAGCTTAATGCATAGTTACAATGAATTGATTAGTCAAGGTATTCTTTTTCTTTTGAGAATGGTATATTTAACATTCTACAATAAAAATGCAGCAGTCATGGAGTCTTGGGCACCGTCTAGTACAGGACAATGAAAGAGATGGTTATAACAAAGATTAGTAATTGGAAGTGTGGAGGTCTGGTCTCTACTTCTTCCTAGAAATATACAGAACAAGAATAATGAAGAAGATAACTAATCTACAAGTTAAGAAGCCAAGTAGCAAACCTGCTATATGACTCAGCATCCAGAGAGTAACTTACCTCTTGGCATAATAAATTGAGTGTCCTGAAATGTTATTTTCTTTTACACTTCCATTTTTTCTTCAAAATCTTTTGGAGAAAGCATTGGAGAAGAATCATGTATATAGCTTGTATATTTAGGTAAAAATCCCACATCATAAGCAAGGCTAATTCCTAGGAATTTATATCCCATCTAATGGGAAAAAATTGGAAAGTACCAAGGCCAAATTGTAAAGCAAACAAGGGAGAAGTGATCCTGGAACCTGATTCAGGCTACTTGACTACCTCTTTAATCAAAACAATTATATGAGCCACCATTATTCTCGCCTTTTCAGTTGTGCTTTGACTCAACTGCAAACAAATATCAACAACAGTGTTGAAAAAAACAGGACAAAACACAATGAATGATGGTGTAATTCTTAGAATAAGTAATAGCTTTCACTGCCAATGTCCAAAACAAGTCCCCCGCCAATTGTTTGGAGAAGGTGTTGGATCTGAAAATTTATTTATTCGGGTTTTTGTATCAGCCACTAATTTAATGATGTTATCTGATTCATCTGAGATATAGACACAAGCTTCTGTTTTTATGGTAGAGCAAGTTTCCACTTGAGCTGCAGTGAGCATGTCTAAAGCAATAAGGTTCTGTAATACTGCCTTATAAGAGCCACTTCATTATTTAATACTGAAATATCCATGTGGCTATCATTTAGGGTGCTTTGTGTATAATGGGTTAGAGTCTTGTCAAATGACAGCCTCAATACCTAGTTAAGGTACAAAGATGGAAGCTAAATCATCATATCAGTGAACACAGAATGAACCCAATGAGATTGTAAATGAGAAAAAAGTTGCAGGTTTTGATAGTAGACAACCTAATCAAGCATGTGCCCACATATAACCCAACCCAAAGAATGCTGTCCTAACCATCATGGGGGAAACTGTGGCCTTAAACTAGTGCCACATAGCGAAGGGATTTCATCTGGAACAAACCAATAAATACCCAGTTGTTGTTGCATGCCAATCAGTACTTTGTAATATAGTTGTGTGGATATATCATTGTTTGGGTATCTGTCCCATATCTCTACTGCTACAGGACCAAGTATCTTTGGTATGATTTCTCTATTCCCAGTGTAAAGGAGCAAGCTAACTGAGCTGACCAAAGCAGTGGGTAAGCTAGATGAGACTACCCCAGATTTGTGTTAAACCATTTTGAAATTGAATTATCTTTCAATTGAGACATTGTCACTCCATCTCAAAGTTGGGGCAGCGACTGTGTTAAAGCTAATGAACTCATTTCTTTTACCAAGAAGCTCTTCCCATGCCCTTAATTCTATAAAGTGTTATTAATAGGCTGATGATGTATATTATGCTTAGTCATACTAGTGTCAAGCACAAATTACTACTCTTAAGAAACATGGATATATTTCTGATATTCTATCCAATCTTGTCTTCTTTGAGAGGAGATAGCCACCATGGGAGGCCAGAACTACTAGAAAGGGGCATGAGATTACATACACAACAAGCATCTTTTTATAATCTATTAGTGTAATGCTGGGCCCATTGCTGTTTAATACTAGGCCCATTGCAGAAACACTAGCTTTGTATGCAACAGCTAGTAATAATAAAACCAATGCATGCAAGAAAGTATGAAAGGAAAGAAGTGTAGTGGGAGCTTGTAAAGGCAAATCTTTCACATTTGTTAAAAATTGTTAATAGTAAGCATTCGTTCAGATATAGGCCTAGTACAGTCTTGGGTTTTAGCTGTCTCCATCAGATATTGTTTTCTTATCAATCTGGTGTCGACTTATTACAAGTCTGAGGTCACCTTCTGCGGAAATAGTACACTCAGGAAATGGAGTCTTCTCTTGATGAGAAATGTGGATCCCAGAGCCTATTCCTTCTAAATTAATAGCACAAGGATTAGTAAGAAGCACTTGGTAAGGGCTTTTTCATTTTGTTTCAAGAGAGTGGTTTTTTATTTTTTTTGAGATGGGGTGTCTCTCTGACACCCAGGCTGGAGTGCAGTGGTGCCATGTCGGCTCACTGCAACCTCTGCCGCCCAGGTTCAGTTGATTCTTTTGCCTCAGCGTCCCAAGTAGCTGGGACTACAGACATGAGCCACCATGCCCAGCTAATTTTTTTGTATTTTCACAGAGACAGGGTTTCACCATGTAGGTCAGGCTGCTCTCAAAATCCTGACCTCAAATGATCCACCCACCTCAGCTTCCCAAAGTGCGGGGATTACAGGCCTGAGCCTCCATGCCTGGCCTTAAGACAGTCTTTTAAAAGATGTTTCCAGTAGACAAAATCTCCTGGTTGAAGATGGAGGGCCTTGAATCCTTTGTTTCCTGGAAATCCACTAAGAAAATAATCTTTCACTAGGTTTCAATTTTTAGTTAATTGTTTCACAATGTTAAAACAATAAAGCAATATGCCTCCCCTTAAATTACAGAGTTACAATCAAATGGAGACATCTCTCCCAATGTTAACTAATTTTTCTCAGTCCATTCCAGAGGATCTAGCTTGCCTTATTTTCAAAAAGTGTATAAAGATTGAGTCAAAAAAAAACAAAACTGGAATCCAATTTCTACAAGTATCATACCAGTCCCCCAAATCCTCTTAGTTGCTTCTTAGTTTGGGGAAAAGTGAAGGCCAATATTCCTTTTATCCTCTCCAAGTGCATAAAAAAGATCTTCCTTTGATATTAGATGACCCAAATATGTTATTTGCTTTTTAAAACACTGAAGTTTTTATTTTTCCTGAGAACTTTTGTCCCTTTGAGGCTATCATAACAAGTGAATTTCATCTTCTATATATACTTGCCAACCCTCTGAGCAGAGATGCAAATCATCTACATATTGTTTCAAAATGGATTTCCTAAGGAAGTAGATATCATAGAGATCTACTTTTAATATTTGTGAAAAGTAAGTTAGGATCTCAGTGCATTTCTGAGGCATGACTTTACATGCGTATTGTCTGTCTTCCCAAATGAAAGCAAAGAGAAGTGTCTGTCTATCCCCAGGAATTCTATAGAATACACTACATAAGTCCATCACAGAAAATAATTTGCCTTAGGTAGAAATGGCAGTCAGCCACAAATATGGGTTTGGAACTACTGGATACAGAGGAGAGACTATGTTGTTAATTGTTCTCAGATCCTGTACAAACCTCTATCCTCTATCATTTGATTTCTTTATGGGAAAGATTGAAGCATTACATGGGCTTATACAGGAGATAAGTAGATTTTATTTTTATATAGTTTAAAACTATAGAACTCCTTCTAAATCTTCTTGTTTTAAAGACTATTGGTTAAAGTTTGGAAAAGTTTTTGCTGAGTCCATTTGAATTTTGACTGGGACAACTAAGATATTTTTTCCAATATCAGTGTATGACTTTGACCACAATTGATCAGTACTACCTTTAAGAGTTTTTGTGATTCTTCATTATTCAACAATTTGATGTCCTCTATGACAACAGGAGTTGCAGTTTGTGAATTTAAGAGGATCACATTCCAAAACATTCATTGTATCTGGTAATTCAATTTTGCCTTCTAGTTCTAATCACATTTCCCATTTTTTGAAAAAAAAAGCATGGGCATTATGTAGTTCTAAGAAGTCTCTTTCTATCTAATGAATGGGGTCTGAGGAAACTAAGACAAAAATCTGAGTTCCTTGTAAAGGATCTAGCTGAAAAGCTACAGGCTAAGATTTATATGCCAGTACAGAGGTATTAGTGACATCCACCATTTGAAGTATTTGTTTGCTCCAAGGAATGAGGCCTTGTAACAAGGTGGGACACTCATCTAATTATTCCCTTGTTTCTTTTACACTCACATTTTCAGTGACTGATATCTTCTATTAGATTCCTCAAGAGAAATTTCTCTTGACAGAAATTTATACCAATTTCAGCTGGCAATCTAAACTCCTTTGAAATATTATTTTACCCAAGGCCCAAATTATTACCCTCATTGTTCATTTCAGTAACACTTTAACCAAGCAACCTTCATTTTTATCTGAAGAGAAATCCAATGGTTACTTAACTTCTGTTAGGAACAGAGACTTCCTTTAATCATCTGATTTAATTTTGCTTGGTGATGTTTACTTTGAAAAAAAAATTAACTCCAAAATATTCCAAACTGACTATGGTGTCACAAACTTCAATTAACCTTTGAAATTTAAATTTCTCCCATAAATTAAATTAGTTCAAATGGTTAAATTAATTGATGGAGCCCAAACCTGCCAACCAACAATAACAGAAGTATGAATATCTATTTTAATAGGAGAACTATGATTTGGAGAAGTCCACATCTTCCAAATATTTTTAAACAAAGATTACCTGACTCTAGGGGAACTCCTATGAAATAATTGTCCAATTAGAAGACCTTCATGTGTTTTACTATTATATTACCCTAGACGATAGCCATTATTCAAGCAACAAATTGCTTCACAGGTTTGCCCATGTGAGCAGATAAACATTGTCTATGATATTGAAGGAGAATTGATGGGTAATCTTAAGCATCTGTTCAAAGATGCTTCCAGGGCATGTCCTGCCTGCCAATGAGACCACCCAGGCAGGACTGCAAATATGGGACACAGGCAGGAACCCAAACTTCCAGGATCTGAGCATAAGTGGGCTGCATACATTCTCTTTATTCTGCTTAATGTATATTCTCTGGTGGATTGAGCCTTATACTTGATGAAGGAGAGTTCCTAGAGTAATGATGGAAAGAAAAATTTTATTTTGCATTCCCAACTCAGGAAATGCAAAATGAAGCAAAACTGGCACTTGGTTCTGCTTCAAAAAATGGCTAAGCATCGCAAATACCACATTCACGGAAAAAGAGACTTTGCACCTTGAAATGAAACACATAACAAGTCACTCCACCTAGTTCTAGTGCACAAAGTAAGTGAAATTATGCATATTTCTTTGGAATGGATTGGATACAAGACAAAAGGTTGTTTCAGTATGGGGCCAGGAGGCCATCTCAGCACTGCAGCCATCCACTGCTTTTGCATATTCACATGGTCAGAATTACCCAGAGTATATTTTCAAGAATTCAAAGTCTATGAAAACTCCATTTTTAAAAAATAAAAGACTTACAGGACTTGGAAGTGCTACCAACTTCATTCCTTTTTTAAGGATTCAAAATCCCAACTGATGAATTCAATGATCGAAGACATTCTGCAAGAAAGAAACCTGTTTCACTATTTCCCAGAAAGCCCTCGAATTCATGTCCCCATGGACTCTACTTTTTTCAGAACACTGATTAACAAACTACAGATATACATTTCTCTGGATATTTTGACATATGTTTATTATTTTCTCTCACAATGAAGAATGAGGGATTAACATTTATTCAATGTCAACTACATTAAAGGCATTTTACAATGCCTTTAATGCCTATAATTGTACAAATTTTACGTTTATTATGTCATTCTCACCCTAAATACTTCTTTAATCTCAATGCATAAGTTCTTTTCTGCAAACTAATATACGCCTGATTCTGAAAGGATTCCTTTTCTCCTTCCAAATGGGACAAAGAACCTCAATGTGTACAGAAAGATTAAATATTCCACATATTTACTGTATTAGTCCATTTTCATGCTGCTGATAAAGACATACCCGAGACTGGGCAAATTATAAAAGAAGGAGGTTTAACATCCACTTATGATCCCACATGGCTGGGGAAGCCTCACAATCATGGTGGAAGGCAAGGAGGAGCAACTTATGTCTTATATAGATGGCAGGAAGCAAAGAAATAAAGAGCTTGTGCAGGAGAATGCCCCCTTATAATACCATTAGATCTAGTTAGACCCACCCAGCATCACAAGAATTCCATGGGAAAGACCTGCCCACATTATGCAGTTACATTACACCAGGTCTCTCCCACAACATGTGGAAATTCAAAATGGGATTTGGGTGGAGACAGAGCCAAACAATATCATTCCACCCCTGGCCCATCCCAAATTTTATGTCCTCACATTTCAAAACCAATCATGCCTTCCCAATAGTCCCCCAAAGTCTCAAGTCATTTCAGTATTAACTCAAAAGTCCACAGTCTGAAGTGTCATCTGAAACAAGGCAAATCCCTTTCACCTATAATCCTGTAAAATGAAAAGCAGGTTGGTTACATCCTAGATACAATGTAGGTACAGGCATTGGGTAAATACACCCATTCCAAATGGGAGAAATTGGCCAAAACAAAGGGGCTACAGGCCCCGTGCAAGTCCTAAATCCAGTGGGGCAGTCATATCTTAAAGCTCCAAAATGATCTCCTTTGACTCTATGTCTCACTTCCAGGTCATGCTGATGCAAGTGGGGGGAATCCCACAGTCTTGGGCAGCTCCAACCCTGTGACTTTGCAGGGTACAGCCTCCCTCCCAGCTGCTTTCATGGGGTGGCCTTGAGTGTCTGCAGCTTTTCCAGGTGCACAGTGCAAGCTGTCAATGGATCTACCATTTTGAGGTCTGGAGAACAATGGTGGCCCACTTCTCACAGCACCACTAGTCAGTGCCCCAGTGGTCTGTGTGATGGCTCTGATCCCACATTTCCCTTCTGCACTGTTCTAGCAGAGGTTGTCCCTGAGGGCTTTCCCCTTGCAACAAACTTCTGCCTGGGCATCCATGTGTTTCCATACATCTTCTGAAATCTAGGCAGAGGTTCCCAAACTTCATTTCTTTACTTCTATGCACCCAGAGGATCAACACCATGTGGAAACTTCCAAAGCTTGAGGCTTAAACCCCATGAAGCCATGGTCTGAGCTCTGTGTTGGCTCCTTTCAGCCATGGCTGGAGCAGTTGGGAAGCAGAGCACCAAGACCCTAGGCTGCACACAACACAGGACCCTGGGCCCAGTCCACAAAACCATTTTTTCCTCTCAGACCTCCAGGCCTGTGATGGGAGGGGCTGCCATGAAGACTTCTGACATGCGCTGGAGACATTTTTCTCATTGTCTTGGAGATTAACATTCAGTTCCTCATTACTTATGCAGATTTACACAGCTGGCTTGAATTTCTCCCACAAAAAGGAGATTTTCTTTTCTATTGCATTGTCAGGCTGCTATGCTTCCTTTATAAAACTGAATGCCATTAACAGCAACCAAGTCACCTTTGAATTCTTTGATGTTTAGAAATTTGTTCCACCAGATACCCTAAATCATCTTTGTCCAGTTCAAAGTTCCACAGATTTTGGGGACAGGGGCAAAATGCCACCATTCTCTTTACTAAAACATAGCAAGAGTGACCTTTACTTCAGTTCCCAACAAGTTTCTCATTCCCATCTGAGACCACATCAGACTGGATTTCATTGTCCATATCATTATTGGCATTTTTGTAAACGACATTCAACAAATTTCTAGGGAGTTCCAAACTTTCCCACATTTTTCCTGTCTTCCTCTGACCCTCCAAACTGGTCCAACCTCTGCCTGTTACCCAGTTCCAAAGTCAATTTTACATTTTCAGGTATCTACAGTAGCACCCCACTCTACTAGTACAAATTTATTGTATTAGTCCCTTTTCATGCTGCTGATAAAGACATATCAGAGACTGGGCAATTTAAAAAATAAAGAGGTGTAACAGACTTAAGTTTCCATGTGGCTGAGGAAGCCTCACAGTCATGGCATAAGACAAGGAGCAGCAAGTCATATCTTATATGAATGGCAGCAGGCAAAGAAAAAAAGAGCTTGTACAGGGGAACTCCCCCTTATAAAGCCATCAGATCTCATGAGACCTCTCCACCACCATGAGAACTCCATGGGAAAACCAGTCCCCACAATCCAGTTACCTCCCACTGGGTCCCTCCCACAACACATGGGAATTCAAGATGAGATTTGAGTGGGGACACAGCCAAACCATATCATACCCCAACTTAATTCCAACTTTCCAGAGTTAGTAGACATGAGAGTTTTGGGGTACATGGGTACATGAGAGTTTTTTATGCTGTAACCCATGGCTGATATTTCAAAAATGATTCCATGAATGAAAAAAAATACTACATAAAATTATGTTGTTTGAAGATTTTCCCTGTGAAAACTATTCAAGAAAATAGAGTATAGAATGTTCCTTAAAACCATTGTTTTGAATTTTCTTCAATGTAATAGTCTCGCTTCTAATTGTACAAAATAATATCTTAAAGACAATGAAGCAATATATGACACATAACCCATTATATTCCCTATTAACAGGTAATATGGTTGTTAGGTCATGCAGTAGAAAAAAGACTATTTGAATATAAATCTCAGCACCAACAGGTATTGATTATTTTACTTTTATCAAATTATTTAAACTTATAATGACTTAAGTTTCCACATCTAGAAAAGAGAGGAAATAATACCTGTTTTATGTGGTTGCTATGAAGATTAAATAATTAAGGTACTTCGAGTAAGTTGTTAGCATGTTTTATGTTAGCTTTCACTTATTTTATATTATTCCAATCAATGGCAGGAAGGTGATAACCCATACTATGAGCCATAAAACTACATTTTAAAAAATTTTAATTAGAATTAATCATACCCATCCCAGATTCTCAATGGCGAAGATTGAGAAAAATGCTCCCACTGTGGAAAAAAAGCCAGAATTATTTAACATCCTGGAAGTCGATGGAGTCCCTTTGGCAGTATTATCAAAAGAATTGTGGGATAAAATCTGTAATTTCCCAGCCAGACCTGATGATCTTATCCTGGCAACTTACCCAAAGTCAGGTAAGTGTTTCAGAATATAAAAATATTCAATATTTTCATGTGAAATTATTGCATAATCTGTATTGATCAATGAAGCATGATTGGGATTTGGAGAGGAACAATTCCTCATTATGGAGATCTGTTCTTTGGTGTTGCAGGACATTTAGCACTCCTGATCCTTAGGGCAACAATTTCCAACAGCACTCTCTGAATATAACAGAAAAGATTTCTAAATGCCTTGGGAGTAGGACAGATAATGCTCCCATTCCAGAACCCATAGCATACATCAAATATAAGGTCAATAAATTGAAAGACATATGGCCTTTTTAAACATCAACCCCCAAGGCAGCCTGCTAAAAACATGTCATACTCCAAATATTAATCTATTATCCCAGATATTAAACACAAATTGATTTTCTAATCCTCTAAACTTCTTGGAGGATGTCAGTCACGAATTTTCTGTTCTGTACCAAATAAATGTCATTCAAGGAAGCCCAATGATTGACCTTGATTTAAAATGCCTTAGATTTCTAATTCTTCTCTAAAAATTCCTAGACTGGAATACATCCTAGTAACAATGGGCACATCTAATGCCCAGAGCTCACTTTTGATAGGTCATTCTCCATTAGAAAGAACCACAGCTATTAGAAGAATTGTTGATCCCCCTCTTGAGAATAGAATATGCAAGGTGAATGTACTACATCTTCTTTTTGAAGGAGTAAGTGATCAGTATATATTTCCAGAATTGTTTGTTTTTATTAAATGTCTGTAAAAAATAAAGCACACAAAATAACCAGAAAAAATTAATGGGGACACGTAGAAGGATACAAGAACCAATGTGAAGGGGCTCACAATGGCCACATTTGGCACAGTTTGAGCATCCAAAAGAATGATCTCTAACTGATTAGGAGAACATTAAATAAAAACCTCCTGTTCAGCCATGCTGAAGAGACAAGATTGGATGTGTACTCTGTTGATAATCAAAAGGAAAACTGGACAAAATATATTAAACCACTGGTTTCTGACCTTGGATGACAATTGTCTCAGACTTCAGTCTGAAGATGCTTTCTGAACAGGGTTTACTTATAGGGAGCAAAAGAAAGAGTCATAACAAACTCATTGAGTTGAAGAGCCAGATATAGGAGTTCTGAGAGGTTGAAATGGCTGCTATTTGCAGGGAACAGCACCAGAGAGAATGAACTACACAAATAAATATCTTTAGATATCTTTAGAGAGGACCCTTTTAGTCTATTGTTGAATGGTAGACTGCACTTGCATAGAACCGAGCTCCATAAGATTAGTCAAGGAACTAACAGAAAACTATTAGTCATATAATTCCTAGAGATTATACAAGGTTGAGAGACTTCTGTGCTCCAATCAGGATATGATGGGCAGAATTTTGGTCCCCATGACACTAGTCCTCTGTTATTACATCTGCAGTTATTTCATATTACATTCCCAAAGAGATTTTGCAGCTGCTATTAAAGTAACTAATCAGCTGATATTAAAATAGGGAGATTATCTTGGACTATCTGGATGGACCCAGTGGAATCACGTGAACTCTTCAAAGCAAAGAGGAAGTCAGAGAGATGTGGCAGAGGAGAAAATCTGAGAAATTTAAAGCATAACAAAAGTTTAATGCATGATTATAGACTAAAAGATGAGAAGAGAAAGTATCAATGAAACAGTTATCTCAATACTGCAGCCACAAGCAACTGAATTCTGTTGGCATCTAGGAGCTTGGCAAAACACCCTGAAGTCCCAGATGAGAATGGCAGCCCTAGCTGATACCTTGATTTTAGTCTAGTGAGACCCTAAACAGAGGACCAGCCACGTTAAGCCCAACTTCTAACCTACAGAAACTGTGACCTAATATTCAGGTGTTGTTTTAACATATTAAATTTGTGGTAATTTGCTACCACAAACTTTTCAACCTGGAATTCCATATACCCAGTAAAAATTATATTTTAAAATATTACTTAAAAATAAAGGTCAAACACTTTTTCTCAGATAGAGAAAAGCTGAGAGAATGTGTTGCCAGCATAGCAGCACTAAAAATAAATAAATAAAAAGTTATGTTAAAGAAATTTCTTCAGTGTAACAGAAAACGATACTAATGAAAATATAGATCTGTTACACAAAGGAATAAGGAATGTCAGAAATAATAATAACATGAGAGAATATAATAGACAATTTTTCTCATTCTTAAATTTCTTAAAGGATAACATGTTACAGAGTTTATAACATATGTGCAAACTTACATTAAATGCAAACCATAAAGGTTAGTGCTTTCCATTTTTTCCCCAAATTATTGTTGCCTAACCTAAAGTTAGAAGCTATTCTCCTATCTATACTTCCATAGTTTTATAGATTTAATTTTAATTTTTTGAGGTCTGATGCATTGCACTTTGACTTTTTTGCATGTGGCACCAAGTGTCAATTCTTTATGTCTATCCTTACAACAATGTCACAGTCTTTTGAATGCTGAAGCTGAGTTAAATGTCATGAAATCAGCTAATATAAACCCTGCCACTTTACTCTATCAAAACTATTGGCTTCTAATGACAATTATATTTTCATATAAATCTTGGAATCAATTTGTCAGTTTGTGATTGAGATTGAATTGAATTTATAGATCAATTTTGAAACAGCTGATATCTTAAAAATATTGATTCTTTTGATCTATAGATATGGTATGCTTCCTTATTTATTTAATTCTTATACAACTTCTCTCATAGTGTTCTCACTTTCAAATCGTCCACAGCTTTGTTAAATTTATTTCTGAATATTTCATGTTTTCAGGTGCCATTTATTTTATCAGTGGTATTTTTAAAATGTCATGTTCCAATTGTGTGTTGCTGGAATGTTGAAAGATAATAGAGTTTTGTATATTGACTGCATATCTTATTGTGACCTCACTAAATTTCCTTAGCAGGTTAAGTGACTTTTTTTTTATTAAGCTCCTTAGTATTTTAGAAATCTATGATGTTTCCATTACAATATTAAAAAATGTGGATTTTTTAGAGGTCTCCCTTATCAAGTAGAGGAAGTGCCCAATTTGAACTTAATTTCCTCTACTTTTTAATCGTGGTATGTTGAAACTTTATTTATTGTAGATCTTTCATATACCTACATATGCATAAACATACCTGCATGTATAAAATGCATAAAATTCATTTAAAAAATCTCTCTTCAAGTGCTACTTTAACTGCTTCTCACAAATTGTAATAGGCTGTTTTTATTATCATTCCATTCATGGTATTTTTTAATATCCTTTAGAGTCATATGTTATTTAGAATTATATTGCTTAATTTCTAAATAATTGTGAATTTATTTCTGTTGTTGATTTCTAATTTAATTCCAATTGTATTCAAATAGCATGTTCTGTGTAATTCCAATTATCTTAGATTTATTTGAGAATTTTTGTTTAAATCCCATCTTATGGTTTATAGTTTTAAATGTTTCATATGCACTTGAAAAGAATGTGAGTTCTGGTACTGTTGGGTAGAATAGGATTTTTGAGTGTTCTAAAAATGCCTTTAGGTCAAGCTGGCTGATAATATGGTTAAGGTCTTCAATTTTCTACTTATTCTAGCAATTATTGAATGAGAAGTATTGAAATATTTAATTATAATTATTAACTTGTCTATTTCTCCTTTTAATGTTTACATATTTGCTTTATGTATTTGGAAGCCCTGTTATTTAAGTATGCACACATGCAGGAATATTTTGCCTTGATGAATTAACCTTTTTATCATTATGAAATGTTTCTCCTTATCCTTAGTAAAATACTTGTTCCCTTATAATATAGTTATTCCAACTAGTTTATATTTATTATTTGTATGGTACATATTTTTCTATTCTTTTACTTTCAGCCTATCATGGTTTATGTGTAAAGTACACTCTAATTGGGGTTGCTTGCAAAAGTCTATTTAATAAAATAGTTCTCATTTATTCACAGTTTTTCATTCTGTGGTTTCAGTTATCTGTAGCTAATTGTGGTCTGAAAACATAAAATGAAAAATTTCAAAAACAATTCATACATTTTAAATCACATGTTGCGTTGAGTAGCATAACGAAATTTTGGGTCACCATCTCCATCCCTCCTGGGATGTGACTCATTCCTTTGCCTGGCTTCTATGTCACCTGCTCATTAGTAGCTTAGTAGCTATCTAGTATATTAGATTGACTGTCATAGTATTATAGGGCTTGTGCTCTTGAGCACCCTCATTTTACGTAATAATGGTCCTAAAGTGCAAGAGTAGTGATGCTGCACTTTTCTATAAAGATTATATTTTATTGTTATTTGTTGTTAATCTCTTACCATTTCTAATTTATAATTAAATTTCATCATAGTTATGTATAACACATAGTGTATAAAATGGTACAGTCTAATTTCAAGCATTCAATGTGGGTGCTGAAATATACCTTTTGCAAATAATTGGGAACTAGCCTATGATTATCTGCATAATTGACTGTAAATCTACCACCTTACTATTTATTTTCTATATTTCCACCTTTATTCCTTTGTTACTCTTTTCCTGCCTTTTTTGGATTGACTGTTTTTTAGAATTCCATTTTGCCATTTCTGGTAATACCTCTTGGTTTTATTTTTCTAACAGGTACCCTAGGGTTTACAGTATGCATCTCTATCTTATCATAGTCTATGTTTAACTAATATTATATTATTTTGTGTGTTATGTAAAAAGTTTACAACAGTATTTTTTTATTCTTTCTTCTGTTCCAAGCCTTATTTTGGTCTAAGTTCAATATAAATTAGACTTCATCAAAGTCTAAAGACCCAGTTAAAAAATAAAAATACGTGACACAATTGGAGAGAAAATATTCACAATACATATATCTGGCCAAAAGGTATAAAGAACTGTTACAACTGAAAACAAAAAAAACAAAAAAAAATGTGTTAAAGTGGGAAAAAGATGTAAAAACTTATCACCAAAAAAGCTTCACTATTAAGCAATAAACACAAAACAAGATACTCCACATCATTTATCATGAGAAAATGTGACTTAATACTATAATGAAATACCACTGCACACCACTTCAAATGACTAAAAACTTGAAAATATCAAGTGTTGATAAGGGCACGGAGCAACTGAAATTCCCATGCACTGTTGGGGAGGATGTAACATGGTATTAATGTTCAACAGTTTCTTATAAAACTAAACATGCACCTAACACACAACCCAGCAATTCCAATCCTGGAGATTCGCCCCCACGCCTAAAATAAAAATCTATTTTCATCAAAAAACTTGTACACAAATATTATAGCAGACTTATTCAAAACTAGCCCAACACTGAAGAAAACCTAAATTTTTATTATCATATAAATGAAAAAACAAATCATTGCTTATCCATAAAATTGAGCTGTTCTCAGTAATAAAAAGAACTACAGATATATGCAAGAACATAAATGAATCCCAAAATAAAGAGGGTGTGTGAAAAAATTCAGACACATGAGGACATACTGTATGGTTTCATTTATATGAAATTCAACAATGTGTAAAACTAATTTATATTGACAAAAAAATAGATCAGCAGTTTCATGGAGTCAGAAGTGAGGAAAGGAATGACTGACAGCAGTAGACACAGGTTCTACTCTTTACTATGGTAATGGCTACATACATTTGTCAAATTTCATTAAATTCTACACTTATAATAGGTTCATTCTATTCTATGTAATTTTTACCACACTGAAGTTTATTTCAAAAAACATGACTCCATAATGATGAAAAAAAGAAAAAGACAGAAAAACTTACGTATTATGATTAAAGATAACTATTATTCATCCCTTAGACTAAAAAGAATTAGTTAAGAAAAAGAATTTAGAGGAATTGTAGTTCTTCCCTAATTTATGAAGGAAAGCTTTTTATATGAAGATCTACCTAATAAATAGAGAAGTGATGAGATTAGAAAATAAACAATTTGAAACCCACAATAAAAATTAGATAAAGTAGGATCATTAATGTATGAATCCTAAAATACTTAGACAAAATCTGAGGGTAACTGGCTGGTCACATGGTACTGAAATGTCACCATACAGTTTCATTCCTAAAACCAAAAGGAAATATGGACCTGTACAATGAGTGACCTGGTGGTCACCTACAAAACTGGATGATGAACAGTAGTATCACTAGCAGTGAGGCAATCAGACATATGTACATCTTGTCATGATGCAAGAAGTACCAAGCATTGCCTGAGAAATCTGCCAAAAATGTTCACCAGAACTTAACCAAGACCTGGATTCCAGCTTATGGCAAATAGAGGAAACAGAGGAACAAAAATGTACTGTGAAGAAATAATCAGACAAATCCAGAATGTGTGGAGTACTACAGGACAACTGGCTGATCTGTTCAAAAATCAATGTCAAAGAAGAACAAAAATCAGTGTCATGAAGAAAAAATATGGAAGAATGATTCTAAGCTGAGACAAAAAGGGCAGCAAAAGTAATGCAGCCAATACACCTTAATTGGGAAAAAGTGATTAATAACATTATGACACAATTTTAAAAAGTTAATATAGTTTGAGTATCTCATGTTATTAAGGATTTATTATAAACTAGATGTGATGAGAAACATTGAGTAACCATGATAAAAGAATGTCATATTGGGAGATACAGCATTTTTAGGCATGAAGTGTCATAATATAGGAAACATAGAAATGGTTCACTCAAACATGATAGCTGAGAAATTAAATACTAAAAAGATGTTTGATTGATAGATGTATACATACATATATAGATGCATAGATACATAAATAGATACATAGATGATAGATAGATGATAGATTAGATGATAGATGATAGATAGATAGATGATAGATAGATAGATAGATGATAGATAGATAGATAGATAGATAGATAGATAGATAGATAGATAGATAGATGATAGATAGATAGATAGATAGATAGATAGATAGATAGATAGATAGATGCAGGTATAATACAACAGTTTTCATTTTTGCCTTGACAACATTTATTTAATTTTAAAGTGCTCACATGTTGCTGCCTTTCTTCAAAATACTCAATAGCTTAAAATGAAAGTTCAGTTGACCAAAATTAAAGAACTATTTCAAATATTTTCAGGGACACATTGGATGCAAGAAATTTTAGACATGATTCAAAATGATGGTGATGTGGAGAAATGCAAAAGATTCCCTTCTCTAGATAGACACCCTTTCCTTGAACTGAAATTTCCCCATAAAGAAAAACCAGGTGAGTAATAAGCACCAAGACAGAAAGGACTTTCACTGCAAGATTCCAGAGCAATGTGTACTGTCTTTGACAGAGCTTCCGTGGTAGCCAGAGGTAGCCTGTGTCTTTCATGAGGTGAAATTGATCACAGGCCAACGAGTCAAACCCTAGATTGGGTCTTCAGGGCTTCCTCCTGTTCTTAGCTGGTGGCCTTTAGCTTCCCAATAAGATTTTCATTCTCTTTCTCATATTTCTCCTTTCCAATGTTATGATAAAGAACACTCCCTCTCCTTTGTATTCTCCTTCATATGTTTGAATCAGTAGAAAGGCCAGAAATCAGCAATCAGCTATTGTAAAAGGACAGGTGTGATTTCTGATTAAACAGGAGGAAAAGTAGGGGGGATATACCATGGACATTCCCAGAATTAATTGTGTGAGCTAAAAAGGTTTCTTCAGAGTGTAAAACCTGGTGAATAACATGAAATAAAGACAGACCTCTTAGAAGGCTTTCAGAAGGAAAAATCCTTTACATGTGTTTGGGATAGACAGCTATTGTCTTCCATGAAAAAAAAAAAGTGAAAATAAATGAAACCACTCTTTAGATGAAGACACAAATGTAAATTCAAAGATTTTCCAAGAATGGCAGCCTATTGTAAAAGGATGGGTGTGATTTCTGAGAAACAAAAGAGAGAGAAAAAGAGAAAGGAAAAGAACAATGATATATCATAAACATTCCCAGAATTCATTGAGGGTGAGAAAGAGCTTTACTGAAAGTCTAAAAGCTGAGAGAATAAGAGGAAATAAGCAAAAGTCTCCTAGAAGGTTAGGCAGGATTGGATGCTTTGTATGTCCTTGTGGATAAAAAATTACTATTTCCAATGAATATAAAAAAAATGTAATCACTCTTTAGACAAAGATAAAAATGGAATTGAAGTATTTTGGCAGAGTGGAGTGGCAAGAATAAAGAATACAAATTGTTTCTTGCTAGATTTGGAGATTGCTCTTGAAATGTCCTCACCACGACTGATAAAAACACATCTCCCTTCACATCTGATTCCCCCATCTATCCGGAAAGAAAACTGCAAGGTAAAAAGAGTGGGCTTTTCAAACTTCTCTTAGTCTGGTGATATAAACTATACAACTGAAGATAATTTTTAAAATAATATACTTTGAAAAATATTTTACAAAATGTAATTTGCTATTTTTCTTAGACAAAGTACTTAAAATCAAGGATCACATAAATTTGAAATCTGCAAACATCCGTGTTTTCTACAATTCTTTCTCCTCTAATCCTATTTCATGAAAAATTCTTGGTCAAATTTTCCAAAATTGAATCTGTGTTGCTACAAATCAGAGTGGATTGGGAGCTAGAATGGAGGGAAACACATTTAAAAATAAAACCCTGTTGCTTTGCTCTGCCAAAGTACTGGAAGATGCTCTCCTGGCCTCAGACGCAGAAGTATAGAATCTGCTCCTTGTCAAGGCTTCTACACCTCCATAATCTACTCAGTAGACTAAGCTCAAACCTGTCCTCATTTTTATCCCCCTCACCTCTATGTCTGATCTGTCACGAAGTCCAGTTCATTCTTCCCATCCTTCTAATCTGTGCACTACACTGCATCACTACCACCTGTATCCAAGTCAGCTCACTGCTATCTTTTGCCTCTCACTTTGTTGGCTTGCCTCTAGACCTGACCCCTCCAACCCCTCCTCTCTGTAACCTCTATTCTTCCTAAGACACAAATCTGACTAAGGCATTTCCCTACTATAAACATTTCCACAGTTGGATGGAAATGCCTCCATTCCTCTATATGACTTCCATGCCCTTGACAGTCTGTACCCTGCTTCAGCTCCTCCCCCAGTGTCTTCCCGTTCCCTGATCCTCACTACAGTCCTCCTGAAATCCTGCAGGTCCTTTCACACATGGAGCATCCACACACCTTCCACGTGCTCCCACCCGATTCACACATCTCCTCATCTTTACTTGCCTAATTCCTACCTGTTCTTCCAGTCTTTTCATAGAGACCTCCTATAGGAAGCTTCTCTGTCCCCATGGCTGGGTGAGTTTCATGTATCTATATTGGCAAATCTGTGCATGTGTTTGCCTTATCATTTTGTTCACCACGTTGCATTATAATTTTCTCTCTTCTTACCTCACTGATCAGACTGTGAGCTCCTGACAGGCAGGGACTTGATCGTGCCCAATTTGTCAAGCTAAACAGTGTCCGGCACATAGGAAGTGTTAACATCTCTGTTCTGCATTTGTAGACTGAACAATACTGAATTTCCAATGGTCACGTCACCATGTCCCTCTGTCCTAACAATGTCAGATATATATCATCAGCAAAATCACGCTAATCTTTGAGAACCACTGTCTGAAACATTCCTCCATGTGAGTCTCATACAAATATCATGGAACTAGATCTGGACTCAGTGTCCCAATTTTTGTGACAAGGCCTGACCCACTCATGTACTAAGCATGAATTAGTGGGAGTCCCTCCAATTCTCTGAAGGTCATTTACTTCTTCTGTTGAAGGATAACACCTGTTCTCTCCTTACCTAACACTAATCCTAATAGGAGCCAAATAAGATGGCATGCACCAAAATGTTTTCTCACTCTCTAGTCTTTCCCCTGTTGTGAATCTGGAAAATTTCTTTCAACTCACTGAGACACAGCTGAAACTCACCATTTCATGGCCCATTCCCTGAATGCCCAGGAATGCTTCGTTACTGGCTCTATGACTACTCAGCAGATCACATCATATTCCAACCATGATTGACAGTGCTGTCCTAATAATGTGTTCATCTTAGAGTGGTTCCTCATAACCACTCTGAAGTGGGACACTCTCGTTTGTCTTTGTGTTCTCCGTGGGTATCAGGGTTGCAGAGTCAAAAAGACTCCATTTATTTAATGTTTTAATTCCTAACTAATGTATCTAATGCTATAAACTTATAGGATATAGTTACCATTATATTGAAACACTCACTTAGAGTATTTCATGTCAGCCTATTTTTCTCTCCATGGCTTCCTTCCCTCTCCTTGATTTCAGATTGTCTATGTGGCCAGAAATCCCAAGGATTGCCTGGTGTCCTACTACCACTTTCATAGGATGGCTTCCTTTCTGCCTGATCCTCAGAACTTAGAGGAATTTTATGAGAAATTCATGTCAGGAAAAGGTGAGTTTAAACTGATTTATTTTGGTGCCCTCTTTCAGGAGACTCTAACAATAAGCACCTCTGTAAACTGGAGGAGAAAGTTACAAAAGGCTATCCTGATTGAGGAGGTCCTATCTTGATGATCTGGGACTGGAGAAGCCAGGTAGAAGAGGTATTTTTCGAAAACTGAATATAAATGTAAATTGAGGTCAGCTGGGCTCATAAGTTTTGAGACAAAGGTAAAAATCCCCAAATCCTTGACTTGAGTTTCAAACAATCAACTTCAAAATAAGAAGAGGCAACATTTCCTGTGGAAAGACCTGGCAGTGGGAAGGCATGAGATGATATCCTGCGGTTTGATCTAGCAGTGTTATTGGACGGTCAGGCCACCATGTATAGTTACAAAAGTCATACACTGCACAGCCACAGAGAGCCTTTCCCATAGGTAATAGTGCACAATCTTAGACCTGTTCACCTGCAGGAATCTCACATTAGAATTAGCAGCCATGACCCCTCATCTGCTTACTAACAAGATCACACCTTCCAGATAAGCAGTGAACACATTAGGGCCACACTTATCAAAATAGCAATTGACTAGATTTGACCAGGTGTCAAATCAGATTTGCAAGATCTCAAACCTTTCACAGAAGAAGAATATCTCATGAAAACAACAATCTCTAGACAGAAGAAAGACAAGACGGCTACATAAAGTGATTTAGGATGTAAGGACCATCTCTACATATTTGTATGAGCATTAATGCAGAAACATGATTATAGTATTTCATTATAACTGCAGTGAGCAGAACCTAGACAAATGGATAAAAATTACACGGTGTCTCCACCATTTCATTAACGTCTCTCAAATAATTAAAACTTCCATAAGCGGGCGGCGGCTCCTGCAGCGGTGGACGGCTGTTGGGTGTGGAGTTTCCCTGCGCTCCTCGGGTCCGACCCTTTGAGCTTTCTGCTCCCGCGCCAGCCTACCTCGCTCCTCGGCGCCATGACCACAACCACCACCTTCAAAGGAGTCGACCCCAACAGCAGGAATAGCTCCCGGGTTTTGCGGCCTCCAGGTGGTGGATCCAATTTTTCATTAGGTTTTGATGAACCAACAGAACAACCTGTGAGGAAGAACAAAACGGCCTCTAATATCTTTGGGACACCTGAAGAAAATCAAGCTTCTTGGGCCAAGTCGGCAGGTGCCAAGTCTAGTGGTGGCAGGGAAGACTTGGAGTCATCTGGACTGCAGAGAAGGAACTCCTCTGAAGCAAGCTCCGGAGACTTCTTAGATCTGAAGGGAGAAGGTGATATTCATGAAAATGTGGACATAGACTTGCCAGGCAGCCTGAGGCAGAGTGAAGAGAAGCCCGTGCCTGCCGCACCTGTGCCCAGCCCGGTGGCGCCGGCCCCAGTGCCATCCAGAAGAAATCCCCCTGGCGGCAAGTCCAGCCTCGTCTTGGGTTAGCTCTGACTGTCCTGAACACTGTCGTTTTGTCTGTTTCCTCCATGCTTGTGAACTGCACAACTTGAGCCTGACTGTACATCTCTTGGATTTGTTTCATTAAAAAGAAGCACTTTATGTACTGCTGTCTTTTTTTTTTTTCTTCTGAACAGGTTTCTCTCTGTCCTTGACTCTTGGGTCTGTGGGCTGTGGCATGAGTGTTTTGTAGTAGTAGATTGGAGGGAAAGCTTTGTGACACTTAGTACTGTGTTTTTAAGAAGAAATAATTTCGTTCCAGATGTGTTAGAGGATCTTTTGTACTGAGGTTTTTAACACTTTACTTGGGTTTACCAAGCCTCAACTGGACAGACCATAAACAGTCCACAGGCAGCGTTCCTGCCAGGCCCCAACCCACAGGGAGTCTCTCCGCAGAGCCTTCTTGGTGTTGCCCTAACTTGCCAGTGGCCTTTGCTCAGAGCCTCCTCCTTTGCCATGTGAACAATGAAGAGGCCTGCGCCTCATGCCTTGCCGCCTGCAAAGCAAAGAAACTGCCTTTTATTTTTTAACCTTAAAAAGTAGCCAGATAGTAACAAGACCGGCTGGCTGATGAGCAAAGCCTCTGCTCTCCGGCAGAGGAAGGCTTGGATATACAATGAAACTGACTGGAACTAAAAGCAGTAAAGCAAGGGAGGCAATCACACCGAAGTGGGTCTTCCTCCAGGAACGGGGTCCCACAGGGGTGTTGTTTTAAATAACTTAATGCTGTGTGCATGATGCTGGTGCTTGACCATGAAAGGAAAGTCTCATCCTTAAAATGTGTTGTACTTCACAATCCTGGACTGTTGCTTCAAGTAAACAATATCCACATTTTGAAAAAAAAAAAAAAAACTTCCATAAGCGAAGTGGGTGAGTTGTGATGCTGAGAGCTCCCAGTCCTTGAGGAACCTAACTATCCCTGAGCAAGTGTGTTAGGGACCTGAGCTTCATTATAACCAGTCCTGACATATTCATATTCATATTCTTTTGAGGAAAAAGAAAAATCAAAATGAAGTGACTTCCACAACATGACCTGAATAAAAACAGATATCTGGAAAAGTGAATAAATAATAATTTCTGTCAAGCATGTCTCTCCAGTGAATCAAGAGAGATAACCTCATTAGGACATTTTCTCTAGAAACATAAATTAAAACGGACTGACAGATGGAAATAAGAAAAATAACAAATCTAGATAGGACTCCATGTGAATAGATTTCCAATATTTATGCAGAGAAGTTTTGAGAGCAGGAAAAGTAGGAGGAAGCAGAGGAAGAGAGGATCCCAGCTTCTTTTCTTATATGATTTTTTCCCAAGGCCTGCGTTTTGTTATGTTTTTTGTGTCAACTTGGCTGGATTGTGACACCTACTTATTTAATCAAACAACAATCCTGTTGTTTCTGTGAAAGTGCCAATTGTGTAGTTGTGATTTACATCTATAATCAGTTGACTTTAAGAAAAGGAGATAATGTTAAATATTAATAATATGGGTGGTTTTTATGCAATCACCTGAAGGTCTTAAGAGATACAAAACTCAGGTTTCCAAAAGAAAGGATTCTGCCTCAAGGCTGTTATGTCAAATCTTGCCTGATTTTCCAGCATCCCCTACAGATTTAAAACATGCCAAGACCCACAATTGCAGGAGCCAATTCATTTAAATAAACCATATATACATAATATACATTATATATGTACATTTATCTATATATACATATTACATAGCCATTGCTTAAAATAAATTATATGTGTACACATATATATTATGCACATATATAAAACATGCACACACATACATATACATGGATGAGTCCCCTTTATACTTGGTTTCCCTTTCCTGCAGTTTCAGTCACCCACAGTCAACCCTAATCCAAAAATATTACAGTATTTCAAGAAAAGAAGGATAGAGAGAGGGAGATTACATTCACATAGATGCGAATATATTAGAGAATATTGTTATAAAAGCTGTTTTATTATTAATTTTGTTGTAATTCACTCACAGTGCCTAATATATAAATTAAACTAACATACACATGTGTGTATAGGCAAAAACATATACACTATTATAATATAATTTGGTACTATCTGTGGTTTCAGGCATCTGCTGGGGGTCATGTGATATATCCCCTGTGCATAAGGAAGAACTAATGTATTCTCCTCTGGATTTGCCTGTTGCTCTGTTTCTCTGGAGAACCTGGCTGACACAGATACCAGTCACCATGACACATGTCAAAGTTCAAGTCACTGCAAACTTACATCTTTGTTCGTCGTGATTCAAAAGAGAGCATTTCACACACTTGCTCACTTGGTCTGTGGTCATTTTCCTCTGGAGAATATTTTCCATCATCCTTCAGACAAATCTTCACGTCCATTTAGCACAATGCTTGCAACATAGCTCACCCTGAATAAAGATAGCTCCTGTGTTTATAATGACTGCCCAGAACCAAACCAGGAAGCTGCCAGAAGTTACAACCTATCAGGGACACTAAAACATCCCTGGGATAAAATATGTCGCTGGCTAATTCATGTCCACTCATTCTCTTACCAACTGGTGAAAAGAAAATGCATCCCGAGTTTACCACATAGATGTAGCCTCAGCTGGAAATAGAAGTTCTCCTCGAGGGCACCTCTCTTTCTGCTGCTGCTGCATCTCTTTCCGAACAGGAACCTGCAAACTGCATAGCACAGCTATACAGGGAAAGCAGCAGGAGGACCCTACCCTGAATCTGATAGCCTGAATTAGTTGAGTCTGAAAGTAAACACTGTTTACTCAGAATAGGGGAAGTATTTTATTACCTAATGTTTTAAGGCATGTCACAAGACAGAGTCAATGTGTGCAAAGTCACATATTACAAATGTGTACTATAAATCTCTGCTTTACACCATAAATATAGACAAATTTTATTAGTAGAAAATTATTTCCACTTCATTAAGGAACCAGAATGAAAGTTACAGAAGTCTATTTCAAAGGAGCGCTAATTTATTTTATAGCCTTTGGTTTTGTCCCGGTAATGGGAACTAACAATGTTCTGATGTTTTCCAGTTACTTGTGGGTCCTGGTTTGACCATGTGAAAGGATGGTGGGCTGCAAAAGACAGGCACCAGGTGCTCTATCTCTTCTATGAGGATATAAAAAAGGTAAGTGGCACTGAGACTTAAAGGTCAGACCCAGAAACCCTCCTGACAATGTTATTCTGTTGAACAAGGTGTCGGTTTAATTGGCCAAGCTCTTCTTCTATTAGTATTATTCACAATGCCTTTTCCTTCCATGGTCAGAATCCAAAACATGAGATCCACAAGGTGTTGGAATTCTTGGAGAAAACTTTGTCAGATGATGTTATAAACAAGATCATCCACCATACTTCATTTGATGTAATGAAGGATAATCCCATGGCCAACCAAACTAGGATACCATCTCACATATTCAATCACTCCATCTCAAAATTCATGAGGAAAGGTTGGTGGCTTTCACTGAACTCAATTCTAAAAAATTTTCTGCCCTATGGTCTAAAATCATTTTCAACCTAATTTTCAGGAAAAAGTGACTCATTTCAGTTAAATTTTGAACCTCTGCTCCCTTCACTCTGCCTGTTTGCTGAAAGCCAGTGTCAGTGGTTCTGAAACTTTAGTCACATTAGAACCCCTGCAGACCTTGCTAAAGCTTTGATTGCTGGTCCCTGCTCTGAGATACTGATTCCATAGGTCCAGGAGTAGCCCTCAAATTTGCCTTTCTCTCAAGTACACAGGTGATGCTGTTCGGTGCTGGTCACTTTGATTAGAATACCCAGCTCAACCATGAACTTCCCCTTGAAGGCTCATGCATCCTCTGAGCAGCTTTGAACACTCATCTTTAGTCTATCCCTGTAGTTCAAAACCCTAGCTAAGCACTTAGTACTTAGATTTGTAACTATTGGTATTCATGTCTGTCTCCAAAATAAGACGATAAACTGTCCTGAAGAGAATGCTGTGTTCAGTTTTGTTCCACTAGAACCTAGTATAGAGACTCATACCTCAAAAAAACTCCATAAAGGCCTGTTGTGTGAATGTATGGAAGAATGAACATTATTTCTGTCCTCAACAAGTTAACATTCTAGATACATGCAGAAATAGCTGCAAAAAGTTATAAACAAGAAAGTAAAGAGGAGGCTATACTAGGAATTCCCTAATACCAGTTCTCCTGACTGAATCAAAATTACCTTTAAAAACAGTGACCGCATTCCTGAACATTCCAATTAACTAGTTGCGAGTTGGAATCTAGAATTTGACATTATTGTCAAGTATTTCAGATTAGTCTTCTTGTCAAAGGGTAGGAAACCAGTAGAAATAAAGTACTAGGATAATTCAGAGAAACAATTCATTAGTACAGCATTTGTTGGGCTGACAAGGTAAAACAGTTTGCAGAAGATCACTAGTATCTAAATGTCACTTCCAGTGGATTTACTCTTTAATTTTACCCAACAAGAAATATCTTCTCCAATGAGGTTACTGACATCTTATAAGGTCTTTCACTGTCCCTGGGAAAATAAGATAGGATGTCCCCCAGGAAGTCCATGGTAACCAGCTGTAGACTTTGGGTTGGGTACACTACAGCCAGAAGTGTACCCTGGAGCAGAAGATTCAGCACAGTGGGGCCTGCAGCATTTGAGGAAGGAATATAAGGATGCTGTGTGCCTTGTGGTAAGAAAGCCAAGTGGAGTGGAAATGAGGGACCATTCATAGTGGAAAGACCAGGGGAGTGGGACTGAGGGACCCTCACTCATGGGAAAATCACGTGGGTAGGCTTAGGAACCATTCACTATAGAAGGGTTAGGTGGAATGGGTGCAGAGTCTGTAATGAACTTTGATGTCCTACAGGGAGGCCTGGAGACTGGAAGAACCATTTTACTGTGGCTATGAATGAGAACTTTGATAAGCATTATGAGAAGAAGATGGCAGGGTCCACACTGAACTTCTGCCTGGAGATCTGAGAGAAACAATAACAAAATAAGAGAGAGACTAAGCCAACTATTTTGCCTTTTATTCTGTTGGGCAAGGAACTGTGACTGAATGTGGAGCTTATGAGCTTCAGTCCGTCTCATTTAGTGTGCCTAGTCTGCTATAATATTAAAACATTGTTTAAAATATTAACACACCAGCTAATTCCAGTAAATAAAATAAAAGAAATAGCAGAGTCTGCCAACATGTGTTTTTTTTTTTTTTTAATACAGGTATGTTTTATTGGGGATGACGGATAAAGCAAAAACAAACAATTGCATCATGCATTCTCATGTGTGATCCCAAGTAGATTTCACAAGAAAATCACGCATAGGTATTAGAAGCCCCATTATTAAGAGAAAATGCAACACCTTGGAGTGAATATTCTATACTTTTATGTATAAATAATAACTTCCAAGAGAAAAGAGCTGATAAGTAGGTTTCAGAGTCAACATTTACATAATAGAATGACATAAAGATAAATTACTACTGCAAAATATCAATCAATTGGAAAATGATTACTCTTCTAAATTTGTCTTGTAACTAGTTTTCTTAATCAAGAGTTTGAGTTAGAGAAATCAGGCAGTGGGTACCCCTGGAAAAAATCTTCCCATGATATAAATAAAATGCTTAATGTATCTAATCTATAAATTGAGATCTGGGACAAATGCACCATGACTATGCATTGCCATTCTCTTAATAACTATGCATTGCCATTCTCTTAATAGAGTCTCTGTTGCATCACTCTAACAATAGGTATGACCTCAGATTTAATATAAATTTAGTGCTTCAAACCATGCACCAGTGAAGACCTGGCTTTTTATATGACCAACTACAATTGTCTTATAAGAAGAGAGAGTCCTGGGAGGCCTTAGCGAGAGGGCAGGTGCCAGCAGGGCAGATGGCCTCAGAGAAGACAGCATGGAAAATGTCACAAAGGGGGGAAATTTGGAAAGACTTAAACTCAGTAATAAAATTAAAGAAATGTACAAAGATATTTCAATTAACATCTTGAAAGGGAATCAGGAACAATATACAGAGCTCCAAAGGCACAGAGCAATGTAACCTCCCTGTGGTTGTGATCATTGTCTCTACCATATCACAGTGACAAAGCAGTGCTATTGTTACCCCAGACAAAGTGGAAATGACATCCTATTCTCTAGCCAACTGGATGGAAGACAAACTCAAAGGTAAACAATAGATGATGAGATTTTAAGAAAAGAGAGCATCTAGTCCCTAAAGCCTGCTGTAAGGAAGCAGAGAGGATGAAGATGGGGGGATCTAAGCCAGCCCAGAGGGGACCCTGAGGTGAAGTTTCCCCATCAGCCATGACCCCACTGCCTCCATCCAGCCAGGTAACCTAACCACCTGAAATACCATTCTTATATTTATTTGGTGATCCAGAGAAGAGATTTCCTCTAGTATTCTTTTTTTGCTATATTCTCTTTAATAATACATACAGAAGGATTACTCAATACATTTTAAATACATAAAATGCACCAATTTAAATGTACATGTTTTTAAATAGATGTATATCGATGTACATAAGTGAAACTATCACCCACATCAAGATCTGGAACATATATTTTATATATTAATGTCATATTATTTACTATATAGTTTGTTAAATGTTACATCCTATATTGTATGTTTTACATAAAATGTCTTATGTTTACATTTTCTTTAATAAAAATGTTGCTATTTCTATGATTTATAGTTTCCATTATCTTTAAACTCTTTGATCCTTTGTTTTATACAAATATACCTCAGGTTAGAGATTGATTTTTGACCCAATTTCAATTGTAATAGGGCTATTTAACCAGTTTATAGGTCATCTGTACTGTCAATCTACTTTTTGCTAATTTTAATGTCTTTTTGCTACTTTTCTTTTGCTATGTTTTTTTTTTTACCACTTCTTTTCCAAACATTGGAATGTATATATTCTATTTTGGTAGTTAACACTTATTTCCATTTCAAATTTACTTAGATGAACTATATGATGCAGTAACTACTGTTTTTCCCCATGCATCATGTACAGAAAATGAGGATGTATCCACTCCCCTCCCAAACCAGAGATTTGGAAGTTTCTTTACAGTATCAGTAGTAACAGTATGGACAAACTTGTAATTTTTTTCCCACTATACTTAAAAATAAGGGAAATAAAACTGTACTGTTTTCCAATTTTGTCAGATTTGACATTTAGAATGCTGTGATTTGTTAAATCTACAGTGACAAAGCCCTTTTACTTAGGTTTAGCTTAAGAACATGCGTATTTGTACCTACAATACTACATGATAAAAATAAAACAGTATTGTCCAATATATTGAACATATGGTATGCCCTTCCAGTTTAAATGTAAACTGAAATTTTATACCCAGCATATGTTTCTATTTTTGTATTTAGTTTTAATTCCCTATACATAACAATTTAAACTTAATGCTCCTTAAATAGTTTTAATATATACCATTAATTCTTTCATACAATTGCCTTCCTATTCTTATTTTAATTCAGGTTCTCTGTTAGCTGCAGTAAATCCTTCAGCAAAATTTT
Organism: Hylobates moloch; assembly: GCF_009828535.3. Taxonomy (NCBI): domain Eukaryota; kingdom Metazoa; phylum Chordata; class Mammalia; order Primates; family Hylobatidae; genus Hylobates; species Hylobates moloch. Next base: position 34,655,222 of record NW_026652290.1, on the reverse strand, counting down.
CAGGGAAGGTTCTTGGTTGATATACTTTCCTAACCCCTGTATATCTAAGAATGTCTTCCAGTTTCCTTTGTAAAGAAATGATAACTTGGCAGAGTACATAATTCTTGGCTCAAAATTATTTTCCCTTAACACTCTGGATATTGTTCCACTGTCTTCTGGCATTTAGAATTGCAGGAGAAAAATCTGAGGTCAGCCTGACTTTTGCCCCTTTGTAAGTAACCTGCTTTCTCTGATGGATGCTTGTAAAATGTTTTGTCTTTGAAATTCAAAAACGTCACCAGGATATGTCTAGATGTTGCTTTCTTTTCATTAAATTTTAAAGGTATCCTGTGAGCCTTTTCAGTTTGTAGATCTAGTTCATTCTTCAATTCTGGATAAATTTTCTTCAATTAGATCCTTAATTATTGTTTCAGCTCCACTTGCTCTGTCCTCAGTTTCACGTATTCCTATGAAGCATAGATTGTATCTCCTGGACTGGCCCTCTAGATCTTTTTCTCCTCTTATCTTAATTTCTTTTCCCCGTTTCTCTGTATTCTGTGACAATTTGTCATTTTGCACTTACTTCAGTAATTCGATTTTGTGGCCAATCCAGCATGTGCCCTTCTGTTAACTCTCTCAACTTCCTGGTATCTTCCAAGCGCTCTAATATTACCCTCTTTATCATCACGCATACGTGTTTAAGCTCCTGTATTATATGACTCTCAATCCTTCTTATATCTTGTTTCCATCTCTATATCCGTTTCAAGAGGAGGCATTTTCTCGATTACTTAGTGCTATTCCTTTCTTCTGAGGGGTGGTATTATGGCTTTTTCAGTTGCTTTTCTTAGAAACAGGGACCAAAATCAAAGATTAAAGGAGGTCTTCTGAAGCACAGAATAAAATAGACGTTGAAAACTATTCCCGTTAAGTCATCTCTGTGCACCTCATGTCAGGGCCAAGAGCCTAGCGTGTAACTTTATGGCTGACTGGGCTCTAGCCTCCTCTAGTATTCTTTAAAGGTATAGCAAGAAAGAGATTCATTAATCACCCCTGCCTTGTCAATGCACTGAAAGATTGGTTCACAGGGCTACTGTGCTTTGCAATTGGAGACATGAGAATCCATAATGAGTAGAGAGCTCTTGGTCCCAGGTACTGTCAGAGTCCAGAGTAGAGCTCACAGAGGAGGAGGCAGACTAAAGGAAAAGCAAACTTCATACTCAGAAATGATTTTCCACTAATTGAAAAGCAATAGAATGCTGTCAATAAAAACATTTCTTGTGCTACCCTTGGACTCAGCGTATTGATGACCAACTATACAAAGGTTATTTCCTTCACGCAGTGGATGATACCTACCTGCCCTTGCAGGTATTAAGGTGTATGAGGCTGAGAGTCCTGGTGTAGAGGATGGACTCGTGTGCTTTGGGCAAAGCATTTTGGCTATCTAATGTTAAGAATTGTGAAGGGTTGACAATGCCTTGATGAAAGCTCATAAAAGGTACAAACAGAGTTGCTTTGTATTTCTACAAGGAGGATATGAACTACTCTTCATCCTCTAGAGTCATGTTTTCGCTATAGGCTGCTGAGATTCAGACAGTTGACAGATATAGTGTGCCCCATGGCCTTCCCTAGAACTTTCCCCAATGTGACTGTTTCTGGACCAAACTGAAGGTCGGGCTGCTATTTCTCATGGCCCAATAACAAGATGCAGATGAACTGGGGAAGAAGAGAGTTTTTACTTCTGTAACCGGTTACAGGCAGAAGGCCTGGAAATTATCACCAAACCAACTCAAAATGACAAAGTTTTTCAGAGCTTATATACCTTCTAAGATATATGTCTACGTGTAAGTGTGCATTCATCTAAAGACATGAGTGATTAACTTCTTTTAATTTATAACTAAGATATGAGTCCTGAAGACCTTCTTCTGGAGCCTCATGAAGTTTGCTTAATTTAAATGGTTCTCTGGGTGCTGGAGTGATCACCCTTATCTTGTCTCCTGTTAAACCACTGAGGTTTGGAGAGTTCCTTCAGACCTCCAATAAACTTGTTTGTGGAGGCCTGGGGTGTTTCTTCAGAGCCCCAGTAAAACTTATATAATCCTAATTTGTACCGTTAAGAGCTCCTTCATTATTTGGTCATGCTTTAAGGCCTAGGAAAGGCCTAGGCAAAACTCTGGATGGGCTTTTGTTACATTCCAGCCTTCGTATAAGGGCACTGGTATTTTTAGCTTTTAATATTCAACTTAATCACTCATTGAATACTGAGACAGTTGTGATGGAGGCCTGCATTAATGAAACCTGCCTGCCACAATCCCCACTGTCAATTTGTGCATAATTTCTATCATGTTAGTATATTTATTTATCATGAGAATTGTAGGGATATGGGGCATTGTAATATTTCTGGCTACTTCCTGCTGAGTGAGGGTCATTGTTATGGGGCACTGAATGCAGCATTGGAATAGGGGAAGTCTATTTGTTCCCAGTAGCACTCTTTGTTTCAGGGGCTTAGAGGCAGCACCTGCTAAAACATTTAGTCTTCGGTTCACAGGGCTTTAAGAAAGCACAACTTAGGTTTCAGTGATTTCCAGTTAGGAAAAATGGGGAAAGAGGAAAAAAAAAGAAAAAAAATTGAAAACATTGTTTTGGAGAGTTGTAGCCAGAAAAATTAGAATTTAATCCAAACTGTAGAAAATAATAAAAACTGAAAAACATTTGGCAAGACTGGAATTTAACAACAGATGTACTATAATTTTGAAACATAATTTTCCTCTCTTCAGTTTTCCATTTTTATTAAATGACAAATTATGGTAGGACTGGTTTGCTTTATTATACTTGGCCAGATTATTAGGTAGGACTATAATAGGCCTATTATTATTTATAAAAGGCCTATTTATAATAGGCCTTTATTATACTAGGCCAGATTATTAGGTAGGACTGGTTTGCTTTATTATACTTGTCTAGATTATTAGTATAAAGTATACTTGGCCAGATTATTAGTATAAAGAATAATTATTTTTCACATAGGCCTTTTACACTGGCTTTGATGAAACTTTGTTTCATAGAAAGCATCTGAGATAAGACCTTTTGAAGTCAAGCCCAGCTATGGATTTGTACCATTAAATACCTATGAGTTTGGTGAATTCCTCTCCTCTTGAGGTTCCAAGATAACTTGGGGTTCCTGGTCTGTAGGAAAGTGACATTCTTTACTTATCACAGGTCAGAAACCCTGTACAGGGACTGTGTACACAAAATATGAGGTCAGTTTTCCAAGGGCTTTATTGACTCCATAAGTCAAGTTTCATTCCTTAAAGGAAAGCATGCCATTCCAATCAAAGCCATGGTAAAAAAATAACCAGTATTTTCAGCTGTGTTCTGTTACAAAAGAAAACACATTTTATTGCACTTGTGCAAATAACTATATTGCCATAACTTAAGAATACTCACAGATAGTTTCCAAATTCTGGAGAAAATCAGGTAGAGAGAAACAAGTATGCTCCAAATGTTGTTCATGGGAGTACACTAAATTGTTCAAAGTTGTCAATAGCTCAAAAGAAAAGTTTGTCTTTGAAAAGCAAAACAAAAGATTAACAATACTTTAAGCAAAATTTCAAAAAGATCACTCCAGTTTCCTTTTAGTTCATCCAGTTCATTCCTGTCCTGCTTGATATTAATGAACATTTTTGCTCTTCACAAGTCCTGAATGGTTTTCCTCTATTCTGATGTCACAATGTCCAAAATTATCATAAACCTGCATTACCCCTGTTAGAGCTTTATAGCTGATTATAAAACCACCTTCTAAAGAGGACTGAAACAAGACAACAATTGTTTATGGGTGACAAAAAGTTTTAGGGTAGCCATAGTTAAGGACACAATTGACAAGGAAACCTGTTATCTCTATGGCACACAATAATTTTAACATAACAATTATAATTATTACTAATAACGCATACTAAGATATATCAGAATTATAGGAGTTTCCCATAACTTTGGAACACATACAAATAACATATTTATACAAATATAGCCCAAAGAAAGCCAAAGTTCATTTTATATTTGACAATGTTTCCTGTATAATTTTTATACCAAATAAGCCATATTTCACCTTTATGTTAGTGTACTGTCAATGTTAAACCCAATTCTCAATAAATCCTTATAGACATATTTACCCATTTTTAATATTTGACCACAAGGTAAGATTTGTATAGACTATTTACAGCCCTTTACAATTTTTCTTAAAGAGCCGGTTAGTGCTCTCAGAGAAACCCACTGTGCTTTTATTTTAATGCTCAATTTATAGAAAAACTGGATGATACCCTTTGACTTTAGCCAATATGTTCACACACAGAATTTCCTTTACAATTAACCTTCCACAACTTGCGTACACCTTTATTTTTATTTTATCCAACTTAAAACAACCTTTTAACCTTTAATCTAGGCAAAAATCCATATATTTTACTTTCCTTATACACCTTGCATGTAAACTGTTCAATAGTCATAAATACACACTGTGCATGTAAACTGTTTCTTTAATAGTCATAAGTACACACTACACTGTTAACTCTTAGCCACCTTTACTTTTGGTGAAAACCTTCATATTTATGGGATTTTAATTATGTACTAGGGGTGGAGCCTGGGACCTAGACAAAAGTACAGATAAGGTCTGACTTATTACAGCATCTAACTCCATGTGTCCCAGACCTTACCTAGCTGAAAGCAGGCAAGTTGTACAGCTAAGAGTCATAGTAGCATTTCATAAAGCATTTAGGAGGCCTAACCACCTTTAAATTGTACAACATTTCTTGCATAAATTCCCTTTCATAAACCCTTTCACAACTTACACAGTCTTTGACATGACTTGACTTTCTGACTTGTCCTAAACATCCCTCTCTTTAAGGAACCAGTTATTTTACTTTAGGACAAGAATTTACCATACAAGATCTTTTCTTATATACATTCTCTTTTCTTTAATACCTTTTTGCATAGCTAAGGGGCTTGGCTAATTTAACATGTCCCCAGGCCTTATCTAGAATTTAACACTGAAAAATAAATTGAATAATTTTTAAGTCAAAGAAGCAGTTTATGACCTAAAGCATTTAGCAAATCTAATATTTGACCTGCGTAATTTAGACCAAATATTTACATTTTTTAGGTTGTTTTTATTTTACCAATAATCTTTAAAACTGTCTTTATTTTTATTACTTTCTTTATGTCTCTTTTATGTCCTGGTTTCTTTTACCTGGTTTTATATAGAACCTTTAAATAAGCTTTGAATTAGACAAAAATTAGTTATCCTTTAAAAAGGACACAATTTTTAGAAAGAATGTTTTCCTACAATATATTTTTATTGGAAAATACACAAATAATGAAATATCTGTTGTTTAATATAACCTTAGATTCTAAATATGACAAGTTTCTTTACGAGCATTTATCGCATTACACTTATTTGATTATTTATTTTAACCATTTACCTAGAATATTTATGAAAACAGATAGTCATCATTTGAAGTTGTGAAACCACAATTGCAAAATTATAACCAAGACAGTGAAAATGATCTGACCTAACTGACTCCCCATCTTACTTCTAACTTCCAAGCTATTCTTGTTTATTAACTTAGTTTGTGGTTTAGCTTAGAAACAAAGATGACAACAGTCTTTTCCCAGAACAAACTTTCTTTATGTCTGTGTACTAGACTGTCTAAGGCCACAAAATTAGAAGTTAGGGTATTTCAAGATATAGCTATCTTCATTAGGCCAATATTAATGTTTCATTTATTAAAAATTACACAAGCAAAGATTATTCTGTTTTGGGCTAAGTTATAGTTTTGTAGCCTCTAATGTGTAGTTTTGTATGTCACATTTTGACACCTTATAATATTTGGCAGAGATAAGTATGAAATTGCTTGATCAATTAATGCAAACAAAAATGTATGCTGGCAACTCTTAAGACATTTCTAACATTAACTTTACCAATAACTTTTTTGTTTGTTTTTGATTTTTGAGATGAAGTCTCATTCTATAGCCCAGGCTGGAGTGCAGTGGCATGATCTTGTCTCACTGCAACCTTCGCCTCCCAGGTTCATGCCATTCTCCTGCCTCAGCTTCCCAAGTAGCTGGGACTACAGGTGTCTGCCACCACGCCCAGCTAATTTTTTGTATTTGTAGTACAGACGGGGTTTCACCGTGTTAGTCAGGATGGTCTCAATCTCTTGACCTCATGATCCACCCACCTTGGCCTCCCAAAGTGCTGGGATTACAGGCTTGAGCCACCGTGCCTGGCCTTTACCAATAAATTTTAAAGCTAGTTTATTTATTAAAGATTTTACTTAAGTTACATAAACTTGAAAAGCATTTGACTAGTCTTTTATTTTTCTCTGTTAAAGTATTTAAGTGCTTTTGTCTGAGCCAATTAATTAGAACTCTTTTATATTTTTCAGTAGTGAAACATGATGTACACAAGATATAAATATACAGACATATTAGGCAATCCAATAGAAGTACATTTTCTAGAATCATAAGACCTTTTTCCTTTTTTTTTTTTTTAGACAGAGTCTCGCTCTGTCGCCCAGGCTGGAGTGCAGTGGCGCCTTTTTCCTACTTTTTAACTGGATTGTTGAGCTCTGGGCAGAGCCCACACCAAATCTTGGGTTTCCAAAAAGGGAGAATTATTATGAGGTGAGACCATGTGATGCTTTCACAGTGCAATTTAAAAAAAAAGTTTTTTCCAAACAAAGACATTTCTACGTGTCTAAATTCAACTTTTTTTCTTAAAAACCCTAGAGTAGCTTCTGTTGCAATAGCTATTAATGAAGAAAACAGAATTCAGTCAACTGAGAAGAAAAAACCCTTTGCTCAAAAAGGCAAGGTCCTAGGAGAGAAATAAATGAAAATAAAAACATGAAAGCCTTTTAAATACAAATATGAACACATACATATACACATGTAGGATGTTAGCTTTTAATTAACCTGACTTTTAACCACTGAGCTCCTAAAAAAATTATTTTTCCTTCCAAGAGGCCTCTCAGCAGGAATGGACCCAATACTTCCCATTTTCAAGTTTACATGGCATTAAAAGGAATAAGACAGATACATAAACGAGTGGAGACAAATTTCAGACAAACACAAGGGGAAGTGCACTCAGGCAAAACAGACTCAAAATCAACTCAAAACCGGATCTCAACCAAAATGCAAAGTGGGTCTTTGGAGGAGCCTTATTGCTTCCCTTGGTGGTACCGGACAAATGGCTTAACAAGCCCAGATAGGAAAACAATAGTCTCCCAGCATACGATCCGGTTAACTCACCTTTTGAGCGTGTCTGCTCCTGATCTCTGTTCTTCTCCAGTAGTGAAAGGGACATGCAATTTTGTGCATGGGACAGCCTTTGAGAGGGTTCCTGGGAAATCTCACCGACAGCTGCTGGGATCCTCCTGAAGACTGTCTCATTGCAAGCTATTGGCCACTGAAGACAGCACCATCCCAGTCTCTTCTGGCTGGCTCACTGAATTTGTTCCTGGACCAAACTGGAGGGCTGGGCTGCTATTTCACTGGCATAATAAAGAGATGCAGATGAACTGGGGAGGAAGAGAGTTTTTATTTCTGTAACCAGTTACATTCAGAGGGCCTGGAAATTATCACCAGACAAACTCAAGAGACATACCTTAGAAGAGGTGTTCCGGGGCCTGGGGAGGCATTTGGTGCCCTCACATCTACCTGCCATAACATATGCAGGGCAGCCTCTAACAAAGTCCCATCCTCAAGGTCTGTCCAAGCAAAGGGGGTGGACACAGGGAGGAGATTAA